>NC_135803.1:49180942-49527383 GCF_964213995.1 Mustelus asterias
GTTTCTGGCAACTCAAATCACAGGTTTTGCGGGTTTCATTTATTCTTCCCGCTTCGCATATTTTTTTCAAGATCTCGGAAAGTTGGTGCAGTGGAATGTGAATACTTGTGCAACATGATTTAATATCGAACACTCAAAATTCAGAACTATTGTAAATCCTATACTAAACCAAACAAAAGCCAATACGGTACCGATGTAACACTTGTATGAAATCTTCTGGAGTTACTGGACAGAGCTTTTCGGCCTCTCCCACCTGCGGAATTTTCTGGTCCTGTCGAAGCCAATTGACTTTTGAATGGCTTGCCACATTTTACAGCCCCACCCCCGCCATGGCAGGGGCAAAAAATTCCACTTGTTGCAATTGATAACCATGTCCATTAATTGGGTTCATTTGTTTTACTTTGATCAGTGTGAGCTTGCCAATAACAGAATGAAACATTAAAGGAAGATAGACAATTTATGATAGTAGAGTAAAAAAAAGAGATTACCTGGAATTAAGCCATACAAACATTCTGTCTGTTCTGAGCTTATCTAAGCTTAACGATAAATTTAAAATGCAAATCTAGCCTATGTGGTTTCTTGTCTAACATTCTCTCCTCCATGTAGCAGTAGTGTAAACCAATTGGAGTGACTGGCAAAGCAGTTACATTGCAAACGAGTGAAGAGATAATGCAGTACAGCACATCTGTCTACCATGCTTTGTTAATTCAACGTTATTACAATTATGCAGCTTTTCCTTGAGGCATTTTCCTGCTCTGAAACACAAAAGTTGAAAAACAAAATCTTCTAATTCAGTGTTTCCAAATCATTGAGGAGGCTTTAGGTCAACCCATATCCAAAAACCTGCTCTGAATACTCTGCTCACGTTTTCACAGCTGTGACAAATTGCAGCACAGCAGCTGAGGCAATGCTTAACTTTCTAAAACAATCGAAAACGTTAGAAATAAAGTAACCTATAGCATTCAAAAAAAAGTTCAATTTGCACTGTCTTGCAATACCAAGGATTCCAGGATCTAGAATCCAGATCTGCATCTTCACCAGTCAGTTCTTCCTTTAGCTATAGCTTGTGTGCCGAGTTTCATTGAAGTCTTCCCATTAGTTCTTGAAATAAATTGTTTACAGGCAGAGTAATAAATGGACCAAAACATTATCTTCGTCCATCTTCAGCAGTAGGGGGTAATAAGTTGGCTCGTATTATAAAAGCATGAGTGCCAAGTGGGCAGTACAAAACAACTTGATAACTGCCCTTAACTTCCTCATTCACATATCATTTTTAAAAAATAAGTTGGCTGACTATTTAAAAGCTTTGTAAATGTTGGACAGAGTTTGGGGAGACAGGAGGCAAGTTACTTGCTGCTGAACTCCTAGTATTTGACTTGCTCTTGTAGCCACAGTATTTAAATAACTGGTCCAGTTTGGTTTCTAGTCAATAGTAATCCCAAGAATGCTGATTGTAGTCAGTGATAGTAATGCCATGGAATGTCAAGGGGAGATGGCTAAATTCAGACGTCCAAGATGGCGCCGGAATGTGGCCACTTCTTTCAAGCTGTGCCCAGCATACCCTCTCATTCTATCTTTTTACTCTGGTTCTATGCTTCGAAAACTTTATTCAAACAACTTTAACAATGTTCCAGTTATCTTTCTGTACACCCTGCTATGACTGTAACACTACAGTCTGCACTCTCTCCTTTGCTTCTCAATGTACGGTATGCTTTGTATAGCGTGCAAGAAACAATACTTGTCACTGTATACTAATACATGTGACAATAAGGAATAAAATAAATTCTTTCTTATTGGAGATAGTCATTCACGCCATACAAGTGCCAGGCAATGTTACTTTTCACTTATCAACACAAACCTGATGATGTCAAGATCTTGCTGCAAAGACACACTGACTGCTTTGGTGCCTTGTAAGTTGGAAATGGTGTTGAATGTTGAATCATCTGCCGGAAACCAAACGGTGCATCTGTGAACAACTTACTGCTGAGTAAGCACTGCTTGATACCACTGTCAGTGACATCTTCCTTAATAATCGAGAGAAGCCGGATGGGGTGACCATTGAGCAGGATGGATATGTCCTCGTTTTTGTACATTGAACATAATCAGGCCAATTTTCCACATTATTGGGAAGATGCCAGTGTTGTAGTTGTTACACTGTTCTGGAGTACTGCCACGGGGATGATGTTGGGGCCAGTAGCCTTTACTGTATCCAGTGCCTTCAACTGTTTCTCAATATCATGTGGTGTGAATTGAAATGCTTAACAACTGGAATCGGTGATGCTAGAGACCGTCCAATCATCACTTCTGACTGAAGTTAGTTGCAAATACTTCAGCCTTGTCTTTGGTGATGTGTTGAGTTACCCCATCATTGAGGATGGTGATATTTGTGCAGTGTCCTCCTTCAGTTGATTGTTTTAATTGTCCAACACCATTTCCGACTGGATGTGGCAGGACTGCAGCACTGTGATCTATTCTGTTGGCTGCAAGATCGCTTGACTATTCCTTTTGCATGCTGTTTTAATTGTTTGTAATGCAAGTAGTCATCTGTTGTAGCTTCACCAGTTTGACAAGTCATTTTCAGATATGGCTGGTGCTTATCCTGGCAAGCTGTCATTGATGCCTGTTTGTGATCAGAACTCCCACCCACCTGACGAAGGAACAGCCTGTTCCAAAAGCTAGTGGCTTTTGCTACCAAATAAACCTGTTGGACTTTAACCTGGTGTTGTTAGACTTCTTACTAAGCTGTCATTGAACAGGGCACGCTGGTTTGATGGCAATGGTACAGTGAGGGATATGCTGAGCCATAAGGTTACAGATCATGGTTAAATATGATACTGTGGATGATTCACATTACTTCTTGAATGCCCGGTTTTAAATTGCTAACCTGTCCTGAATCTATCCCATTTAGCACAATGGTAGTGTCACATAACATGGTGCATGGTATCCTTCCTCTGAAGACAGTACTCTTGTCTCCACAAGGTTTGTGCGATGTTACTCCTACAGGTACCATCACAAACAGTTGCATCTACAACAGGTAGATTGGTGAGGAACAACTTATTGCTGAGTAGGCGGGACAGTAAGTTGAAATGAGGAAATAAGAACATTACAAATGGATATAGATAGGTTCAGAGAGTGGGCCAAAATGTGGCAGATGGAGTTTAAGATTATAAATGTGAGGTCATGCATTTTGGTTCGGAAAAATGGGAAGGCTATGAGGGGTTTGTCGTGTGAAGAGAGATTGTACAGTTTAGGCCAATACTCTCTGGAATTTAGAAGAATGAAGGGAGAACAAATTGAGGTATACAACATGATAAAAAGTATGGATAACGTAGACGTGAAGCGGATGCTTCCTCTTGTGGGGCATTCTAGGACAAGAGGTCATAGTCTTAGGATAAGGGATAACAAATTTGAAACAGTTGAGGAGTTCACTTCTCCCAAAGGGCTGTGAATCTGTGGAATTTGCTATCCCAAAGTGCAGTGGATGCTGGGACAGTGAGTAAATTTGAGGAGTTAGACAGATTTTTGATTGGTAATGGGTTGAAGGGTTATGGGGAGAAGGCAGGAAAATGAGGATGAGGAGCATATCAGCCATGATCGAAATGGTGGAGCAGACTCGATTGGCCGAATGGCCTAATTCTGCTCCTGTATCTTATGAACTTATGACAAAGTCAAGAAGGTTTTTCACTCTTTTTGGTTCTCTCACCAGCTGCTAGAGCTCCAATCAGGCAGATATATCCTACAATATTTGGCCAACTCAGTCAGTGCTGGCCAGGATTAGATACACAAATTGAAGAGATAGAGAAACAAAGTCAGTTCTGTCCTAAATTAAGAAATCCTCCACTGCTACAATCCTTGCATCCTTGGGAATGACTAAAACAACCAATGCACTGAGTGCACATAGATTACAGTGGTCCAATAGAGGGACACATGTTCCTAGCAATTGTTCATGAACATTCGAAATGGCCAGAAGTAATGACCATGAAATCCACAACAGCTGAACAAACTATTGAGAAGTTGGATAAAATATTTGCTCGACCAGAGCAAATGATAAGTGACAATGTTCACTTTCAAGGAGTTTAAAGATTACTTGAAAGGAAATGGTATACAACACATTGGTTGGAATTTTACCATCCGGCCTGCCACAAGAATCGGAGCAGGTGTGGGATGGAGTTTGGAAGGTCCATTAACCTCAGGCAGGATTTTACGGTTTCGGGACGTGCCTGGCCATAAAATCCAGCCCATTATGTCGGTTCCATACAATTCATCCAGAAATGGATCTGCTGAACAATTCACTGGACACTCACTAAAGGCATCAAAGGACCAAAGTACATTGTCCTGATGAGTAAATAACTCCTTGAAATCAAACAAGAACACCACACACTCAATTATGCACCCACAATGCTGCTTTTAAAAATAAAGCTAAGAACAAGGTTTGACCTTTTGATACCACCTGATACTTCAGGGGTTGTTGAACGACAAAATGCACGGAGTGCTAGGAGGAAACAGAACTCTAAAAAGAGTATTACTCAGGGCAAATGAGTGCTAGCAAGAAGCTACACTACCAATGGAAAATGGGTTCTTGCCATTTACACAGCAAAGATAGGTCCAATATCTTACACTGTACAGATAGATTATGGGAGAGTTTGGCAATGTCACACATGACCAGATACTAGCCTCATGAAGTGAAATCCCTGAAACTTCACGAGAAATGATAAATAGTGATACCTCTGAACAGAGACTAACCACAGTGACAAATCTAGATTCTGTTTCTGAAGGATCTCAATTGAACATCAATTGAAACTGACACTGAAATAGTTTCACATAAAGAGCTACCAACCAAAGAAAAAGAGGACTCTCCAAGGTCTCGAGTAGCCTCTTTCCAGAACATCAAGTACAATCCAAAAGAAATAGACGTCCACCTGAGAGATCGTCTTATTAATTGTATATGAAAAATGATGATGCAAAATAATGCATCTACTGTTTAATTGGGTCTGTTGTTTAAACATGAAGAAAAGTTGCAGTTTAGAACTAAAGTAGTAATGGGAAGGGATATCAAGTATTTAAAGTAGTCATAACTCCACTGGCAGAATGTCACGTGACCTGTAGTAACATAAGCAGAGGGGTGCATGGGTTTTTGCGGAACTTTCATTTGGATCTAGGATGAGCAACATCTCCTAAATAAACCATCATGCTTGATTTTAGCCCAGGAGTGTGGCACCTTATTACTTTTCTTTTTGTTGAAATTCCTGGTCAATACTTAACAGATAGAAATAGAAGAGAGGGGAAAGAAAGTATGACTGGATTGAGAGAGAAAAAGAGACACAGAAAGAGAGTTTCTGTGCTGAGTTTAATACATATCTACCATGCAAGTACTGCATTCGACACATTTGAATGGTGATGCAGATGGAGAGATGCTGCTTTTACACAGCTAATCGTGAATGGCACATCTTTGCATTTTTTCACTTTTAACAGCTCATCTGCCCTCACCTGAAATTGCTGCTGTATGTGTGAATTAATGATGGGAAGCATCACTGGCCTATTTTGACAGGAAAGTACAGATTGATCTGTTTTTGCAGATTGACTCTGAAATATTATGGAAAAGCATTAAATTAATTCATGTCTAGCATCCGGTATGACAACACCTTTAAACTCTGATAAATTAGCTCTCACTCTTCTTAAATAGGATAAAAATGTCCTTCAAGATACCCGAGACAAAAAAAAAGAGCAATCATGTGCACACATCGGTGTTGATGTGGTATAAAACTGACATCCCAGTAACAAACTGATTATACCCTGGCTTAAACTACTTTAACAGAAGGTGTATCCTATTTAACAAAAGCTAGCTTACAACACTCTGATAAACATTGAAAACATCACCCAAAAAAATAGCAACACACCGAGAATGTTTATATGCACTTAAAAGATACTCTCCTCAAAGACACCACTGAAGGGAGATACTTATTTCAGAAGGAATTAAATAGCACAGTAGGGTAGCTGAGAATGAAAAGTAGCATTTACCAAAGTGGCAACATGATAGGAAAAAAAAACCAGTGTCATTGTTGAGAGAGGATTTTCAGTGGTATTCATGCATTTATAAATGATATATAGTGATGAAAACACACAGTAATATACATTTATATAGCATCTGTAAAAGGAGACAAATGTCTCCAGCTGTTTCACAGAGGCTAAAACAACTCAAGGATTGGAAAAGAGATAACAATGAATGAAATTAAGCAAAGAGAAAAATAGAAAATAAATGGCAGCGGGATCCTTATTAAAATTGATGTCGGGAGTCACGTAATGTAAATGTGGGATGTGTTTTCGTGAGCTCTGGCGCTACTCCTCTTGTAATCCTTTTATTTTTAATCCTGATGTATAACCCATAATGATTTGATCCTGATGGGTATAATTTGTGCTAGGTTCCTGGAAGACCCTTGCTAAAGTTTGCTGATTGGGAACCAAGTTAAGTCAAGACAACTCTTGTTTGATTGAGGCGGTCAGAGACAGCCGGGTTGGGGCTCAGTTCACACTGGCGGTTTCACTGGTGAGTGGGCCTGTGCTTTGGCGCTTTTATCGAGATAATAGCTGCCATGCTGTGTGAAGTAGTGGATGATGGTCCCGGCACGCCAGCACAGACCATTAGTACTCACATTGATAAACTGAGAGGTATCCTGAAGAGAATGGATGAAGCAGTGAAGAGAATCCTGTCAGTTGAGAGGATAGTTTCCTCAGTGGGGGCTCACCTTCAGTTCTTGGAATCTGCTACAAGATATGTTGAACATCCTAGCTGATTTGAAAGATGGGATCAGAGAAGAAATGTCCGTGTGCCTGGTCTCCTGAGTGGAGTTGGGGATGAATTCCCGGCTCATTTTGAGAACAGCCTGCCATACTTTCACAATCTCAATTTGGAGACTGGGCATTGAGTTTGATGGAGCATGTTGTATCCACTCTTCAAGGCCTGGGGTTGGTCAAAGACTCTGACCACTGGTCTTACATTATCTTGTCCTCGGTGTTTGTGTTCAGCGAGAATGGCTGGAGGTGGCCGGCGCAACAGGTGTTCTCTGCCCACCGAAGCCTAGGTTTCTCTTTATTGGGAATTCAGGACAATGATACGTTCGGGGCACAAAGGGTTCAGTGAAACTCTGGATGGATCTTGGATATTGCTTGACGACCCTGTCATGGCTTTGACCTTTTCAAGCTCAATGGATGGTTATGTTATCCTGCAGTTCATCATTAATCCTGACCTCTGTTCCCTAGTGATTATACTCCTGAGTTTGTCATATTGGGCAGAAGTTTGCTCAGAGAATGCTGTTCTCCGAGCCTCGCCGCCCCCCCCCCGGAATTGGGTCGGGCGTGCCGGTAAAATTCCGGCCATTGTCTTTTATCTTAACAAGGGTGCATGATATATGTGCACAGAGACATTTGTCATCTGTTATCCTGCTACATTGCAAAAATCAGGATTTGTTAATCCTGCACTGTACCCCCTGTAATTATATCCTCGTGCTTATCCTGTACTGTGCTTTCTTTGAACTGATGATCCTGTAACTGCGCTCTGAGGCAAACTTTACTGATTCTCTTGTTTAGAGCAATCTGTTAATCTTGAATGTATCCCCAGTAATTGCATCATTTAATTAATGCTGTTATGGGATTAATCACATTGATGGGGGCGATACTGTGAGTGAGCGTGGTAGCAAATTTCTGCTCGTTATCCTGGTGAGTCCAAGGACATCCATTTATCTAACCAACGTCCAACACGGTGGCACAGTGGTTAGCATTGCTGCCTCACAGTGCCAGGGTCCTGGGTTCAATTCTGGCCTCAGGTCACTGTGTAGAGTTTGCACATTCTCCCTGTGTCTGTGTGGGTTTCCCCTGGGTGCTCCGGTTTCCTCCCACAGTCCAAAGATGTGCTGGTTAGGTGGATTGGCCATGCTATATTTCTCCTTAATGTTAGGGGGTTATAGAAGCTCTGATTGACTCCTGTTCTATAGCTCTGTAGGTGTTATCCTATGAACTTGGGTGTGCACTGCTGAGCCAGTTGTGGCAGTATCCTGTTATCCCCCTATCGTTCAATATATCCTTACATTGTAAGATGGGAGGCACTGGATACAATGAATAATCCAAACCAACCGTGTTAGTATTTTTTTGTGCCTCCTCCATTTGAAAATGATCTTGCAGGCACTATCTTTGAGAGTTTGTGTTATTTGTAAAAAATGAGAAGTCATCAATAAAAATACATTAAAACAAAATTGAAGTCAGTGTGAATCAGAAGACATCTTTCCATTTATTGGAGTCATATCTGACATAAAGGAAATGGCTACAATTGTTGGCAATCAACGGTCTCAGCCCTAGTACACTGTTGCAGGTATTCCTCAGGGTAGTGTCCTAGGCTGAACCATCTTCAGCTGCTTCATCTTCCCTCCAACACAAGTTTGTAAGTGGGGATGTTCAGAATGATCGACACCATCCACAACTCCTCAGATAGTGAAGCAGGCCATGTCTGCTTGCAACCAAACCTCAAAACATTCAAGCCTGGGCTGATAAATGACAGCCACCAAACTGATAGGCAATGGTCATCTCCAAAAAGAGAGAGAATCTACCTACCTCCGGGTTTCCTCCGGGCGCTCCGGTTTCCTCCCACAGTCCAAAGATGTGCGGGTTAGGTTGATTGGCCAGGTTAAAAATTGTCCCTTAGAGTCCTGGGATGCATAGGTTAGAGGGATTAGCGGGTAAATATGTGGGGGTAGGGCCTGGGTGGGATTGTGGTCGGTGCAGACTTGATGGGCTGAATGGCCTCCTTCTGCACTGTAGGGTTTCTATGATTTCTATTTCTATACCTCCTTGACATTCAGTGGTATTAATGTTGCGGAATCCTCTGTCATGAACATTCTGAGGGCTGCCAATTGCCAGCACAGAACTGGACCAACCACATAAATAGTGTGGCAACAAGAGCAAGGCAAAGGTTAGGTACTCCTTTGAGTAACTCACTAATTCTCAAAAGCCTTTTCACCATCTGTGCCATTTGACTGAATCAATTCAGCTCTCACAAGCAAGAAACACGACACCATCCAGGGCAAAGCAGTCCACTTGACTGGTATCCTAAGTAGCACTTTAAATATTCACTCTCCACCACTGACACATGGTGGAAGCAATGTACAGCATCTACAAGATGGCAAATCGCCAAGACGTCTTCAACAGCATCTCCGAAATCTGTGAACTCTACCGTATGGAAGGACATGAACAGCAGCCACATGGCCATATCATCTCCTGCGAGTTTCCTTGCAACTTCCACACCACCCTGACTTGGAACTACATCACCATTCCTTCACTCACTGGGTCCAAATCCTGAAACTCCTTGTCTAACAGCACTCTGGGTGCACCTACATCACACAGACTGGAGCAGTTCAAGAAGACAACTCACCATTACCTTCCCAGAAGCAATCAGGGGTGAACAATAAATGCAGGCATTGCCAGCAAAGTCCTATCTTATGAGCCAAGAAAATAAAATCATGGCTGTGTTTTACAGATTCTATTTCTTCCGTCTATTCATGCTATTCACTCTCCTTGCTCTCTTCAGGGCCTTGGTTAGTTTAAAACTTTTATCTATTAATAAGTCATGACCATTATAACATTTTCACTTCTTATTCATGAGTATGATGGTGGCTGATCTGGACATACAATCAATCAATTGAACTTGTCTACCAACACAACTCATTATGAATAATTACTAATACCACGTAATTATGTGAATACAATCACTAACAAAACCAGCCACTTATAATATTCAAGAATCACAGCAGGTTATTATGTTTATAATGACAGTAACGTGCCCAAAATATCAAAGCAAATGAGCATAATACCACTGTTACATGAACAGAAATTTTAGAGGGAAATATTAGTAATGTTGCACAAAACCATTTTATAAAAGCATGTTTATAATAATTGGAGTGCAAACATTCTGTGTGATCATAATTACATTTCTTAACTTTGCTGCATCAGTAACATTTCAGCAGTTTTCTTCGAATGTTAAAATCCACATGTTCTTCTCTCAATAGTCACACTTGTTCCCAGTTATAATTCACCTCCACCAAAACAAATCTGTGTTTTACAGATTCTATTTCTTCCGTCTATTCATGCTATTCACTCTCCTTGCTGTTTTTCTGATCAACCGCTGTAATCTTTGCTGTAGTGGATGTTGAACATGAAACAATGTACACTTCCTATTTTATTAATTTGTGGGACACGGGCGTTGCTGGCTGGCCAGCATTTATTGCCCATCCCTAGTTCCCCGAGGGCAATTGACAGTCAACCACATTACTGTGTCTCTGGAGTCACATGTAGACCAGACCAGGTAAGGACAGCATATTTCCATTCCTAAAGGACATTAGTGAACCAGATAGCTTTTCCGACAAGCGACAATGGTTTTATCGTCATCAGCAGATTCTTAATTCCAGATATTTTTTATTGAATTCAAATTCACCTGCTATGGCGGGATTTGAACACAGGTTCCCAGAACATTAGCTCAGTTTCTTAATTAATAGTCGAGTTTCTGAATTAATAGTCTAGCGATAATACCACTAGGCCATCACCTCCCCTCTAAATTATATTTAAAAAATTTTTTTACATATGCAGAACTTTCCAAGGGCATGAACTTTAATGATAGAGGATTGGACTGTTTCAAAGGCTAGCGAAATTGTACAGAAGTTTATGTTTCAAACAGCTTAGTACTTATTGTTATGATACTTTGTTTCTTTCCTAGTCTGTTCTTCCATTGTGTACATTTCAGTGATTACATCAATAAATAAACAATTTAAAATCACTCAAATAATAATAACGGTGTTGTTACCAATGGTGATGACGGATGGTGTTTTATAAATGAGATGTAATTAACTAACATTAAAAATGCAGTTGCCAAGCACAGCAGAGGGAAAATCTAACGCAACTGCACATTTTCTACATGTGGCCTATTGCAGGATTGTACGGATAAAGGTTAATCAATATAGTTGCCAATGTAACCATAGCAAGATAACTTTGTTATCGTAATTCCAAAACCATTAACTGTTTAATTTCATACAGCCTATTTCAGAACAATGTCATCATCACAACCTTAGCGGAGTACAATTTTATAAAGCAGATCAGTAACACTTGGGGGGATTTTAACATGGATGAACAGATGGGATTGAACGTGGGCAAGGCGTCAAATGGGTAAAAATTCCAAAAGCATCAGGAATCTTCAGCCTACCTCCTTCCGAGTTCTGGCTCAAGGAGAAGCTAAATGCCATTCTAACACTCCTTGGAGGACCAGCAGGAGGGTGGCTATCTCCTACGCTCCTCCAAACCCCCCCTTGACCAGAGCCTCCCACTATACAGACCCACTCCATCCAGGTCAGGACCAGACCCCACTTAAAGATCATCCCCCCCTCTCCCAACCCTGATTTCTAGTAATTAACCTACTGTTCCTGCAGAAATCTTCCGTTCTTGCACCAACTGTGACGATGTGTGCCTGCATGCATTAGGAAATGGTGCTCAGCACAGCAAGGCTTAATGTGGGCCTGGCGAGTGGCACCTCCCACAGCATGATGTATGTAGTCACATGATCAGAGAACAGTCTGGAAGAACACTCTGGAAGCAGCATGGTGGAAGCTACACCACTCAAGTCCATACTTGGAACTGTAAATAGTTAAATAGTTAAAGCTTACCAATAAAAGGTGTTTACGTTCAAACACACGGGCCTCAAGATCTCAATGAGCCACCGCCACCGAAACATAAAGAACCCCTATTACGTTAATAATATGACACCAACTAGAGTCCCAGTCTATCAATCAGGCAGACCTCTGGGCACGGAACCTATCGAGCAAAAAGGTCAGATACTATTGAGGTTAAAATTCCAATTGAAGTGAAACTCAAGACTCCATGAGGTACCAAACCCCCCGCCACAGGCTCTGAGCACATCAGTAAGTAAAAATTATTCCTCTATTTCCAGCAAGTTATACAACAGAGTAACATGCACCCTCTGTTTAAAACTCCATCTTCAGAAAGCAGTAGCAATATAAACTCCCGCATCATCCCATCCCCACCCATCAGCACTGCAGATGTAACTACACCACGTGGACATTAGAGGGCAATTAAGGATAGGAACCAAAGGTGGTGTTATCAGCAACATTTGCAACCAAGAATGATTTTCTAATAACTGTTAACTTACAAAGAGGCAACAACATTTTATTAAAAATAACAAAGGTCTCAAATAATTGTCTTGCATTGGCAACAGTATTGACAACTGTATCGATATAATCCTGGATTCCAAGAAAGTGCAATAATGTATTTTATAAAAGTACCATACATTTGTGCATGTTTTATGATAGTATACATTCCTACGAGCATGGAAATGTCTAATATCTAGAAATTACTGTCCCTTTGCCTTATCAAAGTATTTATCGGAATTTTACCGGCATACCCGTCCCAGAATCGGAGCAGGCAAGGCTCACAGAACAGAATTCTCCATTAGCCTCAGGTGGGATTTTACAAGCTTCACCCAAGCAGGGTCGTAACATCCCGGCCCATAAGTCTACAATATTTTTCTTATCCCTCCAATGCCTTTCTCTGAGCACCTGCTCATTCCTGCATTTGCTGTTGCAACCAGCCCCTTTAGTATCACTTGGTAACTAATTCCAACAAGTTCGGTTTAAACTAAACCAGTTTCAAAATGTCCTTTCTTTCTCCCTGCTCCCTCCTCTTAAGGACAAGTTCATACCCTCTTGTAAGGTCAGTGACGTTTTAAAAAGATAAGAACATTTAATTTGTCTGTGTGCTCAAAATATTTGCATATTCATTTATGAAGCCATTCTACATTTGATGCAGGGTGCTTACCAAAAGAATACATACATGAACCCCAGGTTCTTAACATAACTGTGCCTACATTGGGGGCAATTGAATTGACATCACTTGCATCAAATTGCTTTTACAAATCATTGTCATTTTCCAAACACTTAGTCATTAAAATAAATTTGAATACCACAGCTATGTAATCTGATTATTACAGATGTCAGCATAATGGAATGGATCTGTGGCTATTCCAATAACTATCTCTGCTGAGAGGTAGCCAGAGAGATTTTCAGTACTGGCCTTTATGTTAGTGATGGATTCTTTGCTAGACTAATCCTAAATTAACACATTTGCTCTCCATTCTCCTTATTGTCCTGTATCTCCAGCTGCTGCAAATATATATTCAATTTCATTTAAAATATGTAGTGTTTCTGACTCAGTGACTTCCTGCCACAAAGCATTTCATGTCTAACAACGCACTGTGCAAATAAATTTCTCCTAACCTATCCTCTCTCTTGGAAATCATTTGACTCCTCACCACTGACATTGCAACCACAGGGATAGTCTTTTCTACTTAATTTGAGGAAGCTCCTCATATTGTTTAAAAAACTTGTTTTAATCTTCACTGCAACATAAACGGTTATAACACTTCATGCATCCTCTTGCAATTATGGTTTCTCATCCCTGGCTTCACTCTGGTGAATCTACTTGGAATTTTCTCTATTACTGCAATGCCTTTTCTAATGGTCTCATTACCACAGGTGAATTTTTAAGCCACCTCCTTGAAGCAGGTTGGCTGCCCCCTAAGCCTTCTGGTTTAAGTTAAAGTCAGAAGTGGATAGATTAGGAGGTGGTTTTGTATTGTCAAAGGTATTTTTCCAGGCTTCAATCCCCCTCCTGACCATCTATTTTATTTTAGGTTGAAATTCAGCCCACTAGTTCTGTAGCCCTACGCAAAACATTTTTTTTTGCTTGGGCAAGCACCATCTTTTCCCTGTTCAGTCCTGTGGACACCTGTTTCAGAGCTACTCTTATACAAACTAGCAATACTTGGTAAAAAGAAACAGCACAAATAACATGTTGCGTTTGTAAGTTTCTCAAAGAATTTCCATCAATTATCTTGATTTATTCATGTAGCATTTTGATAAACAAAAGGATCATTTATGCTTCAGAGTGAGGGTGGGGAATGTGCTCTGATGCTTTGTGGTTTAGCAGATACAGGATTGAGTAGAAGCAAAACTTCAGTGTTTAGTTTGATGGTCCTTTTATTTATACGGTACTATCCACACAACACTGCCTGCATAGATCCCATCTGAGCTCAGGGCAGAGTCTGGATTTGAAGAGGATTACAAAATTCTGTGAGCCTTCTTCAATTGTGTAAAACAATTGACAGCTGGGCTTTCACCCACTTATTGCAGTGTGAGGAACTATTTAATCCACTGCATTAACAGGAGATCAGTGTGGTTGCCACAGCAAATCTTAAAAACTGCCACTTTAAGGGTTTAATAGCATGGTGTAGATTTTTCATTCCCTCATAATTCTACTTTAGAACTACAAAGTAATATCCTTATGATGGAGCCGTCAACATTGGATAAACAATGGAGCCGAGATATACAATGAAAAATGACAGTTCTATTCTAATAGATTTACAACCTATCTAAATTGGAAATACAACACTTTGCATCCAAATGAGCAAGTGTTAATAGCTCCGTCCTTCCCCTGGAGGGCATGTGACAGTTTTATCTCATAGGCATAGCATCGTTACAACCTTGGAGTCTTGCCATTTTATATTTACTTTGATAGTTATTTATCAGGATTTTTTTAATTTACTGACAACATATGTTTATAAGATTGTGTGTGTGTGCCTGCTGTAATCAACAAGTTGATTGTCGATGTAAAATCAATTGTCCATGTCAAGTTTATGAATTTTTCTCCACCTCAATGGCAAGGTGCTTAATTCTGTGTAAGCTAATCATAATCCATCAGGAAATACAGCAAGAACACAGCTCTCAATATTGTTCCTCATCTGCAACCACTAAAAACATACAAATATAAAAAATTACAAATTACATTAAAACAAATTTACCCAGAAAAATGCTTTCAATAATTTCCTTCCCTTTTACCACAAATAGCATGATTTAAGAATCAGAAATTTCAGTTGGGCAAAAGGTGAAGTGAGGTGAGAGTGCCCTTGCCATCAACACAGCATTTGACCAGGTGTTATAGCAAGGAGCTCCAGCAAAACTGGAGTCAATGGGAATCAGGGGGAAAAATCTCTGCTTGCTGAAGTCATACCTAGCACATTATAAGATGGTTGCAGTTTTAAGAGGCAGTTCATCTCAGTTCCAGGGCATCATTGCAGGAGTTCCTCAGATTAGTATCCTAGCCCCAACCAAGTTAACTGCTTCATCAATGATCTCGCTTTCATCATAAGGTCATAAGTGGGGGTGTTCTTTGATGAGTTCAGGAGCATTCGTGACTCTCCAGATGAATTTAGTCCATGCTCAAATGCATCAAGACCTGAACAATATGCAGGCTTGGGCTGACAAATGGAAAGTAAAACTTGTACTACACAAGTGTCAGGCAGTGACCATCTCTAACGAGAGAGAACCTGTTATATATTTAAGTGGTTGCATGATTGCTTTAAGAGCCAGTCACATGATTTGATGGTGATATAATTGGAGTGTTTCACAGGCTCCTGTTTAGTTTCAGTTTCTACTCTGTACAGACAGAAAGTCCTACAACAAATCTGTTGTTGCTATTTTGAATTTATGTGTGCAAATGACATCTTTTTCTTTTTTCTTAAAACCCACAACCCAAACACAGTTAGGAATTACAAAACAAAATTGGTGACGAGTCAGAATTTTGTTTCATTGAGAACATCAAGAAGAGATCCAAGTCGAAAAAATGTCATGGGTCCTCGCACTTTGAATATTAGAAGGCTGGGAAAATCAACAACGGGATTAAAGATTGAAGTGTCCGTGAAGAATGACCAAAAATCATAGAGTTACTATGTAGAGTTTTTCAATACTTAGTACAGCGAATGAAATTGCAAACAAGTTGCTTGAACCAGCTTTTCTCAGTACAATTGGAAGTAAAACCTTCAATTTGCTTCAGAGCTTGGTTCATCCAGCAACTTACAATAATTTTAGAAAGATCCTTGAAGAACATTACTGTCCAAAGGCTCTGATCATTGCAGAACAGTTTAGGTTCCACTGGAGGAATCAAGTGGAAGGCAAAAGCATTGCACAGTTTGCAGCAACCTTAAAAAGGCTGGCGGAACATTATGAGTTTCGTGAGTGAGTGCTGGAGTGAGGATAGTCAATGGAAGAATTGTTGCAAAATGGGTCAATTTGCAAAGTCTAGGGCTAGGCCAGCTTCCCTGAAAACAATATTATGAAGAAGAATCTGGGTACCTTTTAAGAAGAACAAGTTGCATTCTACAAAAATAATTTACAAAATGGAAGAAAATAATTACAATTGTAAAGAAGAGAATATCCAGACTCTCAACTGCACTTGGGCAACTTCATCCATGAAGTGCTTCAAAAGGTCAGTCATGGTATGAATTCATTCCAGCCTCCTGGACTGCCTGGATCTACTACAGTTTGCCTACCACTGCAAAAGGTCTACAGCAGACGCCATCTCCATGGCCCTGCACTCAATCCTGGAACACTTAGATAACAAAGCCACCTATGTCAGACTCCTATTTATTGACTACAGCTCAGCCTTCAACACCATTATTCCTACAAAACTCATCTTCAAACTCCATGGCCTGGGGCTTGGCTCCTCCCTCTGCGATTGGATCCTGAACTTCCGAACCCACAGACCATAATCAGTAAGGATAGGCAATAACACTTCCTCCATGATCATCCTCAACACCAGGGCCCCACAAGGCTGTGTTCTCAGCCCCCTACTGTACTCTTTATACATGTATGACTGTGTGGCCAAATTCCCCATCAACTTGATTTTCAATTTTGTTGACGACACCACCGTAGTGGGTCAGATCTCAAACAATGATGAGACAGAGTACAGGAATGAGATAGAGAATCTGGTGAACTGGTGCAGCAACAATAATCTCTCCCTCAATGTCAACAAAATGAAAGAGATTGTCATCGACTTCAGAAAACGTAGAGAAGAACATGCCTCTATCTACATCAACGGGGACAAAGTAGAAA
The DNA here is from genome assembly GCF_964213995.1 of Mustelus asterias. Classification (NCBI taxonomy): domain Eukaryota; kingdom Metazoa; phylum Chordata; class Chondrichthyes; order Carcharhiniformes; family Triakidae; genus Mustelus; species Mustelus asterias. The sequence continues at coordinate 49,197,937 of NC_135803.1, forward strand.
GGGTCGAGAGCTTCAAGTGTTTAGGTGTCCAGATCACCAACAACCTGTCCTGGTCCCCCCATGCCGACACTATAGTTAAGAAAGCCCACCAATGCCTTTACTTTCTCAGAAGACTAAGGAAACTAGACATGTCAGTTACGACTCTCATCAAATTTTACAGATGCATCATAAAAGCATTCATTCTAGTTGTGTCACAGCTTGGTATGGCTCCTTCTCAACAAGACTGCAAAAAACTACAAAAGGTCGTGAATGTAGCCCAATCCATCACACAAACCAGCCTCCCATCCATTGTCTTTGTCCACATTTCCCGCTGCCTCGGCAAAGGACCCAACGCACCTCGGACATTCTCTCTTCCACCTTCTTCCGTCAGGAAAAAGATACAAACGTCTGAGGCCATGTTATAACTGACTCAAGAACAGCTTCCCTGCTGCCATCAGACTTTTGAACGGACTTACCTTGCATTAAGTTGATCTTTCTCTACACCCTAGCTGTGACTGTAACACTACATTCTACACTCGTTTCCTTCTCTATGAATGATATGCTCCGTATAGCGCACAAGAAACAATACTTTTCACTGTATGCTAATACACGTGACAATAATAAATCAAATCAGAAATGGTCAATAAATGCTGGCCAGCTAACAATACACATGTCCGTTGAATGAAATAAACAAAATAATCTTGGATGCAGGGGACAACATTTTACTGGGCTCTGGGTGATGGAAATGGATGTGGGGGTGTGGGGTGGTGCTGACTAGTAATTTGTCTGGGCCCTGTCAGCACAGCTCCTCAACATAGTGCTTGCCAGGGAAATTTGCTCAAGTTGGGCTTTAATGGGGATGAGCTGTCTGCTCCAAAGGGAGGCAGCTAAGCAATTTGCATATTTTAATGCTTTTTAAGGGCCATTTTTCTGGGCCATCAGTATTTTGCATATGGTGGGATAGCCGCCCACCACATGGTCTTCAACCTGCCTCAGCAACACCCACCTCTCCTGGTGGGGCTACTCAGGTTTCAGAGCTGACAGCCCCCTCCCAAATGGACTGGCAATTCAGAAGCCCAGACTTGTGCCTATAATTGGACAGGGAGTCAAAAGGCTGCCAATGAGAAGGCTGTTTGTGGTCAAGCACAGGCTCAGGACCCACATTTCAGTCGGATACTGAAACCCCAAAGCCCACATTAGAATGCAATGTAAAGCATTCAGGCTTGTGAGCAAAGGAAAGTGGGGAATTGCTGGAAGTTTTGATTCAGGGGCATATTGGAGTGCTGGAGATCAAGGATGTCCTGGAGGGGTCAAGGACAAGAGCAAAGAATCAATAGAATTTCCATTATACTACTGGGTGTATTCGATAGGCCACCAACTAGTGAAAAGGAACAGAAGAGCAGATTCATAAGGAAATCACAGAGAGGTTCAAAAATTATAGTCATGATAATGGGGGATTTGAGTTATCCAAATGTTTAATACTAGTGTAAAGGGCAGCGAGGATGAAGAATTTCTGAATTATGTTCAGGAGATTTTTCTTGATCAGTATATTTTCAGCCTAGCAAGAAAGACATAGCTGGGCCTGGTTCTGGGGAATGAAGTGGGTCGAGTGGATCGAATGCCAGTAGAGGAACAATGATCATAAGGCTTAGTTTAGCTATGGAAAAGTGCAAGCAACAATTCAGAGTGAAAACAATTAATTGGAGGAGGGTCCATTTCATGGCAGTGAGAACTAGGTAGGGTAACCAATACCAGAGCTCTCTGGATGAATTAAGAGATAGAGAACAAGATAAATCAGAAAAAGGGTGCATATGAGAAGTGTCAGGTTGATAATAGAAGTGGGAGCCAGGCAGAATTTAGGAAATTCAGAGGGGAAGTGAAAACGTAATAAGAGAAGCAAAGAGAGTTAACATAAAATGAAATCTAAAAGTTTTCCTATGGCATACAAATAGTAAAGCGATAGTAAGAATAGCAGTGGGATCAATTAGGAACATGGGAAAATGGGATTAGAATGGATAGGTGCTTGATGGCCAGTGCAGACATGATGGGCTAAAGTACATTTTTTTAAACTGTAAATTTCTATGACCCTATAACAGAAAAGAAATCTATGGATGGAAACAGAGGTTATGGCTGCTGCTCAATACATTGTGAGAGGCAACTGATACATGGGCTATGTTAAAATTGATAAAAGAGGCATCAGAAAGGCTGGCTTTTCTTGAAGTTGAAAAGCCACCAGATGGTATGCCCATGAGATACTGTCAGAAACAAGGTCTAAGTTGTAATGTGCTGGTCAATCCATTTTGTTACAATCACAGTTGATACTACTACTGGATGGGATGATCCCACAATGGAACCCTGGCTCAAAAGGCCTTAATTTTTACTTTTTTAAAGAAAACTGCTAATTAGCTTTTGACAACAATATTAAAATATTAAAACAGGAAAAGTTTGTCTATGATACAATCACTCCTTCACTCACACTTATCATTACAAATGTACACATTTACAAGGATAATACAGATTACAATATGTGTGCTATGGCATTCTCAGTAAACTTACAGTTCCTGTAATCCAACAGGCTAATTGTAGTCAGACAACACAGTGATACCAAGTGGTAGGTGTCACCCAATTGGACTTCTGTGGATTTCTTCTCAAATTCCCCACAAATAATTGTCACACAAATGTTTCCAAAATGACACACCTTAGAATATTTTTTCAAACAATGCTTTCTCTCAGTTGTTTTAGCAAGGAGTCACCTCTACAATTTCCAACTCTCAGTATTCTTTTTTCTTCGATTTGCCAATGTGCATCCAAGTGGTTTTATAGTGGTTCTGCTTCCAGCAGGACTGAGAGAGATACCTTCCCACTTACTGCTGAGTTTCAACTGCCTTGGTCCAAGTTAAACTAAACACTGAAAAGATCTCTTAAGTGGTACATGGTTGCTTAGCAACATGTATTCTTTCTCCAAGCTAGTGTTTACTTTTCACGTCGTAAACTCTCAGCACAATACGGACACAGTTTGAACAGAATCCAAAAATCCCCACACATGCAAACATCTTTGTTTAACATGAATCCTGCTGGAGTTTTACCCATTCTTATTTATACCTTATTTGTAACATCCAACGACACAAACATAGATCACTTTAAACTACCTCTGCTTCCTAACAGTTGTGCCAGAGGACTGAGAATTGCAAACCTTATTCAAAAAAAGGCTGTAAAATAAACTTGGCAATTACAGATCAGTCATTTTAACCTCAGTGGTGGAAAAGCTTTTAGAAATGATAATCTAAGATGTAATTTTGCAAATGTGGATTAATTGAGCAAAAAAAGCATGGATTTGTTAAATGCAAATCATATTTAACTAACATGATTGATCATAGAATCCCTACAGTGCAGGAAGCGGCCATTCAACTCATTGAGTTTGCACTGACCATAATTTCACCCAGGCCCTATCCCCATAACCCATGCATTTACCCTCGCTAGTTCCCCTGACACTAAAAGGCAATTTAGCTTGGCCAATTCACCTAACCTGCACATCTTTGGACTGTGGGAGGAAAGCAGAGCACCCGGAGGAAACCCTCGCAGACATGGGGAGAATGTGCAGACTTCGCACAGACAGTGACCCAAGCTGGGAATTGAACCCAGGTCCCTGGTGCTGTGAGGCAGTAGTGCTAACCGTTGTGCCACCGTGCCACCCAATCCTTTTGATGAAGTAATGGAGAGGGTTGATGAAAGTAACATAGTTAATGTGATGTACTTGCACTTCCAAAAGACATTCAACAAAGAAAACATTTGAAGCATTGCAGGGAAAGGGCAGGATGGTGGGACTTGCTAATTTATTCTAGCAGAGAGTCTCCATCCCTGCTGTTAGTTTTAATAGTTTTTCAGAAGTTGTATCCAGTTTATTACGCTAGTGTGCACAGCATGTGGGGATAAATGAGTTTCAACGCAATTGGATTTGCAAAAATGGCGCTTTTGTAATCACACCACTAATTTATTGGAAAATTGGAAAGTTATGAAAGGAAAGTACAAATCATTTTGAAAAGGCACAAGCTAATCAACGACAGTCACCATGGATTTATACAGGGTTCATTTCGTACTACTTTAACTTAATTCTTTTGAGGAAACAACAGTACTGAGGTTTGATGAGAGAAGCGCAGTTCAAGAAGTCTTGTGGATTTTAGCAAGGCTTTTTGACGAGGCTCTACATGACAGACTGGACATGGGCCCATGAGTCCCACGGGCAAGTTGCATCAAAATTGGCAGGAAGGTTTGTGGTTAATGGGTGTTTCCAGTACTGGAAGACTATTTCTGGGAGGGTTAGAAGAATGGTTATGAGGGTATAGATTAGATTTTCTCCTAAATCCTTGGGTTTGTATCCAAAGTGCTGGAACTCACAGGGCTGTGAAGCAAGAGCTGCAAAGTGAGATTGGGCTCAATCAGTGCAGACACGATGGGCTGAATGGCCAGTACAGACAGTGCTTTGAATTTCAAGGTTCTGTGACCAGAATGTTACACCCCTCCCCAGTAAATTCTGGGGGAGGCGGGGTGGGGAGGGTGGGGAGCGGGGTAGGGTGCATATATTTGCATTGACGGGGCTCCCGCTGAGATCCTGCCCAGCCTAACCCAGATATAATCTTCGTGTGGAGCGTCTACTCCCATTAAGGCCTTTAAATGTCCATTTAAGGGATTTTTCCCACCCAGCTTCAATTCTTAAGCTGGTGCGTGCCCAATGACTGAGTTTACACCCTCAATCTCAGTAGGGTGGGGGTCGGGGGTGGGGTGGGGGAAGGGAAAAGAGAGCGCGCACTTCAAATCAGGAGGCTCCTTCAGAACGGGGGTACCCTCGCTGCACTGACCTGGGAGCTATGGCATCCCCCCCACCCTAGGCCTATCCTCCAACAACCACAACCTCCCCCCCCCACCACACAGGTATTCTCCTACTATTCCTTTCCTGGTATTTAGTTGAAGTGCGGTCCCAGAACTTAGTGTCAAACATGCTGCTGCATTACATCTTCTGGCCACTACAGTGTTGTGCCTGGAGGGGCTGATGAGTTGTCAGCCAGATTGCCCAACAGCTCTCCAAGGTGGGAATTTCGTGCAAGAGTGGACAAAGTCCCATCTGCTGCCAATTAATGCTGAATTGAGCATAAAGTGGCAGCGGGCATGTCAGAGCTGGCAAGGATGCATTCCATGCACTAACCATCCTGAAAATTCAAGTCGATGGTTCGGTTACCCATTACTGAGACACCTTGCTGCCATTTAAACATCTAACCATCTCACCCAACTAGTTGAAAAGTCGAATTAAGAGAATGCATTTTGACATGGTAACTAATGCTGTTACTCAGCTAATGCTGTTACTCAGTTTAAAATGAACAATGTCATTTCAAAATATCCATCAATAAAGCACTGCTTTCATATTGCATTTTTAAATATTATATCAAGTTTTTGCGTGCCAGATGTTTTGCAAATTTGCTGCAAAATTAAATTGTTTATAAATAACTGGAACAGACTGCGAATGTAAGGCTGTTACTTGCATGACACCTATAAACCAGTTGAACTGCATATGATGTCATCTGTACCCAGGGACTAAATCAAAGTTGTTTGCTCATTCCCAATCTCGTGTAATTTTATATTTATAACCCCTGTGAAAACAAAGTTCCCAGAATGGCAGAGTGACATCATAAAGTTAATTCAATTAAATTTCTGCATCACTATTCAAAGTTTCCAGGTAGAAATCTACAATATAACGCGTCCGACCACATCACAAACATGTTCGCAGGTGATGCTGGCCAAAACACTAACTGTCAATCACAGGGTATGACAGTAAATGCACAAACAACTGACAAAATAGCAGCTACTACTCGCATTTTTAATAAATCAACTGCTATTTAGATATAAAAGTATCTTCAGAAACAGCACCACCATATTTGCATTTATTAGCTGGTAAAAATCATAGAATCCCTACAGTGCAGAAGGAGGCCATTCAACCCATCGTGACTGCACCGACTCTCTGACAGAGCATCTCACCCAGGCCCTATCCCCAAAACCCCACATATTTACCCCCCTAATCTCCACATCTTTTTTACAGAGGGACAATTTTGCATAGCCAATTCACCTGACCTACACAGATTTTTGGACTGTTGGAGGAACACAGTAAGAAGTTTAACAACACCAGGTTAAAGTCCAACAGGTTTATTTGGTAGCAAAAGCCACACAAGCTTTCGGAGCTCCAAGCCCCTTCTTCAGGTGAGTGGGAATTCTGTTCACAAACAGGGCATATAAAGGCACAGACTTAATTTACATGAATAATGGTTGGAATGCGAATACTTACAGCTAATCAAGTCTTTAAGAAACAAAACAATGTGAGTGGAGAGAGCATCAAGACAGGCTAAAAAGATGTGTATTGTCTCCAGACAAGACAGCCAGTGAAACTCTGCAGGTCCAGGCAACTGTGGGGGTTACAAATAGTGTGACATGAACCCAATATCCCGGTTGAGGCCGTCCTCGTGTGTGCGGAACTTGGCTTTCAGTTTCTGCTCAGCGACTCTGCGCCGTCGTGTGTCGCGAAGGCCGCCTTGGAGAATGCTTACCCAAATATCAGAGGCCGAATGCCCGTGATCACTGAAGTGCTCCCCAACAGGAAGAGAACAGTCTTGCCTGGTGATTGTTGAGCGGTGTTCATTCATCCGTTGTCGCAGCGTCTGCATAGTTTCCCCAATGTACCATGCCTCGGGACATCCTTTCCTGCAGCGTATCAGGGATACAACGTTGGCCGAGTTGCAAGAGTATGTACCGTGTACCTGGTGGATGGTGTTCTCACGTGAGATGATGGCATCTGTGTCGATGATCCTGCATGTCTTGCAGAGGTTGCTGTGGCAGGGTTGTGTGGTGTCGTGGTCACTGTTCTCCTGAAGGCTGGGTAGTTTGCTGCGGACAATGGTCTGTTTGAGGTTGTGTGGTTGTTTGAAAGCAAGAAGTGGGGGTGTGGGGATGGCCTTGGCGAGATGTTCGTCTTCATCAATGACATGTTGAAGGCTCCGGAGGAGATGCCGTAGCTTCTCCACTCCGGGGAAGTACTGGACGACGAAGGGTACTCTGTCCACTCAGTCCCGTGTTTGTCTTCTGAGGAGGTCGGTGTGGTTCTTCGCTGTTAATGAACCATAACAGCTATACTGCACCGACCTCCTCAGAAGACAAACACGGGACTCAGTGGACAGAGTACCCTTCGTCGTCCAGTACTTCCCCGGAGTGGAGAAGCTACGGCATCTCCTCCGGAGCCTTCAACATGTCATTGATGAAGACGAACATCTCGCCAAGGCCATCCCCACACCCCCACTTCTTGCTTTCAAACAACCGCACAACCTCAAACAGACCATTGTCCGCAGCAAACTACCCAGCCTTCAGGAGAACAGTGACCACGACACCACACAACCCTGCCACAGCAACCTCTGCAAGACATGCCGGATCATCGACACAGATGCCATCATCTCACGTGAGAACACCATCCACCAGGTACACGGTACATACTCTTGCAACTCGGCCAACGTTGTCTACCTGATACGCTGCAGGAAAGGATGTCCCGAGGCATGGTACATTGGGGAAACTATGCAGACGCTGCGACAACGGATGAATGAACACCGCTCAACAATCACCAGGCAAGACTGTTCTCTTCCTGTTGGGGAGCACTTCAGTGGTCACGGGCATTCGGCCTCTGATATTCGGGTAAGCATTCTCCAAGGCGGCCTTCGCGACACACGACGGCGCAGAGTCGCTGAGCAGAAACTGATAGCCAAGTTCCGCACACACGAGGACGGCCTCAACCGGGATATTGGGTTCATGTCACACTATTTGTAACCCCCACAGTTGCCTGGACCTGCAGAGTTTCACTGGCTGTCTTGTCTGGAGACAATACACATCTTTTTAGCCTGTCTTGATGCTCTCTCCACTCACGTTGTTTTGTTTCTTAAAGACTTGATTAGCTGTAAGTATTCGCATTCCAACCATTATTCATGTAAATTAAGTCTGTGTCTTTATATGCCCTGTTTGTGAACAGAATTCCCACTCACCTGAAGAAGGGGCTTGGAGCTCCGAAAGCTTGTGTGGCTTTTGCTACCAAATAAACCTGTTGGACTTTAACCTGGCGTTGTTAAACTCCTTACTGTGTTTACCCCAGTCCAACGCCGGCATCTCCACATCATGACTGTTGGAGGAAACCAGAGCACCTGGAAGAAACCCAAGCAGACACAGGGAGAACATGTAGACTCCACACAGTCACCTGAGGCTGGAATTGAACCGGATCCCTGGCAATGTGAGGCAGCTAACCACAGTGCCACCCACAGAGCGTCTAAGGAGGCTGTAACCTTGCCCTGTGATTAACCTCTGTTCCTGATTTAGCTCAAGTCCACTTTTGTAGCTATGTTCTGGTTGTATATAATTGTTGGTTAATAGATTCCTGATTTAATTTTTTTTATTCCGTGTTGTTAATGCAACTGTTCATTGTATAAGTATATTAATTGATTTGGTTCATTATTGTCACAGGTATTAGCATACAGTGAAAGCATTGTTTCTTGCGCGCTATACAAACAAAGCATAATGTTCATAGAGAAGGAAACGAGAGAGTACAGAATGTAGTGCTACAGTAATAGCTAGGGTATAGAGAAAGATCAACTTAATGCAAGGTAGGTCCATTCAAAAGTCAGATGGCAACAGGGACGAAGCTGTTCTTGAGTCGGTTGGTACGTGACCTCAGACTTTTGTATCTTTGTCACTACGGAAGAAGGTGAAAGAGAGAATGTCCAGGGTGCGTGGGTCCTTAATTATGCTGACTGTTTTGCCGAGGCAGCGGGAAGTGTAGACAGAGTCAATGGATGGGAGGCTGGTTTGCATAATGGATTGGGCTACATTCAATTATTCAAATTTGTAATGACTATATGTTATTGATACATAACTAGGAAAAACTGCACTATTCAGTGCATTATTCTAAACGGTTTACTGTCTATCAGTTTGCATAGTTAGCTGTTATGGTTCATTAAAATCTACAACGTGAGAGACAAAGTTCCTATCACCCATCTTGCTTCACAAACAGGTCTAAAATAATACTTTGCAGCAATTTACGCTGTTTGGAATCAAAGTAAACCAAAGGTGCAGAGTGTGAGTGACAGCAGACCTCAGCATCAATCCAAAATCTAAGAGGCATGCAGCTTGGTACAGTAAAGAAAATCTTCACTTCCTTATTTGCATTGGCACCAGGGAAGTAATGTATTATTAGAAATGAAAGCAATTTAAATGTTCCAATACAGTGAAAGTTTTTTTTAAAAAATGCCACGTTATAAATATGTGCGGCACGGTGACACAGTGGTCAGCACTGCTGCTTCACAGCGCCAGGGAACTGGGTTCGATTCCTGGCTTGGGTCACTGTCTGTGTGGAGTTTGCACGTTCTCCCCATAGCACCTTGGGTTTCCTCCGGTTTTCTCCCACAGTCCGAAAGATGTGCTGGTTAGGTGCATTGACCCGCACCGGCGCCGGACTGTGGCGACTAGGGGAATTTCACAGTTACTTCATTGCAGGGTTAATGTAAGCCTTACTTGTGACTAACAAATAAACTTTACTTTAAATACAGTTAAGTCAGATTAACTCAATCTTTATGACTGAAAGACTTCAGCTCAATCTACATTTCATGCAATTCAAATAGCATACCATATCTCGAAGGGCCTGCTGACCATGTTGTATCGCTTGGGCCAGTTGTATAAAGCTTAAAGTAACAGTGTGCGAAACTCATCTATCCAGGTAGAACACGAGACTTGGAAAATAGTTAGTCTGTAGTTTTTGAGAATATGTAGCAAAAGTACTTTCAGCACATGGCTGAGTCATAGAAATCATAGAAACCCTACAGTGCAGAAAGAGGCCATTTGGCCCATCGAGTCTGCACCGACCACAATCCCACCAAGGCCCTACCCCCATATCCCTACATATTTACCCGCTAATCCCTCTAACCTGCGCATCTCAGAACACTAAGGGGCAATTTTAGCATGGCCAATCAACCTAACCCGCACATCTTTGGACTGTGGGAGGAAACCGGAGCACCCGGAGGAAACCCACGCAGACACGGGGAGAATGTGTGAAATGATAAACCTGGTTGAACAACAGCAGTTCTTTTCTTTCATCAAAGCAGTGACATCCAAAATAATCATGGGTTGCATCATCACCACAAAGAGGGCTGCAATACAAAATGACCCACCACCACTCTAACAGCAACTCACAGTGGGCAAATAAACAGGGTCTTATCTTACCTCAGCACCCACATCCCAAGAACTAATTTTTAAAAATCAGTCAGCAGAGACCTGCATCAAAAGAACCTGAATCTGCTGACTGACAACAATATAAATGACCACAAGTGAACTGTTTGCAATCTGCATTCTCTGAATCCAACTTTTCTGCAGATAGTATGGGATCATGCAATTACTGGCATTAGATGTCAGATTGCTTTCTGAACCACTCAGAACCCAAGAAGGTAGCAACTAACCATTCTAGCCGCTGTTTCTTTCAGTGGCAAAGTATTATCCCAGCCCACTTTGGCTTCTGCTTTTAAAAAGAAGCTGTGATGGAAAAGTGAAGCAAGGCCAAAAGCATTTTACCCTGCAGAACTGTCCAAGCTCTTCAAAAGATCAGTTTCACAGATAATAATGTGACTGAGCAAGTGTGCAACAAAGCCTCTCATGACTGAGTTATAAGATGATTCCCATTCTGATGCATCTCTTTTGAAGGTTGTTATCGACAGGGTGGGAGAGAACTTGAACCCTTATTCCCTTTCCCTTACTATCCATAATCAATGAATTTGTGGAAAGGAAGGTGCATGTGTGTTTCTCAAGTGTGCGGTGTCAATTGTTAATCACCAGTGGCAAGCTTTTGTGGATTTAAGTAAAAGAGAATTATTTATTAGACCTTTCACCCTGAATATCTAACCCTATGTCAATCACTCAGCATATACACGCAAGCTCAAGGGAAAATAGAGAGAATAATGCACTTTTACAAGTAAACAAATAATAGTTAATAGTTCACATGTTTGGCTCACCACCGGGAAGGTAACCATTGCAGGCCTGTTGAAGAAGGTGTTTTTCCACTCTTAAAGAGTGGATTCAAAAAAACCTGGAGTTGATTTTGATAGGTTCCTTCGAAGGAATGTATTTTTAAGCAGGTGAGTATCCTGTGCTGGTGGACTTGAAAAAGGAATCAATCTGCTGCTAGTCTGCAACTGGTGTTCTGTGTAGACTGACCAGTTTCTCTCTGGTTCTTTCGATAAAAAAATTTGTGATTTGCAGGTACTTTTGGTGACATGATCAACAGATATCATTCACCCAGAATGATTTGGAGATCCAAAGCCAGGGTTACCCAATGGGAGATAGATGATGGCCATTCACACTTACTGTGCTTAACTGGTTTCTACGGCTTTTTTTTGTTAAATGTCAAACTTGGAGAGGGGGGTCTACAAGTCTATAGATTTTTGAGTTTTAAGTAAAACACAAACAAAAGGTGTAAATTCCAGTTTGGCACATCCATTCAAAGGAGGTGGTGGTGGGTGGGGTTGGGGGGAGATGGCAAGAGAACATCCATGGTTAGTCTTGGGGCAGAAATTGCAAAAGTCAACTGACCTTCAGCAGCCATCTAACAGTCATATCCATTTTTAATAAAATATTATTTCAGAAAATATATTCAATGCAGCCTATGTTTAAAGTTATGAATAGAATCTGTCTTCACAAGGAATAACAGAAGGAAAAAGACTGCCTGAAGTTATCCATGGAGTATCCATATATAAATATTAGAAATTTAAACTTGTATTTATGTAGCACCTTTAAAATTATTGAACATCACAGAAGCATTATCAAATAAAATTTAGCACCTAGTCATTAGGGAGATATTAGGACAGATGACTAAAAGCTTGCTGAAAGAGTTAGTTTTAAGGAGCATCTTGTTTCTACTCAGCCATGGGCACAGGTAAGTCAGCATGTATTGCTACTGGTCCAAAATTCAGATAAACAAGGAGGCAGGAATGGAATCCATCTGTAAAAGCACCCACCAAGTGCAGATGATGGCTAATCTGAACAGAAGTGGCATCTTTGTTAGGGCTTACCTGAAAACGACATGCTGGGTCCATGTCTGAACCCTGTGAGGCACGGGAAAGGGATACCATCCAACACACATGAATAGCTAAAGAAAAAAGCCCTAAAGGGGAGGTAAAAAGATGGTCAAACTCAAAATAGCAAGTCTAAACATCGGTAGCCTGATAGGGGGAAGCAGAGAGTAATTGAACTGATGGTGGGTAAATCATGGGTCTCCAGTAAACAAACTACAAGGGTGGCAAAGCAAGAGAAATTGGTAATGGATATAAACTTTTCTTCTATCATCTTGCCATTGTACTAATGGTATGGAAATTGTACTAAATGAGGAAATGAAAGACAAGGGCCGGAATTCTCCCAAAAAATTCGAAGTGTTGAATTTGCATGAAAATTGATATTTAAAATATCATTTAAATGCTAGCCCCGCCGATTTCCGATGCGGTGCGGAGCAGACTGCGCTGGAAATAAGGTGCTGGGAGATGCGAGCAGGGTGTTAACTCCCCCCCGGGCGATTCTCCCGGCCCGCTGCACTGACAAATTAGTGCCATGAGATGGGAGATTTGCGGCCAAAGTGTGAGCAGTGGATAGAATCAATGGCAGATTCAAATCAAAGCTAGAGTTTGTGGGTGAAATGTGGAATACAGCGAGTTGCTATGCACATCAGAATGGGTGTGGACCAGAGGAGAAAAAATAATTCTGGGAACAGATGGACAACACAATTCAAACAATGCCAATGACAGGTTGGCATCTGATCTAAAGGTACATTGTGGGGAGATTATCCACTGTGAACATGGTATGGAGAAGTGAATGAAGGAGCCAAGATCCTGGAGTTTGCCATGTCACACCAATTGGAAACAAAAACACGAAACACCTCATAACCTACAGCAGTGGTGGTAGAGAAACACTGCTGGGCTACATCATGATTATAAAAGATCATGCAAGAAAGCAAAGAACTGCCAAAGTCTTTCCAAGCAAGACACTAACCACCCTATGTAGAGCAATGATTGCAGAGCTGATTGCAAATAAAACAAAATGACAGCAGACAAGAAAGGGGCAAAGAGACCAATAGATGGTGGAAGCTCAAATATCCACAACTGAGAGAGAAATTCAGAGAGCAGATGGAGAGATAGCAGAGAAATAACACTCAGTAGAAACCTGATGGAACTGGGTGGCAGACCTGATTAGGAAAACTGGCAGCAAACAATTTTAAGATCATCAGTAAGGAGAAAGGCTGGAAAAGAAACTTGGTGATGCAATGACAACAGAGAATGCAGCGAAAGAAAAAAGGGAACTGGAAACAGTCTGATCTCAAAGAAAATAAAGAATAGATCAGTATAAAAAAGCAAAATGAAAAGCAAAGGGAGTGGGTGCGAGAGAAAGATTCCTAGCCATGGAAGGGTGAAGGACTAAAACATCACATTGCTTATGTATATAAATAGACACATTGCTACTTCTGAAATTAAAGCTGTGCCTTGGCTGAACAAGATCCTTAAAATGACTACAATTGTCAGTTTGTGAACCCAGAACAAAAGAAGGCACTTTGAAGTCTCACAATTTATTAGTTCTGAATTCTTTGCTGTCAGACCTGCTGAAACTTTCCAACATTTTTCTGTTTTTGTTTCAGATTCCAGCATCTGCAGTATTTTGCATTTAGCTCTGAAGTTGGGTTGTATAATCACCAGGTGGTGGTCAGTAGCTCCTCAAAGGTCAGTTGTATCTGATATCCCAAGCTTGCCTGTGGAGACGGAGTGTCCACTCAGACACTGGACTCAAATATTTTTATTGCACAATGGCAAGGATGTTTAGCAGTCCTGAAGACTTAGCCAAATCTCAGCCTGATGCACTATCAATAAGGCGAAAGACTACCGATATGCCAATATAAGTGTAGGCTTTTATTCACAACAGAATCAGGAGCAGATCCCAACAATTAACCGACCTGGACTGAACAAGGGGGAGGAGACAGCCACCTTTATACTAGGTGCTGAGGGGAGGAACCAAACTGGAAGGGGATGTGTCCAGGTATGACAAACACACACAACGGTGGTCCATATAGGACAAAGGCACAACTGAGGTCCACCACATTCACCCCTTCCTTTTAAAAAAACAACACGGGGGTGAAGCGGAAACAATATCACAAGTCCAGACGAACCGGTGGCTTGATCCGTCGTCGCGATCGTCGTAGTGCAGGTCGCAGAGTCGTCCGAGCAGGGAGCGATGTCGGCCCAGGCTCCGTACAGTGAGCGTCGAGAGAAGGCGCTGGGTGGTGTGAAGCGGACCGATCCGTCGTCCCGTCCAGTCGTCGGGTACTGCGTGGCGACGGCTCCGGCGACTCAAGCGAGCTGTACATAGGGGCGAGAGGAATGGGCTGTGGCCCTGGTGGCATATGGGGAACAGTGGGAACCGGAGCTGGGGGGTGGGGGGCTGCAACAGGATCTGGGCACACTACATTGGGGACAGGGACTGAGGGAGGAAGAGGCGTAGCAGTCTCCGAATGGACGACACCAGGGACCGTGGGGCGGAAGGACGTGGTGACCTCCGGGGCACCCGCGGGTGCCAAGTCACGGACAGAAACCGTGTCCTCCCGCCCATCAGGGTACGCTACATAAGCATATTGGGGATTAGCATGGAGCAGTTGGACCTCCTCGACCAAGGGATCTGCCTTATGGGTCCGGACATGCTTCCGAAGCAGTACGGGTCCCGGGAACATCAGCCAATCCGGGAGCGAAGTACCCGAGGAGGACTTCCTGGGAAACAAAAACATCCGCTCGTGAGGGGTCGTATTGGTCACTGTGCACAAGAGTGACCTAATGGAATGTAATGCGTCCGGAAGGACGTCTTGCCAACGGCTGACTGGAAGGCCCCTAGACCGTAATGCTAATAGAACGGCCTTCCAGACGGTTGCGTTCTCCCGCTCTACTTGACCATTGCCCCTGGGGTTATAGCTAGTGGTGTGGCTGGAGGCAACGCCTTTGGTGAGCAGGTACTGCCTCAGCTCGTCACTCATGAAAGAGGACCCACGGTCGCTATGAATATAGGCTGGGAAGCCGAACAGGGTGAAGAGCTTGTTCAGGGTCCGAATCACTGTAGCCGTGGTCATGTCCGAGCAGGGGAAGGCAAAAGGGAAACGTGAGTATTCGTCAATGATATTCAGGAAATAAACATTGCGGTTAGAGGAGGGGAGGGGGCCTTTAAAATCAACGCTAAGGCGCTCGAACGCGCGAGTGGCCTTTACAAGGTGCGCCCTACCTGGCCGGTAGAACTGCGGTTTGCACTCAGTGCAGACCCTGCATTGCCTGGTAATCGTCCGGACTTCCTCAAGGGAGAAGGGCAGGTTACGGGACTTGACAAAATGGAAAAATCTGGTGACACCCGGGTGACAGAGGTCGTTATGGAGGGACTGTAGCTGGTCTAGTTGGGCACTGGCACATGATCCACGGGACAGGGCGTCTGGGGGCTCATTGAGCTTCCCAGGCCGGTACATGATGTCATATCTGTAGGTGGAGAGCTCAATCCTCCACCGCAAGATCTTGTCATTCTTAATCTTGCCCTTTTGCCTGGTGTTAAACAGGAAGGCAACTGACCGCTGGTCCGTAATTAAGGTGAATCGTTGGCCCGCGAGATAATGGCGCCAGTGCCGGACGGCTTCCACGATGGCCTGGGCCTCCTTCTCGACTGAGGAGTGTCGAATCTCAGGGCCTTGTAAGGTCCGGGAAAAGAAGGCCACCGGACGGCCCCTCTGGTTAAGGGTGGCAGCTAGGGCAAAGTCAGACGCATCACTTTCCACTTGGAATGGGATGGATTCGTCCACAGCGTGCATCGCGGCCTTCGCGATGTCCGCTTTGATGTCACCGAAGGCCCGACAGGCCTCCTCCGCCAGGGGAAAAGAGGTCGATTTTAGGAGCGGACGGGCTTTATCTGCGTAACGGGGAACCCACTGGGCATAATAGGAGAAGAAGCCCAGGCATCTCCTCAGTGCTTTGAGGGTAGTAGGGAGGGGAAGCTGCATAAGGGGACGCATACAGGCTGGGTCGGGGCCAAGGACACCATTTTCTATCACGTACCCAAGGATGGCGAGGCGGCGTGTCCGGAAAACACACTTCGCCTCATTGTATGTGAGGTTCAGGAGAGTGGCCGTACGAAGGAATTTTTGTAGGTTGGCATCATGGTCCTGCAGGTCATGGCCGCAGATGGTGACGTTATCCAGATACGGGAAAGTGGCCCGTAGTCCGTGCTGGTCCACCATTTGATCCATGGCCCGTTGGAAGACTGAGACCCCATTGGTGACACCAAAGGGGACTTGGAGGAACTGGTAGAGGCGGCCATCCGGCGATCCTCCGAGCGGATAGGGAGCTGGTGGTAAGCCGATTTCAAATCGATCGTTGAAAAAACCCTATAGTGCGCGATGTGGTTGACTATGTCCGCGATACGGGGAAGAGGATATGCATCTAGTTGGGTATACCTGTTTATGGTCTGGCTGTAGTCAATCACCATGCGGTGTTTCTCCCCCGATTTAACTACGACCACTTGCGCCCTCCAGGGGCTGGTGCTGGCCTGGATAATCCCTTCCTGGAGCAAACGTTGTACCTCGGACCGAATGAAGGCCCGGTCATCCGCACTATAGCGCCTACTCTTGGTGGCTATAGGCCTACAATCCGGGGTGAGGTTATCAAATAACGGGTGGGGGTTGATCTTGAGGGTTGAGAGACTGCAGGTGGTGCGCGAGGGGCGCTGCCGTGACGGCGCCTGGCAGACGGAGAGCGGGGGATAAGGGCCATCGTACTGCAGGATGACGCTTCTATGATGGCTGAGGAAATCTAACCCCAGCAGTACAGCTGCGCAGAGTCGCGGCAGCACGAGGAGCCGAAAACGCTCGTAGACTGTGCCCTGTACCGTCAGCGTCACCAAGCAGCACCCGAGGACCTCCACTGAGTGAGAATTCGAGGCCATGGAGATGGTCTGGCTCCAGGGTCGCACGGGAAGGGCATATTGACGCACTGTGCGAGGGTGTATAAAACTTTCCGTGCTCCCACAGTCAAACAGGCAGTTTTCTGCATAACCATTTACCTTGATCTCCATTATGGACTTGGAGAGTTGATGTGGCTGCGACTGGTCCAGGCAAATCGATGCCACTGTTGAATTAAAGAAGAATCCATCTTCGTCGCCGTCTGATGACGTCACGGATGAAGCTTCCTGCTCAGCTTGCCTTGATGCCAGTCTCAAAGATGGCGACTCCCGCACTTCCGGTGACCGCATCAAAGATGGCGATTCCCGCACTTCCGGTGACTGCATCCAAGATGGCGATTCGCGCGCAGCCGCCGCCTGCATCAAAGATGGCCGCGCCCTCGGAGCACACATGGCTCCACGAGTCTTCAGAAGCGGCTTTGCTCTGCAGACTTTAACAAAGTGGCCTAGCTTACCGCATCCGGAGCAAATCGCGTCCTTTGCCGGGCAGTGACGCCGAGGGTGCTTAGGGAGGCCACAAAAGTAACATTTGGGCCCTGCTGGAGCAGCCGTCGCAGTGGAGCCGTCGGTGGAACGGGATCCAAGGTAAGACCCGAGATTATGGGAGGCTGCTTCTAACGTTTCAGCCATCGTGGCCGTTTTCCGGAGGTCTAGGTCATCTTGTTCCAGCAGACGCTGCTGGATGTATGTAGACTCAATGCCCGCAACGTAGGCGTCGCGGATCATATCCTCCGTGTTCTGAGCTGCTGAAACAGCCTTACAGTCGCATGCTCGGGCGAGGACTCGCAGGGCGCGCAGAAATTGGGCGCACGATTCTCCTGGCTGCTGTTTGCGGGTAGTTAGGAGGTGTCTGGCGTAAACCACGTTAGGGCTCTTTCGGAATTGCCCTTTTAGGAGTTCGATAGCGTCCGCGTAAGTAGCAGCGTCCCGGAAGATTCCATAGACAGTTTCGCTTACCCGGGCGCGGAGCACGTGGAGTTTAGCAGCGTC
Source organism: Mustelus asterias (assembly GCF_964213995.1). Classification (NCBI taxonomy): domain Eukaryota; kingdom Metazoa; phylum Chordata; class Chondrichthyes; order Carcharhiniformes; family Triakidae; genus Mustelus; species Mustelus asterias. The sequence continues at coordinate 49,215,982 of NC_135803.1, forward strand.
GGTGTCGATGGCCGTAGCGGTGTCGACGAATGCTTCGAAGCAGTCCAACCAATGATCAAATTTATCAGAGGCTCCAACCTCTTGAGGGTCTAAAGCTAACTTGTCGGGTTTTAGAAACTGCTCCATACTAGTAACTGTTGTGAATAAAATTGATGCACTATCAATAAGGCGAAAGACTACCGATATGCCAATATAAGTGTAGGCTTTTATTCACAACAGAATCAGGAGCAGATCCCAACAATTAACCGACCTGGACTGAACAAGGGGGAGGAGACAGCCACCTTTATATTAGGTGCTGAGGGGAGGAACCAAACTGGAAGGGGATGTGTCCAGGTATGACAAACACACACAACGGTGGTCCATATAGGACAAAGGCACAACTGAGGTCCACCACACAGCCACTGGATAATTCTCATTTGCTAAAGACCTTGTGACAAGGTAATGTCACATGACCCAAGCTTTTGGATTGTTGAACAAGTCAATAACGACTTGCTGAACTGCATAGTTCAGTTTGCTGCTCCAACATCTGATAGCAGGCCCCACTGAAGGAGCTCGCACTAGCTGGACACCTGGCCTCAGCTACCCTACCTCTGCTGGAAGCTCTGTACCATCATTTACAAAATTGAGTCATCTCCGTGCGTATCTCATCACTTGATGTCAACACCACCAGGAAAGTGAATTCTATTGCATTAGTTTTCAGCCCACCGACCTCCACGACAGAATATTTAATGGGACTTTGACTCTGGGACCCATCATGAACCAACATTTTCTCTGTGGCCTCTGTACTATAAAACCTCCGTTTCTTTATCACTCTCTTTACTACCTGAGTTTGGAGGTGACGTTGTGACCCTCCTTTCGTGTTTTGAATATGTGCAATAAATTAACCCTCTTTAGCTCATCTGATCTCGAGATTGTTGTGGGGTTATTAATGAAGTACTAAATTGGGTCACATTAAAAGCAAAGGGTTGGGAAATACACCACCCTCATAAAGAGGGAAACAAATCAAGATACCTTTTTGTTTACAGACGAGTGGCAAGAGGAGAGATTAGTGTTGTTTAACTTAACCCCCCTCCTGTCTGAAAACCTTCATGGATATAACTTCAGAATAGCAACTGATAGAGATAGGTCAACAAAAGGTGTGGGAAATATGCATCAAATCGAAAAGGCAGGTGAAGTACCTTTAGTGAAAAAGGATGAAAGAGACGTGGGTGGGGCCTTCAATATAGCCAGCTTAAGAATGAAGTCAACCCAAGAACAAGGACAGAAGAGGTAGCTGCAAATCAAGGAATGACAACTCGAATCAATCTGGAAAAAAAATCAGAACAGCACTGAAATGAATGAAAAATGACAAAGCAGCAGAACCGGAGGAGGTGCAATCAGAAGTATGGACCTGCCAATGTAAATATAGGGTCCAGGCCCTGAACAAACAGTTCAATTGTGTTATGGTAAGAGACAATCCCAATGGCATGGGGACAAAGCATTTTGGTACCGATATTCAAAGTAAAGGTAGACATGCAGGAGTGCAACATCTCTTCAAGATATGAGCAGAGACTGAAAAAACAGTGCAAAGTCAGTCAGCTCAGATTGTGCCTCAAAGGAGCACCACTGATGCCATTGTTGCTTTGAGCCAAATGGAGAAATATCGAGAAGGACAATGCAACACGAAGATTGTATTCATCAACCTAGAGAGGGTTTATGTTCGGGTGCCTAGAAGTCTAGAGCTGTCGATTCTTGAGGCCAGCCTTGTTATATCGTTGCAAAAACTTGGGAACAGCAAGAGAGGAACAATGACTGGATGCCAATGAAAGTTCTGAATACTAAGATAGATGTGTGAAGTAATGAAAAAAGACAAACATTAGGGACCAGTACATCAGAGGCTCAGTGAAGATTGTGGAAGCATCAGAGAACGTAGCCAAGAAGAGAATGAAATGGTACAGTCATCTGTTGCAGAGAGAGGAGAGAAGAAGTGTGGTGGGGTGAGTGATGGAGTTGGAACTGGCGGGAAGAAGAGGGAAAGATGCAGTAGCAGGAGATCTAATGCAGTGTGGTTGAATGAGGAATCGGTAACCAGCAGAGAAGGGTGAGCAATCACACTGTGATGACTCCAAGAAAGATGGGAAATGCCAAAAGAAGGTGGCTATGGTGATTCAGGAAGTGTTAATAGAGTCTAAGGCCTAAGCAGCTAAAAGCAACGTTGCCAATAGTGGCACGATTAAAATCGGGGATGCATAAGCAACCAGAATTAGAGGAGCCCAGAAAATTGTAGAACTGGAGGGATTTAGAGATGGGGAAGGGTGAGGAAAAGGAGGAATTTGAAAACATGGGTTTTTAAAAAAAAATTACTAATCCAGATACCAGTGCAAGTGAGTAAACACGGGTCTTGGTGTGAGTTAGGGCATAGGCAAAAGAGTTTTGAACAAGTTCAAGTTTATAGTAGGTGGAAGATGGGAGAACCAGCCAGGAGAACAAAATACAGCCCCAATGGTTCCATAATTAAATCCACTCTGCGGTGCAAATACAGAAACACAGAACAAGATAGTTACTGGTTTAATCCCTAGTTTGTGCTATGGGGGCACTACTATTGGCCTTAGCATCTCATGGTTGAGAGAGGGGATGAAAATGATCAGCCGGATTTCTTGTTCTTTTATTTAAATAAAGCTGAATGACCTCTTGTTGCAAAGCCACCCTGTGCAGACAATATCATACCCCATTGCATTGATTGAATGTTCTGCCAACATTCACTGTCTGTGCTTACTGTTGATAAATGACTACCTGCAAGAGGCAAGTGAGGGCTGATGGAGCTTTGCATGAGTCATTGTTTGCAACAGTGAACCTGATATAAAAGTTTAAAAATGTACAGTAATATGCTTCATGATGAGAGCTTACTCAGTTACCTTGTATTCTAAAAAAATTCATAGTACTACACCCATTATGTTGCCATTTTGGGAATGTGCCAATAATTTTCATTTACTGATTACAATGGCAGAGTAGCCTCCCAGCATGGAAATATAATCCACTTGTACTTAAACTACGGTCAGCAGAATTCACATACCTTTATTTGCCATTTCAACAATTTATCACCATTCAATCGAAAAGATGACTTTCCCCATTATCTCCGGTCTAGTGGGTAGAAACATCTATGTCAGTGCAAGATACAGAATCAATCACAATCTAGCTGTACAATCGGTTATGCTTGAGGATGCTCCCTGGAGTTTGCAGCAAGTCCTTCAGCACAATGGCAAGAATGAGCAACCTGTATAACTTAGCATAACTCCAGAATCCATTTGCAGAGCTGGTCCTATAACAAAGTGCAGAGCTGGTCCTGTATCAGCAAAATTCACAATTGTGAGTTCATACAGTGATACATTTACAAAATTCCATACACCCATGGTTGCAAGCGTTTGATGCAAAACACATCCAGGCATAACCATAAAAGGAGGATTTGGGTTTGATGATGAGGTTTCCAAACTCGGCCATGATGTAAATTTCATTCTGCAAGATTATACCTTTCTTTATTTAGTAATTATAAATTCAGTAACACATTAATTTAACTTGAATGTATCTCAGCTATTTTAGCTAAAGTCTCAATAATACTGTGCTTTCACAGCTGGTCCGCATTCCAGTGTGTCATTTGAAATGCCTATGTTAACACTGGATACCAATCAAAAATATAAAGCTCGTAATAGATCACCATAATCCTCTGGACTATCAACGAACAAGTAGATAAGAATATACCATGCCAAGTTTAGATGCAGCAAAATGAAGTCTCGTGTTACCACCAGTTTGGGGGCAGATTTATGGCAGTAAATAAGACTTAAATACTACCCAAAATATTTCCATCTGCATTCTCCTCCGAGAAAATTGACAATCCCTTTCTTTAAGGCCTGCCACATGTGTGGCCAGGCCTAATGACCCATGCCCAACCATTAATCCATCCCATGTAATTTACACCACTAAACATGTGGCGTTATAGAATACAGCAGGTATTCCCAAGGTGGCGACAGGCTGGAAGAGACCATTTTGCATACCCAAACCAAGGTTTACAGTTTCTTTTCTTGTCCAGAGAGTTCAGGACTTGGTTGCTATTTTTTACTCAGCTTTGCTCAATGTATTGCTTCGCATTCTCGACATGCATTTCCCCCTGGGAATAGCTTTATTTTTGCATTACAAAGCGGGAGGGAGGACATGCCAAAAGTACACTCTGAACAAGATTAGACTGAGCAGTTGGTGGTCTGTTATGGTCCCTCTGGAGCCTTCGAAACCCAAGATGTCTTGTCTCATGGAAGCTATTCTCCCCAAATGAATCTGGTTCTGTCAGACTTATATTTGCAGTAGCACGAAGACCAATGTATAGCACTCATTCACATGAAAGCATTTGAGGGGCTCTTAAAGAGGCAGATAACTGTCAGTTTCTTGAGACCGGTGATTTCTGAACCCATACTTTGCAATACACTGATGCAGAGCCACAGACATCACAGGCAAAATAGATGGTTGGCAGTACAGAACTTGGAGCATTGCTGAAAAAAGAAACACTGTTTTCGTTTTGCACTCATCAGTGCAGCTGCACAAGACAAACCAACAGTAAGGGGTACAACAATGCATACTGCATGGAGAGAGAGTGCTGATTAATTGGAAAGTGGATTTGGATTTGGCTCAATTTAAGATCATTCATTGGGCTCGCAATGCAGCTCACTTACGCATACTAGAAGCCACATGTATTCACAAACAGAGCTCCGTCCTTTGCAGACAGAAGGAGCATGGCCATGCCTTTTCCAACTAAACAAAAACTTGTGGGCAGCCATTCCCTGATCTATTCCCCATGGAAATGCTTTGACCAGTCAATCTGCCTGGTTTCAATTTGAAAGAGCATGACAATTAACAGTTCTGTGTTGCATTTTCCATGGCAATGATTCTACCAGAGTCCACTATCCACCAGTTGGCACTCCCTTTTGATGTTGCCTACATTGTTGTTCCCTTTACAGTTGGTTTATCTTGCCTAGCTTTCCAGATGAGTGCAAGACAAAACGTTTTAAGAGCATGTCTCTTTTTCAGCATATGGAGCAAGTAGTTCTAATTAGTTCTTGGATATCATCTCCACAAGGAATTTGTGCTCAATAATGTTTGTTCTTTTGAAGAATGACCAGTATATCAGAGGCCCTAGACTCCTCCGCTACAATCATCTTCCTCCATGAAGGACCATCTTGCTCTTTCTTCCACTCCAAGACCCTCTCTCACTAGTACTCAACATTTCATCTGCTGACAATCATTCTGACTCACAATGTAATTCCTCATGAATGGACACACTGGTGTGTATACAAGTAAGGTTCTATGATAGAGTTGGAGATGAAGTGACAGGAATAACAGATCTATTAAGGCAAGCAACTCGTCTTTTTTGAATATGCCTGGCTGGTCTCTTCCAATTGACAGATGTTCATTTGGCAGTGCAGACAATGTTGCTGCTCTTTTAAAAAAGGACTAGTTGTCAAGTGGAAGTGTGTGGCATTACGTTGTAAAAGTACCTCAGAAGACTTCTGAACAGCATTGTTCATCCTTCATCAACCATGTCAGTTGGCCCACAACCTTTCACCTGCAGACTTCTGTTCCTTGCCTAGAATTTACTCAGGTGTATTAGAGTTCCTCTGAAACCCAGCAAAATTGTAGAGGTCAGGAGGTGAGCAGACCCCTATTCATGGTGGATAATTGGCATTGCCACAAGTGCTGACTTACCATGGCCATCCTGTGAGATCATGGGACTTTTTTTCTTCAACGTGTGGCAGTTCTCGGGATAGAGGTGTACTCCATCACCTCGCTCCCGACTATCTGTACCAGCATCCTGTGGGGCTACCTGTCCTCATAACTTCTAACAACAGCATCTTAACAGGTTGCTTCTCAGAACTCTTGGTCCCTTTGTTGCTGCCATACCCGACATATGGGTATACATGTCGAGTATATAGCCAACATATAGCAGGGTCTAAAGCTGTAAATACATCGTCCTCTTTTAAATGGCTGCACCAGAATGCTTTTTCCTTCCCTCCGAGACACAAAGCCAGTTTTCTGGCAACCCAATTTTCCTGCATAATTGCCTAGGGTTCGAGGAACTTTAGTGGGTTGACAGCAGATACACATTGCCAGACACCAAGAGCATGTACCGCATCAGAAATCTGCCAATGGGAGGAGAATCCAGGCCTTCGCCTTTCAGAAGTTTGTTTTCTAATACTAGCTTTATGTTTCTCTTCGAATTCAGTGCAATCTATGTGGCAGCAGTGATTGATAAAATTCACAGAACAGAACAGATGTCAAGTAAAAGAAATCAATTCCAAATTAAGCTAATGAGCACTGTCATGCTATTGATGAAACACTGCTCCAGAACATTATATTAGTTGGGATACAACCATTTAATCTTAATAATTATCTACAATGTAATTATCTACACTAAAATCTATCATATGGTGCATTTTAGCAGTTTCTTAACTGCGCCCCAGGAGCTTTCTAGCCAATCTTTGTTAATCTTCATTAAATGAGCTATTAAAACGAGTGAAGGAAAATTATGGCTAGCAGAGTTCTCACCGTGGCAATGTAGCAAACAGAACAATTCAAATGAGGACGACGGATTGGAAGGCGAGATCTACACCACAGTCACCTTTTTGGCCGTAATCTTTTAAAAAATCTGAATTCCCACTTTTACTGATATTATTGTTGGAGAAAATAATCAAATATAAGAGAATTATAGACTCAACTTAAATGGAAACTAGGAACCAGAGTCAGCCATTCACCTCTGCAAGCCTGCTCTGCTATTCAATATGATCATGGCTGATTCTCTATCTCAATGCCATATCCCTTCTTTCTTCCTAGATCCATTGGTGCCATTAAAAGATTATCTATCTCTTTCTTGAATACATTGTGACTTGTCCCCCTTTTGTGGCAGAGAATTCCACAGGTTCACCAACCTTTGAGTGAAGAAATAAAGTTTATTTATTGTTGTCACAAGTATGCTTTACATCAACACTACAAAGAAGTTACTGTGAAAATCCCGTAGCTGCCACACTGTTCAGGTACACGGAGGGAGAATTTGGCACGGCCAATGTACCTAACCAGCACGTCTTTTTGGACTGCGGGAGGAAACTGGAGCACCCGGAGGAAACCCACGCAGACATGGGGAGAACGTGCAAACTCCGCACAGAAAGTGACCGAAGCCGGGAATTGAACCAGGTTCCCTGATGCTGTGAGGCAACATTGTTAACCACTGTGCTATCATGCCACCCACCCATCTTTTCTAAGCTCAGTCCTAAACAGTCTACCCTGTATCCGGAGACTGTGTCACCTGGTTCTAGATTCCACAAACTGCATCTAGTCTGCCCAGAGCTGTGCATATTTGACTGAGAATTCTTCACTATCAAAATCAATGGTCAGCCTTCTAGATGACAACTTGGAAGTTGACAGACTCAACTGTTCAAGTGAGTTTCCCATATTCTTCATGGGAAAAGCGTGACACACAAGAGGACTGATTGTTCACCCAAATATAAAAGTGTGGATTTGGTTATAAAGAGTTTACCAGCCATACTCCATTTACTTTGGTATCAGCAACAGCTCAGATGGCCCAAAAACCACAGAGATGTACAGTTGCCTTTTATGCTGTTTCAGTTGCTGTTGAACCTGGCCCATCCTATAAACTAGGTAGCATCCAAAGCTCCAAGCAAAGCTCATTACTAAAAATGACATTTTGCTGAAAGAACTTCATCTGTATCTAAAAATAAACCTGAAATATTTAAAATTGTGGGTTCAGTATTGTAATGAAAAATACTGGAAGAGTTGGTACGTTTATTGTTTCCCCTTGATGATCTCAATTGGCTCTTTCAGTGTTAAAACAATCCATTTGCTTTCTGACCATATCTCCTTCCACTAGTGCCTACTGCCACCAGGTCAAAAAAATCTTCCTGAAAAAATGTCCAACTTTTGACAGCAACATCTTTTACTGTAACATAATTCCCTTTTAGAACCATAACACTGCAACGAATCTGCTTGGAATGATGGTTTTTATACAGTTTGTGATAGCAACCATAAGATAATTCACAATTACAATGAGCCAATGCAACTCGCAGTTAACCAACTCATGTGTGTCTTGGTTTAAGGATGATATGATTTAAATCACAAGGTCAACTATTACCATCCATTTAAAACAATGGGATAGAACAGGATATAAATCTCACATTGTTCCAGCCACCAAATGTGTTTTCATTCCTTTCAAGAAGGTAAAGTAGACTAGATTGTCACCCTTCCTCTGTTAATTGGAAAATAAAAGCAAAACAAAATATGCATTCGCATATTCCTTTTTACAGTGTCTTGCTATTGCAGGGAGAGAACTCCATAATATGGTTTCATGAATCTATAAGTCCCCAAGACACCTAAAACCCAAGCTCATACCTTTCTGAGCTGCCTTTGTAAGACAGTGGCCCAAAAGTCAATCTTTCTTGATTAAATCAAATTGTGTGCATGTCTCTCTCCCTCCAAAGGACTTCGTTAAAAAAAAACGCATGGGATAAATTAAATATAATAACCACTTCACTGAATTATTGCAACCATTGCAAAGGAGAGAGATTATAACAGCATGAGTCCCAACAGTAAACTGGGCAGCAATTATGTCCCAATAATGGTCCTGGCAGTTCAAATTATTCAGGAAAAAAATCAGATGAAAGCTTTGGTGAATGCATCAGCAAATGCTGCACATACATTCTTAAACTGCCCACAAGTCACAGTATGTTCATATGCAATCTCATTTAATTTTGTTCTCATGATTACAGAAGAACTACAATAGACATTTCAACATGATTTCCAGGGCAACATACATATTTTGAATAATGAACACGCAGACTTTACAATCAGATGGAATGCACCATTTTTCTACCCTTTGTTTCCAGCACCAACATTACTGAACTCCCCAAATCAAGAATTATATGTCCAACAAACTCTTGCTCAGCTCACACCTGAACTTACCATCTCAGAACGTGACTTCCTTCTGCACCAGTATGGCATTTCCATTTCTCTTACTAGCCAACCTAATTATGGGCACTTTTGTATCTAAATTCATGGCCAGATATTGCCCAAACTCTAAGACTAAAAAGAAATAAACTTAGAAGAATTTATCATTGGACTAAGCTGGTGTGTGACAGGTCCAAAAGGTGATGCATCCCACATCACCATCAGTCTCCATGCACAATCAGAAATGATAGATTCCCTGCTTATTTCTGGTAGTCGCACAGAGACCGAGATCAAACCCCAACCTTTAAATTATTCATTCGAATTCAATGAGAATTCATCTCAGAATCAGAACTTTTCCATTGCTGTTACAGATACAAACTCCTACTCCTATCAGACAACTCCATCTCACATAAAAGAGACATATTATACAGTTACTGCGTATGATGTTTGCTACGTTTTTTTAGTCTTTCATGGAATGTGGGCATTACTGGCAAGGCCACCATTTATTGTCCATCATTAATTGCCCTTGAGCAGTGTGGTTTGCATGGCCATTTCAGAGGGCAGTTGCATTGTTGTGGGTCTGCAGTCATCTGTAGGCCAGACCAGGTAAGGACAGCAGATTTCCTTCCCTAAAGGACCAGATGGGTTTTTACGACAATCGACAATGTTTCCATAGTCCTCATTAGACTCTTAATTCCAGATTTTTTTTGTTTGAGTTCAAATTTTACCATCTACTGTGATGGGATTCGAATCCCGGTCCTCAGACATTACCGAGAGTCTCGGGGTTAGTAGTTCAGTGACAATACCACTGTGCCACCACCGCCGATCAGCAGCATAATGTTTGGTTCCCATACCTAAGCAATGGAGCTGTGTTGCTCACAGTGCTGCCCCACTGCTCCATATTCAGTGCTGTGGAGGAACGGTTTTGTTTCCTCCAGAAGGAATGGGAAGCACTTAAGCTGCTAAACCGCAGAATAAGGTTATAAAGGCTCCAGCTGCCATACAAGCTCTTGATTTATTGTGTAGGTGGTCATATGGTGCAGTGGTAGTGTCCCTGCCGCTGAACCAAAGGCTGCAGGTTCATGGCCCACACTGAAGCTTGACAGCCACAGGTGATGAGTCCATAATATGGCCCAGCAGGGCAAAACCTTCCAATAAACCTATGGCAGGCAGTAAGATCAGGAGTCTCCTGGTTATCCAGAACAGTGTGGTATCTGCAGCACAACAGTCTGCCATGTTAAAAGACTCCATGAGCAGTTTCTTGCTATCAGTTATATTCTGTGGCAAGCTTCCTCCTCACTTCAAAGGGACCACCAGAGAGCAATTTATTTTGTTCACAAACACAAAATCGATATTTCAAGAGTTCAATTAAGCCAAGTGTGACACTAATAACATGCGCTACTAGCAGTGTGGTTACCTTTTATTTACTTGACCAATATAATCAAGTCATAAGTTGGCTGCTCACTGATGGATTTTTAAAAAATGTTCATTGGATGGGGGCATCGCTGGCTGGGCCAGCATTTGTTGCCCATCCCTGAGGGCATTTAAGAGTCAACCACATTGCTGTGGGTATGGAGTCACATGTCGGCCAGACCAGGTAAGGACGGCAAATTTCCTTCCATGAATCATAGAATTCCTACAGTGCAGGACGTGGCCATTCGGCCCATCAAGTCTGCTCCGACAACAATCCCACCCCAGACCTTATCCCCGTAACCCCACACATTTACCCCATTAATCCCTCTAACCTACAAATTCCAGGACACTAAGGGGCAATTTAGCACAGCCAATCAACGTAACCCGCGCATCTTTGGACTGTGGGAGGAAATCGGAGCACCCAGAGGAAACCCATGCAGACATGGGGAGAATGTGCAAACTCCATACAGACAGTGACCCGAGCCAGGAATCAAGCTCTGGTTCCTGGCGCTGTGAGGCAGCAGAACTAACCACTGTGCCACCATGCCATCCATGAAGGACATTTGTGATCCAGATGGTTTTTTATGACAATCGGCAATGGTTTCATGGCTACCATTAGATTTTTAATTCCAGATTTTTATTGAATTCAAATTTCACCACTTGCCATGATGGTATTCGGACCTGGGTCCTAAGAGCATTACCCTGGGTCATTACTGGTCCAGTAACCATACCATTACGCTACCACCTCCCACAGTTTGCTCGTCATACAAGTTTCATAAATCACAGACAGAATAACAGGTATTTTGATTAAAGACTACATCACAATTTTTAGCACAAAACTGGCAAAGAATAATGCAATCTAGATAAAGATGAAATAACATTTTCCACTGGATCCTTTCCCACTCCTCCCAAGTCACACAAACCAGCAGCCCTGGTGCAATTCATTGCTTCTTTCCCTCAGTCATACCGTCATTTTCAGCTGCTTGACTGCTCTGCCCTACCCCAAACCAATAATTTCAAAAATCACTAACTGTTGCTACCCAGCATTTGACAATTTTCTGACATGAAATAGTGAGCCAACATAAAACCGCTATATAGATCAGTCGATATTTTGCTCGAACATCTTTATCACAGACATCTCACGTCCCTCTCTCCAAACTCTAATCTTCTTTGCTTTATCCAGCATGACATGCTTGCAATAACACAATAATGAGTTCAGAAATAATGCTAGCTTGATTGAAAAGAAAAATTTCCCTCACAAATACCAAATTCAAAACAAAAGCTACACAGAATACAACAATCACATCAGCAGATATGGATTAATGCATCGCTAATCGCCAAAGTATCAGTCCTACAGCTATCTTTCCTCCAGCAGCTAACTGTATCTCATTCATTTATCAATGTTTAAATTATAATGGTGTAAAGAAAAGGGAGATTCTGCTTTCTGACTGTCTGCACTACAACGTAGCAGCAGAGGCACTGTACTGAGCCATCCCAAAGGCACACTGAAGCATCCTGTAAGCTTGAGGTAAAGCAGAAAAATCTATTTTTACCTCAAATAATGTTTCCATTTCTACTCTCGGAATTACCTTCAAGCTGCAACTTTGTTATTTTAAAAGCCCGGGAAATTGAGTTTTACAGCCAAATCCAAAAGAATTTCACTTTCCATTTTGAACCTCAGTTAATAACTTGTGCTCCAGGACTTTATCAGTTAAACATATGGCGCTACAATTATATTGTGATTCCCTGAATCATCAAGTAGAGCTTGAAAGCCATGAAAAACTTCAGGATGTTATTGGAGAACGAGGTTGACATTTTCAAGGTAATTTTGTCCTCCTCATGTCGGTTATGTTGGCTTTTGAAGTCCTTTCATCTACACTGAGTTAGAAACTGCTCTTCAGCTCCCATGACAAAATTTATTCCCACGTACAGAAAGAACGTGAGAAAAGATTGCCCTAAGCAGATGCTAAGGGAGATTTAATAACCCATTCTGAGGATCTAACAATGTTCCTCTGAACCAGTTGTTTAAAAAATAACCAAGTGAAGCAGCTTATTAATGACTCATTCCCTGACTCTCCCCCCATGAAGAAAGCTGGCTGCATCTCAGCCCATCTTCACAGCAACAGAATAGAAGATCAAGGCCTCATTGGTAAGGAGGATATTTGCAGATGACACAAAGCTGGGTGGGAGGGTGAGCTGTGAGGAGGATGCAGAGATGCTTCCGTGTGATTTAGGCAAGCTGAGTGAGTGGGCATATGCAGTACGATGCGGATAAACGCAAGGTTATTCACTTCAGTAGCAAAAACAGGAGGACAGATTATTACGTGAATGGGTGTAAATTGAGAGAGGGGAATGTGCAACGAGGTCTGGGTGTCCTCGTACACCAGTCACTGAAGGTAAGCATGCAGTAAAAGGCAGCAAATGGCATGTTGACCTTCATAGCGAGAGAATTCGAGTACAGGAGCAGGGATGTCTTGCTGCAGTTTACAAGGCCCTGGTGAGGCCACATCTGGAATATTGGGTGCAATTTTTGTCTCCTCATCTGAAAAAGGATATTCTTGCTATAGAGGGAGTGCGGTGAAGGTTTACCAGACTGATTCCTGGGTTGGCAACACTGATGTAGGAAGAGATATCGAATCAGTTAGGATCAGTTAGGGGCGGCACGGTAGCACAGTGGTTAGCACTGCTGCTTCACAGCTCCAGGGTCCCGGGTTCGATTCCCGGCTCGGGTCACTGTCTGTGTGGAGTTTGCACATTCTCCTTGTGTCTGCGTGGGTTTCCTCCGGGTGCTCCGGTTTCCTCCCACAGTCCAAAGATGTGCGGGTTAGGTTGATTGGCCAGGTTAAAAATTGCCCCTTAGAGTCCTGGGATGCGTAGGTTAGAGGGATTAGCGGGTAAATATGTGGGGGTAGGGCCTGGGTGGGATTGTGGTCGGTGCAGACTCGATGGGCCGAATGGCCTCCTTCTGCACTGTAGGGTTTCTATGATTTCTATGATAACACATGGTCCAGGTTTGACCTATGGCTGCATTGATCTCAATGCGGATCAGCTGATCGGGTTTGGGAGTGATGGGGTTAACGTGATTCAGCAGGATTCCTGCACCAGAGCATTATCCACTGGAAAGTGTGTGCTTTATGGGCATTGATAGAGTTGGGATGACACTCGGCTGTGATGCCACCCATTGCCAAATAGTCTTCCAACACAATACTGTATTTGTCCTGAGATGTGTAGGTTAGAGGGATTAGCAAGTAAATAAATGGGGATAGGGCCTGGGTGGGATTGTGGTCGGTGCAGACTCGATGGGCCGAATGGCCTCCTTCCGCACTGTAGGGTTTCTATGATTCTATGATTATATTCACTGAAGTTTAGAAGAATGAGGAGAGAATCTCATAGAAACATATAAAATTATAACAGACTGGACCAGATAGCTGCAGGGAGGATGGTCCTGATTGTTATGGAGTCCAGAAACAGGGGTCATAGTCTGATAAGGAGTAAACATTTTAGGACAGAGGTAAGGGGGAATTTCTTCACCCAGAGAGTGGCAAGCCTGTGGAATTCGCTACCACAAAACAGTTGAGGCCAAAACATTGTATATTTTCAAGGTGTTAAATATAACTCTCGGGGTTAAAGGGATCAAAGGATATGGGGGATTTGGGGGCGGGAGGGGGAAGTGGTCTATTGAGTTAGATGATGAGCCATGATCATAATGATTGGTGAAGCAGGCTCGAAGGATTGAATGGCCTACGCCTGCTTATACTTTCTATGTTCCTGGATCCAGTGTTATCCAATGGCTAGCCTCACCGCAGAAGCTGCCATTTAAAAAATCTCTCTGCATAACATTTTAGCGTCCATCATACCAGTAAGTGTCAAACATATTATGAAATAAAATATGCAGGTATTTCAAGCGAAGACCAATTGTACTGAATGTTAATTGGTTTTCATTAAGGAAGGTTAAGTTGTCTCCTTTACAGCAATTAAACAGTGATTCATCTACAGACATTTCCAACAAAGAGCTGATAGCCTTAAAGGGATAGACCAAGATTTTTTTTAAAATAGTTTTAAATTAATCAGAACTTGCTTTTTCCACCCATTGGCCTTGAAATATGATATAATTCTACCCAGCAGCAGATTACGTGACAAACGTTACATAATACAATGGTCCTGTCATCATGTAACAGCACACAGCTTGCCCTGCAATGAGCAAAACCATGGCAAGTTCACTGGTAGCCACAAACATTATTCTGCACTTCCTGCTTAATGCTTTAATATATAAATTTTGCTTTAAACAAAAAGTGTGATTCTATCACAAAGGGAAGCTTCCTTGCTAGGAAGACGAAGTGAAGCCAATTAGTTAACAAGCATATGCAATTTAAGCTGTTAGATTGCTAAATTAATTAAGTTTTCCCTTCATGTTGCGATTTAATTGTTTTAATGCTATTTTAATTGCTTTAATACTATTTTAATTTTCCAGAGTTCCTGGGTACAACAGAGCACAGAGAAGAGTAGAATCTTGCATTTGCTGAAAGCTCCAATTACTCAGTAGCACATTTTAATTTAAGATTCATTATGCTGTTGTTCAATGGCCCCCAATTCCCATCCTCATCCGCAACGCCACCACCTCCACAGGGTTCACTCTGACAGTCATTCCAGATTTTACCTGTGGTCCCTGTAGGAAGTCCAAACCATTTTTTTTGATGGTCAGCGCCAATTTGAATCATTCCAACAATGATGGACAGTGTTTGGGGAAGTTGGGAAATCCAACAACCTTTTCACAAACCTAACCTGAGAACATTATCTTTTGACATTGGGTGTCAAAAACAAAGTGGAAAATATTCCTCACCTTAAGGAACATAACAGCCAACCAAAAGAAAGATAGAAAAAATAAGGTGGTGGAAAAAATAGGGTAACTTCAGGTATGCAATATGATCAGTTCAATTTAGGAGACTCCTAATTTCTAAGTCTTTCCAAGAAAAGTCCAAACATCTATGACAGGGTTAATTATAGAACCACCACTTCAGACACTAGGCACATATTCACTGTACTACATTTCGATAACTTCAACTGATAAATAAACTTTGGTCTTCTGATTACTTTCCTGCTGAGAAATCTATTCGAAAAACAGTTCTGACAATGATTATCCAAAATGTTGGCTTGTCTGTTCTCTCCATAGATGCCAACTAATCTGCTGAGTGATTTCACCGTTTCCTGTTGTGGCTTCAGGTTTTTTGCTTTTTATTTATTTCACAGGGAGTTGCTAGTCCCAGATGCTGAGACTTGACTGATCCAGATTTGCTAACCTTGGCCTTCAAACTCCAACTTCCTACTTGGGAGGACAGCTTGCTTCTCAGTTAAACAAGTGGTCAAGAGAGGCACGATGGGGTCACGAAGCATTTTGTGTGCTCAAATGTGATGCTGCAGAGCAGTAGAAGATGGGATTGTCCTCCACTCCGTGTAATCCATTCTTAACCTATGCACGGGACGATCCTGAAAGGGCACTTCTCCAAAGGAGACAAATTACGATTGGGAGGAAAGTTTTGACTGGCCTTGCACCATCCTTAATGGTTAGGGAATGCCATTAGCAAAGCTCGAGGAGCAAGTGGAAAGGAATGTCAAACATTTAGAGAATGTTGGATGCATCAGTGAATGGCCCCAAACAGTAACACATGAATGCAAGTCTCCATTCACACATGCAGCAAGGGTCTTCTGATTCTACCACACCTACTGACGCCAAGCTTGAGAAAAATTAAAGAACTGAAATCAAGAAGGAACAGAGACTATTGCAGGAGCCAGCAGCCAGGTTTGGCCCATGGGCCATGTCTTTAAAAATCCTATGGTTCAAATGCTCTCCTTGCCAAACTGATGAGACATGATTTTCTTTGTCTGCTTTCGTTGTCGCTTAATACAGCAGTTTGAGTAGTCTGAGGTACTATTTAACTGGGAATGGCAACAAGGAGCCCAAAACTGGAGTGAATGAGAAACAAGAGGAAAACTCATCACTAATTGAAGTCATACAAAGGCACACGGTTATGGCTGCCTGCGGCCAATCACCTTAGTCCTAAGATGTTGCTGCAGAAAATCCTTGGGTTAGCATCTTTGATTTCATGGAATTCCTACAGTACAGAAGGAGGCTATTTGGCCCATCGAGTCTGCACCGACCCTCTGAAAGAGCATGCCACCCAGGCCCTATCCCCTTAACCACACGTATGTACACCACTTATCCCCCTCACAACTCCCTCCCCTCCCCACTTCTACAGTCGCCCCACGCTCCCACAAATAAACTCTCTCAGCCTCACAATCACTAACACTTTTCTTTTAAATTCAATTGCAGGTCCAAAGGTCCTCCGACTTCTGAAGGAAGAGCCTGAACTGGCAGTGAGCCTGTGGACCCCGATACATGGACTCATCCGTGACCGTGACTCCAGGGACATCACCCACTTACCGGCCTTCGACCCGTCCATGCCGGAGCATGGTCTGGATATCCACTGACCGGCGAAGTCAAACTGCAGCCCGACATCGACCCGGAACACCCGACCGCGCAGACCCATCTACCGATGCAGGAACTGCAAGCAAGGCAACAAATCCTCCATCCGCACACCGACCAGAGCGAAGAACCTCATTGGGCACAACCATACCCTTAACACCACAAACCACTCTCACTGTCTCCCAGGCTCGAAAAGAAGCAATCACTCCAGGAAGCGTGGAAAACGTGCAGGCCTGCAGGTGAGTGTGAAACAACGTGGTCCCAAGACCCCCCTCCCCAGCTTACTGCTTTCAAATGTCCAGTCTCTGGAAAACAAGCTAGACGAACTTAGAGCCAGACTCACTTTCCAAAGTGAACTGAGGGACTGCTGTGTGCTCTGTTTCACGGAGTCATGGCTCACTCCTGCTTCACCGGACAGTGCCCTACAACCAGAGGGCTTCTCAATCCATCGAATGGACCGTACAGCGGCCTCAGGCAAGGCTAGGGGAGGTGGGGTCTGCTTCCTAATCAACACCTCGTGGTGCCTAGACGCAGCAACACTGGCAACTTTCTGCTCCCCAGTTACTGTAGTGGCATACTCATTCAGGCTGGTCGCAGAGTTTTTAAATACTCATCAGTCCACTGACTCCAAGCAGCCCGGTAGGAGATCATCCGATTCCTCAGACCAACATTGCACGACTCTCTTTGATGGATTCTCCCGCTTCAGTTTTTGCTTGTAAGCTGGGAGTAGGAGAATACCTGATGCTAAAATGCCGCCCCTTCTACCTTCCATGGGAGTTCACCTCCGTTACTCTGATGGCAGTTTACATCCCACCCCATGCAGACATGAAGATTGCGCTGGACGAAATATACACCACTGCAAATAGCCTTGAGATGAAACATCTCGAGGCCTTGTTCATCATGGCCAGGGACTTCAATCAGGCCAAGCTCAAGAGCGTACTACCAAGTTACCACCAACATGTCTCCTGCTCCACCTGAGGCCCATCCTAGACCACTACTACACAAATATCAAACATGCCTACCACTCTATCGCCCGCCACACTTTGGCAAATCAGACCACAAGGCTGTGCTCCTACTCTCAGCTTACAAGCAAAAACTGAAGCGGGAGAATCCATCAAAGAGAGTCGTGCAATGTTGGTCTGAGGAATCGGATGATCTCCTACCGGGCTGCTTGGAGTCAGTGGACTGATGAGTATTTAAAAACTCCGCGACCAGCCTGAATGAGTATGCCACTACAGTAACTGACTTCATTGGTAAGTGTGTAGAAGACTGTGTGCCAAAGAAGCAAATTTGTGTGTTCCCCAACTGGAAACCATGGATGAACAGGGATATCCACTGCTTGCTGAAGTCCAGGTCTGAGGCGTTCAAGTCAGGCGACCCTGACCTATACAAGAAACAGATTTCTGTCTTGCCAAGGCCATCCCCACACCCCCACTTCTTGCCTTCAAACAACCACGCAACCTCAAACAGACCATTGTCCGCAGCAAACTACCCAGCCTTCAGGAGAACAGTGACCACGACACCACACAACCCTGCCACAGCAACCTCTGCAAGACGTGCCGGATCATCGACACGGATGCCATCATCTCACGTGAGAACACCATCTACCAGGTACACGGTACCTACTCTTGCAACTCGGCCAACGTTGTCTACCTGATACGCTGCAAGAAAGGATGTCCCGAGGCATGGTACATTGGGGAAACCATGCAGACGCTACGACAACGGATGAATGAACACCGCTCGACAATCACCAGGCAGGACTGTTCTCTTCCTGTGGGGGAGCACTTCAGCAGTCACGGGCATTCAGCCTTGGATCTTCAGGTAAGCGTTCTCCAAGGCGGCCTTCACGACACACAACAGCGCAGAGTCGCTGAGCAGAAACTGATAGCCAAGTTCCGCACACATGAGGACAGCCTAAACCAGGATGTTGGATTTATGTCACATTATCAGTAACCCCCACAGCTTGCCTCCTGGACTTGCAGAATTTCACTAGCTGTTCTGTCTGGAGACAATACACATCTCTTTAACCTGTGTTGAATGCTCCCTCCACCCACATTGTCTGTACATTTAAGACCTGGCTGGCTGTCGAGATTTGCATTCTAATCAGTATTCTGTAATTTGATTTCTGTGTCTGTTTGCACTGTTTGAGAACAGATATCCACTCCATCTGACGAAGGAGCTGTGCTCCGAAAGCTTATGGTATTTGCTACCAAATAAACCTGTTGGACTTTAACCTGGTGTTGTGAGACTTCTTACTGTGCTTACCCCAGTCCAACGCCGGCATCTCCACATCATGACTATACAAGAAAGCCAGATACGATCTAAGGAGATCCATCAAAGATGCCAAAAGACAATACTGGACCAAGCTAGAGTCCCAGGCTAGCCACACTGATCCCCGCCAACTATGGCAAGGTCTGCAAGACATAACAGGCTACAAGATGAAGGCATGTAAAATCGCCAGCTCCAACGCACCCCTCCCTGATGAGCTCAATGCATTTTATGCCCGTTTTGAGCAAGAGGTCAGCGAGAGCATGCCCTCCACCCTGGAAGCCCTGGATGAACCTGTATCTGAGGTCACCACTGCAGATGTCAGAGCAGCTTTCTCGAAGGTCAACCCATGGAAAGCAACTGGCCCGAATGGGGTACCTGGACATGCACTCAGATCCTGCGTAGATCAGCTGGCGGAGGTATTCACAGACATCTTCAATCTCTCTTTACAACAATCTGAGGTCCCTATCTGCTTCAAGAAGACGACCATCATCCCGGTACCTAAGAAAAACCAAGCAGCGTGCCTTAATGACTATCGGCCCGTGGCTCTGACATCCATCATTATGAAGTGCTCCGAAAGGTTAGTCATGGCACGAATCAATTCCCGGACGACCTGGATCCACTACAGTTTGCCTACCGCAGCAACAGGTCCACAGCTGATGCCATTTCCCTGGCCCTGCTCTCAACCCTGGAAAACCTAGATAACAAGGACACCTATGTCAGACTCCTATTTATTGACTACAGCTCAGCCTTCAACACCATTATTCCCACGAAACACATCTCCAAACTCCGTGGCCTGGGCCTCGGCAGCTCCCTCTGCAACTGGATCCTGAACTTCCTAACTCACAGACCACAATCAGTAAGGATAGGTAACAACACCTCCTCCACGATCATCCTCAACACCAGTGCGCCACAAGACTGTTCTCAGCCCCTACAATACTCCTTATACATCTATGACTGTGTGGCCAAATTCCCCTCCAATTCGATTTTCAAGTTTGCTGATGACACCACCACAGTGGGTCGGATCTCAAACAATGACAAGACAGAATACAGGAATGAGAGAGAATCTGGTGAACTGGTACAGAGACAATAACTCTCCCTCAATTTCAACAAAATAAAGGAGATTGTCATTGATTTCAGGAAGCATAAAGAGAACGTGCCCCTGTCTACATCAATGGGGACGAAGTAGAAATGGTCAAGAGCTTCAAGTTTTCAGGTGTGCAGATCACCAACAACCTGTCCTGGTCCCCCATGCCGACACTATAGATAAGAAAGCCCACCAATGTCTCTACTTTCTCAGAAGACTAAGGAAATTTGGCATGTCAGGTACGACTCTCACCAACATTTACAGATGCACCATAGAAAGCATTCTTTCTGGTTGTATCACAGCTTGGTATGGCTCCTGTTCTGCCCAAGACCACAAGGAACTATAAAAGGTCGTGAATGTAGCCCAATCCATCACGCAAACCAGCCTCCCATCCATTGACTCTGTCTACACTTCCCGCTGCCTCGGCAAAGCAGCCAGCATAATTAAGAACCCCACGCACCCCAGACATTGTCTCGTCCACCTTCTTCCTTTGGGAAAATGATACAAAAGTCTGAGGTCACGTACCAACTGACTCAAGAACAGCTTCTTCCCTGCTGTCATCAGGCTTTTGAATGGACTTACCTGGCATTAAGTTGATCTTTCTCTACACCCTAGCTATAACTGTAACACTACATTCTGCACTCTCTTGTTTCCTTCTCTATGAACAGTATGCTTTGTCTGTATTGCGCGGAAGAAACAATACTTTTCACTGTATGTTAGTACATGTGACAATAATAAATCAAATCAAAATTCACTCTCCTTGATAGGTAATAAATGCCAGCTTTGTCAGTGATGCCAGAGAATGAATAAAAGTGAATTGTTCATA
The DNA here is from genome assembly GCF_964213995.1 of Mustelus asterias. Classification (NCBI taxonomy): domain Eukaryota; kingdom Metazoa; phylum Chordata; class Chondrichthyes; order Carcharhiniformes; family Triakidae; genus Mustelus; species Mustelus asterias. The sequence continues at coordinate 49,237,033 of NC_135803.1, forward strand.
GGTCTGATAGAGTCATAGAGGTTTACAACATGGAAACAGGCCCTTCGGCCCAACTTGTCCATGCCGCCCCCTTTTTTAACCCCCTAAGCTAGTCCTAATTGCCTGCATTTGGCCTATATCCCACTATACCCAACTTACCCATGTAACTGTCTAAATGCTTTTTAAAAGACAAAATTGTACCTGCCTCTACTACTACCTCTGGCATCATATTCCTGGACATTCTCTTCTTCACCATTGTAATTCTTTTCTTCCATGTTGTAAATTATTTTTGTAGAGTGCAACTTGTTCTTTTTCTTGAAATGCACCCGGATTCTCCTTCTGAATATTCTTCTCAGGGGAAGCTGGTCTAGCCCAACAAGCTTTTGCATTCTGCCACAATTCTTGCATTGACTCTCCTTGCTCCAGCATTCACTTGCTGAATGGCCCATTTTAGCACATCAGTGACATGCTTGTTGCTGTTTTGATTTCTTATGGGCAGTTCCCAACTTGTGGATCTTCATTTCTGCACCAAATTGTGAAGCCTCTTTAGCAGCCCGTTCCACAGCAATTTCTGCTGTTTCTTTAAAGTCAAAGCATCTTCTTTGGATAGCCTCATTTTGAAGACCACAAACTAGACGATCTCAAAGAGAATCTTCTAAGGACTCGCCAAACTCTCAATGTTGTGCCCGCCTTTCTAAGGATGGCTTTGCTGGATGAACAAATATCCAGAGCATTTTAAAGGTTTTACTTCCTATTGTACTGAGAAAAGCTGGTACCAGCAACTTGTTTTCAATTTTATTCGCTTGTACAAAGTACTGAAAATGCTCTTCATAGGAACTCCATGATTCATTTTCTTCATTAAAAAGACCCATGGCTCCTCACTGACCCGCCAGTGACACGAGACTGCGCAGTATTTTTTTTTACTGTCTTTCCAGTACTCCCTTTTTTCAACCCTGGAAACAGTTGATGTGCTTTCTTATTTCAAACAGCTCCAAGCTGTACAGCAAAGCATTCTTTCTTTTCAAATATGCCAGATACTGTCTGGAATATCAGATCCTAAAAGATTGGTTTGCATAAAATAAAAATCATGGAGTTTTCAGTGGAAGCGTGAGGTTAAAGAATATCTCTAATCAAAATAAGCAGGAATATTCACTCCCTCAATATCAGCACTCGCATTTCAAAAGACACAGATAACTCAGAAATTAAAGGGGAACAAGAAAGTAATAATATAAATAGATAAAATGTTGTTTTGTTTTCCTTAATAAACATAAATTCACACAAAATTAGCTTCTAATAGGGTAAATGAATTACATTGCCACTCTCTGTCTTCACTGCATTACTTCTGGGAGTAAAAAATCCAGAGTCATGTAACAAACATGTCAAATGCAGAGCATTTATTCAAACAAATTTTGGCAACAGCGCTAAAGTGGAAGACATATTTACTTTCCAGTAACCTATTTAGCATCAATGCTGCGACAACATTAATTTGTAAATCCAAATCCGAATACAATCATATCTCCAGCATTGCAAAGCAATTTACAAGCAGTAACAGCTTAGCCAATGTTAATGAACCGTCTTATCCTATTATTCTGATAACCAAGTGACATTTTCCCCTGCTTGTCCCGCGGTATCCATGGCGAATTGTTGCAATGCTTCCTGACATTCATTTAGACATTTCTGTTTCATTTACTTGTCCATGCTTACCAATATGGGGTACCACCGTGCAAAGTCATTTACACTTATGCCATAGTGAACCTTACATGAGACCCAGCACAGCTAGACCCTAGTGACTTTGTTTTGGTCTCCCAGCAGCATAGTGCATAAAATAGATGGATTTATCATTCTCATTGCACAAGATCTTTTCATTAAAAAGCAATTTAACCTCCTGTCAGCACCCATCTCAAACCAAAGCCAGTCACTCCTCCAATCCTGAAAGTATTAAATGGCCCACATCTTTATTGGATTTCAGATCTAGGCTTCTGTTTGCAATAAGAAAACATGCATTGATCTTCCATGCTTAAAATAATGTAATTTTTTCCCTACTTTTTTCCAATTATTTATTCTATAAAAGCTTCCTATACCATCCAAAGTGAGCTGCTTCCCAATGTTTCCTTCCTCATGCTGTCTGGTGGAAGTGCATCCATTTGAATTGACATTTTCTCCAATGCAATCCTGTTTAAAATCAGGAATGAAATTTTATTGAGCCCAGACAATGAATCACAAAAGGTCAGTATACAGATAAAGCAAGTACAATGGGAAGGCAAAGGGATTGTTGCCCTTTATTGCAAAAAGGTTGGAGTATAAAATGTGGGAGTCTAACTACAAATGTGCAGGTTATTGATGAGGACACATCTAGAGCGTTGTGCAGAGTTTTGGTCTCCTTATTTGAGGAGGGATATACTTGCATGGGAGGTAGTTCTATTTATTTATTAGTCACAAGTAAGGCTTACATTAACACTGCAATGAAGTTACTGTGAAATTCCCTGAGTTGCCACACTCCGGCACCTATTCTGGTCAATGCACCTAACCAATAGTGCTAACCACTGTGCTACCGTGTCATTCTGAAAAGATTTACTAGGTTGATTATTAGGGTGGAGGGGTCGGGTCTATACTCATTTGAATTTAGAAGAACAAGTAGTGATCGTATTGCCACATGTAAGAATTTGAGGTGGTTTTACAGGGCAGACGCTAAGGGCAGAATTTTACCGGCATGTCTGCCCGAGGTGTGTACAATCCCACCTGAGGCCAATGGAGAATGCCATTCTCCGAGCCTCGGCACCCCCCCGGGAATTGGGGCGGGTGTGCCGGTAGAATTCCAGTCTAAGAGGATGTTTCTCCTTGCAGGGAATTGGAGATAGTTGATAAATGAATGATTTTCCCATTTAAGAAAAATCGGAGGAGGAATTTCATCACTTGGAATCGTCTTTATTCTTTGGAATTCTCTAACCAGCAAACACTGGAGGCTGGGCCATTGAATACATTCAAGGCAAAGTTACTTAGATTTTTGATTGACAAGGGACTCGAGAGTTTGGGGCTCAAGCAGGAAAGTGGAGTTAAGGCCACAATCAGATCAGCCACAATCTTATTGAATAGCAGAGAAGGAGGAACAATTAGCCTATTCTTGCCCCTTTTCTGCTCTCATGTTCAATACAAAAGCCAAAATACAGCATTCCAAACAGAAAATGTTGAAAATACTCAGCCAGTCAGGTAACACCTGTGCATAGAAACAGGCGGCATGGTGGCACAGTGGTTAGCACTGCTGCCTCACAGCGCCAGAGACACAGGTTCGATTCCCGGCTTGGGTCACTGTCTGTGTGGAGTTTGCACGTTCTCCCAGTGTCTGCGTGGTTTTTTCCGGGTACTTCGGTTTCCTCCCACAGTTCTGGTTAGGTGCATTGGCCCGAACAGGTGACGGACTGTGGTGACTAGGGAAAATTCATGGTAACTTCATTGCGGTGTTAATTTGAGCCTTACTTGTGACTAATATATAAACTTTAATTTTAATATTCTCCTCTGCCCTATCCCCATAACCCTGCACATTTACCATGGCAAATCCACCTAACCTTCATATCCCTGGACACTGCAGGCAATTTAACATGGCCAATCCGCCTAACCTGCACATCTTTGGACTGTGAGGGGAAACTGGAGCACCCAGACCCGTGTCCACGCAGACACGGAGTAAACGTGCAAACTTCACACAGTCACCCAAGGCTAGAATTGAACCCGGGTCCCTGGCATTATATGGCAGTGCTAACCACTGCACCACCCATCAGTGTTTGTTTAATAGTTCTGATGATCACAAACCTGAAATGTCAACCTTTTCTATGTCCACAGATATTACCTGACTTGCCAAGTCTTGCTAGCATTTTCTGCTGCTAGCAATAATAATCTCAGTAATCAGTAAACAAACTCTTAGAAATCAAAAAAATTGATACAAAAATCATGGATCGCCTTTTTCTTTAAAAGCACAGATTGACAGCTTATTTCAAAATCTTGCTGGTGGTTTAATTAATCTCTAACATGTCAGGCATTTGGTTAATCAATCCCCATTTGAGTTCAGCAAATCCAAATTTCTGGGACCTTCATCCTGAGTCCCAAGAGCCCAAGAAGGATGTCCAATCAGAGATTGAATCAAACCACTTTTTGGGCACCTGAATTGGCCGTTCTAGGCAGACATTTGGCCTCTTACAGAAAGAAATGAGGGCTCTATTGTCTGCTCTAGGACCCCTCAGGAAAATGGAGACAGCCAGATGTCTGGCCTGCTCCCGACAAGGTTGGTCTCACTTAGAAGGCTCGTTCTCTTTCCTTTTCCATTAATTGGAGACAATGGGAGGACTCTCTGAAAGGCTCGGTTGTCTAAGCTCCCCCTCCTCCAGTGAGGTTCCATGAGAAGAGGGACCTCCTTTCTCCACTTCCAATCCTGGGCCTCTGTGAACAATACCTGGCTGTCCGGTACCAGGATTTGTCCGGCTTTGTGTGAACAAGCCCTGGGGCCCAAATCTATCCTCTACCTTGCGGCATCTTACCGTGCAGCAGGGCCTCTCTCTCCAGCCCCAGTACAAACTCTGGGTTTAAATGACACTCCATAACTCACACAGAACCTCAACACGTTGTGCCAATTGCTTCAGGTCCCAGCCGCAGAAAAGCAATGTGCTGTAACAGGCTCCTTCTTCTTTCAGTTTTCTCTTCAGTTGACACCCGAGTGTGGACACATGTGTGGACCTAACCAATCATGCAAACTGCACACAAGGAAAAATTCCGAATTTTACGGACTCTCGAGAGATCAGGAGAGAATGAATGTGACTGAGAAATGGCATCTCTTACAATCAATTCACAAGAGTACACGTGTCTGAAGAAACAATACACAAGGCCATGAGCAAAAGGTGCACAAAAGAAACCAACCTTTAAAGTAACAAGTAAGGATGAATTGTAATGATAACCAGAGTGTGACTGGAAGGGACAGAGTGTACAAAGATTAACGTGCACCAGGAAACAGTGTAATTGTAGAGAAAGATGGCAAATGACAAGATTAATGGATTTATCTATATGCATGTTCATAAGACAAATGAACTGATGGCACTAATAGAAATAAACAGCTAGGGTCTGATGGCTGTTACAGAGATGATAAGACAAGGTGAGGCTAGGAATTAAATATTCAGGGGCTACCTGACATTTCAGATGGATATGCAGAAATTATGTGGGAAAATATAAGATTGCCTACTTTGACATAAAATTGCAAAATACACTGTAACCTCTCCAGTACAAAATGCTCGGGACCAAGACATTTCTGGGTTTTGAATTTACTGGGTTAGAATAACGTCCCAATGTCTAACCAGTGTTTGAACTGGATAAAAAGATGTATCTGAGACGTAAAGCAGTAACAAAACATTATGAAACACTTAATAAAAATTATTTTGTTCATCCAAATATTATGGGGGCAATTCACCCAAAAAAATTCTAAGTGCCAAAATCATGTAAAAACTGGAGTAAATCCCGCTGTTGCTTTTCAGCGAGAGTTTCAAAATGAATCTCCCACAATGCAGAGTGTCTTAGCATGAATCACGCTGAAAATCAGGGGCCAAGGCCTATTTCCACTGGAGAGGCCGGCAGCATAGCGCTGAGCGGGCCACTGCATATGCGTCGATTTGTCAGCACTGCAATACCGGCCTCCTAATCTCTGGCCAGCGATTGCCCCTCAACCCCCCTCAATGCTAGTCCCTGTGACATCCCCGCAACCCGATCGTTGGTCCCGCAAACATGTCCAGGCCAGTCTCGACCACCCCACTTCGCCCCCAGCCCATCTCAATCTGCTCCCTGCCCCCGCCCAGCAGCCCCGCCCTGATCTCTCGATCCTCCCCACCCACCCCACTGGCAGCCCCGAGCCCACCACCACCTACCCCCCCTCCCCCCCTGCTGTCCGAACCCCCCAACCCCCCCCCGGCAGGCTGACCGTCCCACTCACCCCGATGGCCAGCCCCGATCGCTGGCCTCCCTCCCTCTGTCAGCTCAACCCAATTGCAGATGGCAGTGGGACCTCCCCACCCATCACCACCCCAGAGGCCCTGCACTCCCAATCAGGCACCATCCGCTTTTCATTTACACTCCCCCCCCCCCCCCCCCTCTTCACTCCAGCAGGGTCGGGCTGCTCGTTCCCTGCAAGTGGGGAGCTATACTAAACCCCGCTGAAGTGGAGCAGTCCTGGTCATTGGGGTTCTGCGCTGATTTCTGGCACAGAGCTGACAGCACCGGAAATCCGGCGCTCGGAGACGCGCAGAGGCCATGGCGCTCAGTGAGAAGCCTGTGAGACCGCCTTCACTTGAGTATCCCAGCCCGCTCTGCTACAAAAGTAACACAGCGGGCTGGGAGAATCACCCTCTATATCTTACATGTTCGCAAAGTACTGAAATAAAATGTTGATGTTGAGGGAACAGGCAATTCCATGCTGGGGACAGTAATGGTTACTTACTAAGCATTCAATATATTGAAAATAACTTAGAACAATCTCCTTTCACAGAAAGATCGGCAATGTCGAAGGCTTTGATTTTTAATTCCTACCTACTTAGCCAACCTTTCTTCCTCCATCATTTATTGTGCCTCTCTCTGTCCTGCATTCTTCTCACTAAGACAGCCAAAAACTATCACACTTCTCTTCAGTAGAAGCAGGACCACTACAATAGCTATAAAAGCCATTACATTCATGATTTAGCCATTTGTTGCAGCAGCACTCTGACTAGTCCTCTATGTGTGGGCCTGCTCAAAGAAATTCTGGACAACTGGCATTTCCAGATGCTCAGACTGGAAAGGTAACCATGCAGTATTTAAATGATAGACTGCAGAATGTGCATTAGACGAGAGAACGTTGCATTAGAGAGATATCTGGCTGTCGGTGTGCAGGTACAGTAAGTGACAGGGAATTTCACCGCTATCCAACGAAACCCATACTCCGCACCCTCGACAGACCTAGCAAAGCTTTTGGACTTTATTCACGCTATAGTGAGAAAGTCTGTATCCCACCAGGTGGCATACAGACTGAGTGATATATGTCATGGGTAGATACATTTTTGCTCATCCTACAAGTGATTTGCATAACCAATCAAATGTACATTTGTTCAGAAGTCATTGATATCCAATTTCAACTACTAGTTTTGATTACTTCATTTATGTCAAGTGAATATAGTTAACCAGTTACAGCCTCTATATGCTTATCTACTGATGAATTACTAACAAGGTCACATGGTCACACCATCCAAACTTGCTGTTATGGTTACCAGATTGTTTTGTCCCTTGGTCAGCTTGTTTGTGGGTCCCAACTGCAAGTGAGGAAATGCATTGAAACATCTTCACAGCAGCTTCCCAAGGAACTGTGCTCTATTTACATAGTAAGAAGTTTTACAACACCAGGTTAAAGTCCAACAGGTTTATTTGGTAGCAAAAGCCGCAAGCTTTCGGTGCCTTAAGCTCCTTCTTCAAGTGAATGGGAATTCTGTCCATCTTCTTGGAGATCCTCTCCACTTGGAGCCGGCAGTTTGCGGTGTCGATGGTAGCCATGATGTGGAGATGCCGGCATTGGACTGGGGTAAACACAGTAAGGCTCCGAAAGCTTATGGCTTTTGCTATCAAATAAACCTGTCGGACTTTAACCTGGTGTTGTTAAACTTCTTACTGTGTTTACCCCAGTCCAACGCCGGCATCTCTACTTACATCACAGGGGAATTCTACTGCATTCAATGATTTTAATCCCTTCAGCAAGTAATTAGGTAAATGGCATGTTGGCCTTTATTGCATGAAGGAGGAGTGCAAGAGTATGGCAGTTTTGCTATAACTGTACAGGGCATTGGTAAGACCACACTTAGAGTACTGTGTATAATTTTAATCTTACTGAAGGAGAGATATACATCTATCCACGTCACAAGGCTGATTTTCAGAATGAAATGACTATCTTATGCAAAAACTTTGAACAGATTCGAACTATAATTCATTGGAGTTTAGAAAAATAAGAAGTGATCTGATTGAAACATGCAAGATTCTGAGGGTGCTCAGCAAGGTAAATACTGAAAGGGTTTTGCCCTCATGGGAGAATCCAGAAGTAGGGATGGTTTCAGAAAAACCAGTTGCCCATTTAAGACGTAGATGAGGAGGAATTTCTTCTCTCAGAAGATTGTGAGTCCTTTGAATTTTCTACCCCAGAGAATTCAGGAGGCTGGGTCTTGAATATATTTGAGGTTCACTGAATATATTCGAGATGGAGTTTGGCAGATTTCTGAAATGCAGGGGCATCACGGGTTATGGAGAAAGGGAAGGAAAGTGGAGTGAGGAGTCAAGATCAGATCAACCATGATCTTATTGAATGGTGTGGCCAAATGGCCTACTCCTGCTCAGATTTCTTATGTTCTTACATTGCTATGCATCAGTTAACCCCACACATAGCCAGACACATCATCAACTTACCCCTAGCAACATGCCTGACCAGAATTGACAACTCTACTTTAGGCTCACATTTGCATAGATGCTCTAATTTTACGGTTTCAGCATTTACAAAATCCCAAATGTAGAGGTTGCATTAGCACATAAAAGTATAAAGAGGGCTTTCACTTTTTTGGCTCGAGTCCGGTCGCCAACAGATAAGTAGAATTATCAGCTGAGGACTGAATCCACATGACTCAGTGACATGCAGGTCAGTTCCTTTCCTGTCCCCCACCCCCTTCCCGTTCCCCCCCCCCGCCCCCCAAATCACACCCTTCCCTCCAGTGGTGTAGGGAAAGGTTTGTCCTGCTATAGTTACAGCTGCTTTACAATACAAAAAGCAGAAATGAGGAGCGAGTGGTGTGCGACTGATTATCCCATTCTCTTTCAACCTTGTACCACTTTACTCAGTGGTTCCCAAACTTTTTTCACTGGGCCGCACTTTCGGAATAAAAATTTGCTCGCGCCACACCGAATTTTCTATTGATAAGAAATACATACAAAAACAAAAAAAAACCCAACTCCTAGCAGTGCTTGATTCATAACATAGAACACAACTACTTTATAATATGATCATGGGACATCCAGAAAGTATAAAACAATGCTTGTTTAAACCATGTTTAAATGTTTCTTTGATTGTCCTTGAATCTTCCCGCCAGACTTGCCATCCTCGCTCGCTGGACCATTGTGGCGCGCCGCACCCTTTGGGAACCACTGAGCTAACTGATAAGCAACTGCATTGCCGACATGTTCCTTTCGCTATTGAACAGGGTCTGGGGCAGAAGGTTTCATTTCCGCAGCAGCAGAAAGATGCAGAGTTTCCACAGCTCTCTTGTGAATTCAAAGAGATGCTGATTTGATTGAGAAATCACATCTATTGTGATCAAATCGCAAGAGTTGACAAGTCTGAGTAAATCAACTTACTTTCTCACCAATTTGCTACAATCTTATTTCAGCCCTTTGATAAATTTTATTCAAATCTTTAATACAGCAAATATGTGACAAATAAGTTTGATCCGAATAATGCATCCCCATGCTCTCACAAGGCTAGGAACTTCTCTGTAAAAAAGGATTAGATTTTGCAAACTCTTGAAACTAGATCAAGAGCAATATTGGCCCGAGCTGGCGAGTCCTAAATGAAATAGCTGTGTGACCAACACTGCAGGAGGTGGTGAGGGAAGCAACAAAAGGGAAAAACCAACTTAACCTCATCCTCACCAATCTATCTGCATTTGCCCATGAGAGTATCAACAGGAATGATCACTGCACAGTCCTCATGTCTTTTCCACAGTCCCATCTTTACATTGAGGATATACTCCTTTGTGTTGTGTGGTATTGTGAGATGAATTTTGAACATATCTAGCAACAAAGCTGGGCATCCATGATGTGCTTACAAGGATAGGGCCTAGGTAAGATACTCTTGTCAGTGAGTTGGTGCAGACTCGATGGACCAAATGGCCTCCTTCTGCATTGTAGGGATTCTATGGCCAAGTTGTTCCAATGCAGCTACAACAGTGGCATTTACCTTACAATGTGGAAAATTGCTCAGGTATGTCCTGTGCACAACAGGACAAATCCAACCCAGCCAATTACCGACCAGTAATTCTACTCAATCCAGTATATGATGGAAGGGGTCATCAACAGCACTATCAAGCAGCACTTACTCAGCAATAACCTGCTCACAAACACTCAGTTTGGGTTCTTCCAGGATCACTCAGCTCATTATAGCCTTGGTTCAAACATAGACAAAAGGGCTGAATGCCAGTGATGAGATGAGGGTGACTGCCCTGACATCAAAGCAGCAGTTGACCAAGTGTGATATCAAGGAGCCCTACCAAAACTGGAGTCAATGGGAATCAGGGGGAAAATCCTCCACTGGTTGGATTCATACCTGGCACAAAGGAAGATGGTTGTGGTGAATGGGAGTCAATCATCCCGGCTCCAGGACATCAATGCAGGAGTTCCTAAAGAAGCCCAACCATCTTCAGCTGCTTCATCAATAACCTTCTTTCCATCATGTCAGAAGTGGGATTGTTCACTGATAACTGCATAATGTTCAGCATCATTTGCGACTTCTCAGATACTGAAGCAGAAAATATCCTAACGCTGCAAGACCTGGGCAATATCCAGGCTTGGACGAACAAGTGGCAAGTTTGATTCATGACACACAAGTGCCAGGCAATGAAGAGAGGAACTAACTATCACCCTTAACATTCGATTGCATTACCATCACTGAATTCCCCATTATCAACACCCCGGAGGATACCATTGACTAGAAACTGAACTGGATTAGCCATATAAGTCTTTATGGCTACAAGATCAGGCCAAAAGTTAGGAATCCTGCAGTGCATAACTCACCTCCTGGCTCCCCAAAGCCTGTCCACCATCTACAGGTCACTAGTCAGGAGTGTAATGAAATAATCTCCACTTGCCTGGATGAGTGCAACTCCAACAACACTCAAGAAGCTTGACACCATCCAGGACAAAGCAGCCAACTTGATTGCTATCCCTTCCACAAACATTCAATCCCTCCACCACTGATTAACACTGGTGGCAGTGTGTCCATCTACAAGATGCGCTGGAGGAACACACCAAGTTTCCTTAGGCAGCATTTTCCACACCCACGACCATTATCATCTGGAAAATCAAGAGCAGCAGATACCTGGGAACACCACCACCTGAGGTTTCCACTCCAAGGCACGCTCCATCCTGACATGGAAATATATCACTGTTCCTTCACTGTCGCTGGATCAAAATCCTGGAATTCGCTTTCTAAAGCACTGTGGGTGTACCTGCACCTCAGGGACTGCAGCAGTTCAAGAAGTGGAGATGCCGGTGTTGGACTAGGGTAAGCGAAGGAGCAGCGCTCCAAAAGCTTGTGCTACCAAATAAATTTGTTGGACTTTAACCTAGTGTTGTGAGACTTCTTACTGTGCAGTTTAAGAAGGCAGCTCATCCTCAGCTTCTTAAAGGCAACTAGTGATGGGCATTAACTACTGGTCTAGGCAGCGATGCACACATCACATAAAAATGACTTTAAAAACTGCCCAGAAAATTGTTCACAAGAAGTAGGATAAATCCAACCCGGCACATTCCTACATCAATTTATTCTTGATCATCAGCAAGTTGATGGAAGATGTCGTCAACAGCACTATCCAGCAGCACCAACACAGCAATAACCTGCTTACTGCCACTCAGTTTGCATTTTACCAGGGCCACTCTGATCTCTTTACAGCCTTGGTCCAAATATAGCCCAAAAAAAAGCTGAATTCCAGATGTGAGGCAAGTGTGGCATCAAGAAGCCCATGAAAACTGAGGCATTGGTATTCAAGGGAAAACTCTCCATGGTTGGAGTCATACCTGGCACAAAAGATGATGTTGTGGTTGTTAGAGGTCAATCATCTCAGTCCCTGGACACCACCGCAGGAGTTCCTCACAATAGTGTCCAATGTCCAGCCACTTTCAGCCTTTATCAGTGATCTTCTTTCCATCATAAGTGGGGATGCTCACAGATGACTGCATAGTGTTCAGCACCCATGTGTGACTCCTCTGATACTGAAGCAGTCCTTGAACAAGGTATGGACAATAATCACGTGGCCTGATTAGTTGCAAGTAACAGTTATGCCATACAAGTGCCAGGCAGTGACCATCTCCTACAAGATCGAATGCAACACTACCCCCTTGACATTACTATTGCTGAATGCCCCATTATCAACATTCTGGGCATTACTGATCGGAAACGGAAATGAACTAGCCATATAAATGCTATGGCTACAAGAGCGGGCAAGAAGTTGGTAACTCCGATGTGAGTAATTCACCTCTTGACTCCCTAAAGCCTGTCCACCGTATCAAGACACAAGTCAGGAGTGTGATGGAATACTCACCACTTGCCTCGACACGTGTAGTTCCAATGGCACTCAAGAAACTTGACAACATCCAAAAAAAAGTAGCCCACTTGAATGGCACCCACCCACCACCTTAAACATTCATTCACTCCACCACCGACCAGATCTACTAAATGCATTGCAGCAACATTGCAGCTCTTTTGACAGCACCTCCCAAACTTTATCAACCACTATGAAGGAAAAGTATGAGAATACCACCATCTGCAATTTCCCTCCTTAACCACAAACCATCCTGACTCCATGCCTTCACTGGTGCTGGGTGAAAATCCTGGAACTCTCTTCCAAACAGCACTTTGGGTGCAGCTAAACTACTGGCTGCAGTGGTTCAGCTCACCACCACCTTCTCAAGGGTAACTAGGAATGGGCAACAAAATGCTGGGCTAGCCAGCGACTCCCGCATCCAGTGAAAGTAAAAAGAGTGGATCAGCTCCTCCTCAACTCAGCCATAGATATAAAAAGAGGCCAATATTTCACTACTGTGTAAAAATGCCAAAGAAACACCCAAATAAATGGTGTGAATTGAATTGGTGACACTAGCTGCTCTGTCACAGCTTTGCACTGCAGATTAAAATTTATATTGAAATCCAAATATCTTCATCCCTACTGGCTATAGCATAACTTCAACTCTCTCTGCAGTCATTATTTGTTTAAGTTATGTCTCCTATGCATAATTTAAAACAAGTTAAACTTTGCTTGCTGATGCTAGCTTTCTTTTGATGCAAAAGCCCACACATTTCTAATGTACTGGTATGAAGTTCAACACATGTTTGAGTTGCTGCAAAGCTCCTATATTGATGACCCCCATCTGAAGTCACTGCAATTGTTTCCACGGCTGTAAGTAAAGTTAAGCTTATTTATTAGTCACAAGTAAGGCTTACATTAATACTGCAATGAAGTTGCTGTGAAAATCCCCTAGTCGCCACACTCCGGCGCCAGTTCGGGTATATGCATCTAATCAGCACGTTTTTTGGACTGTGGGAGGAAACCGGAGCACCCGGAGGAAACCCATGCAGACATGGGGAGAATGTGCAAACTCCACACAGCCAGTGACCCAAGCCAGGAATCGAACCCGGGTACCTGGCGCTGTGAGGCAGCAGCACTAACGACTGTGCCATCGTACCGCCCCTAAATATATCAATGAAAACACAAAGCAAATTGCAAGGAATACTTAAAATCTCACTCTGATCCAAAGGTGCAAATTCATGAGATTAGTACATCACCATTGGTAGATCTTACCAAAATCTTCTTAAAGGACAAGGTTCTCGGATCCACATTAAACAATGAGTATCTGTGCATTGTGGATAATCCCCAAATCCTCAGTATTTATCTCACACAACTCTGACCAGTCTACTGCTGTTGTTCAAAAGAACTGAAACACCAAGTCACAAGAATAATTCATGATATAGCTACACACTGCATAATAGCAGTCACTTTTAGGGGAAACTCAAAACTTATTTGAACCAGAGGTTGCAGCAGATCTGGAAAGCTAGGAAATAGCCAAATCCACCTAAAACTGTGACCTAATCTCATCACAACAGCTGAGAAGCTGCCTGTAAATACTTCAAATTTATCCATGTGAAATATAGACCAGTAACCCAGCACTGAACTCCTAGCTCTATTTTGAAAATGAAGGTTGTTATAGTGGTGGGGAGCCATTTTCTATCTGAAGTACAAGATGTTCAAATGCTGGGCACATAAGACATTAAAGTACTGTCATAGTAAACACCGAATGCAACACTGCATCAGAAGAAACACGAGAAAATAAAAGTTCACCTTCTGCCCTCATTGTGCCATTTCCATCAGGAGTCATTGGGCTGAATACACTCTTTGTTGAGGGAACAAAAGGTTATGAATAGCACCTTCTAAGTTATCTCTTATTTATCACTGTTCCAGTACATTCGATGTTATTGCTTTGCATTATTTATTAAAGTAACAGGGATAAAATAAAGTCTTTTCAGACTTTTCACATTTTGCCAGGCTTTCCTTTGGAAGAAATTCAGTTCATTCCATGTTCCATATAGTTATAGACTTCAATCAGTGTCACTTTGCAGTGAGCTTCTGGCTGAAAGGTTACAAATTTGACTGATGGCTTCTTGCGTTAGCTGAGTCTGAGGTAATGTGGTACATTGAAGATCAGTCTGTTCTTCAATCCAAGAGTTACTGCATTCCTTACAAAGGACAAAAAGGATTCCTACAAGAGTCAGCAAGCACTCAACAAATTCACATGACATGCTTTGAATACTATTTTAAAAGGGGCATTAACCCATTTATTTTAAAACAAGTCAACAGTCAAAAATAAGCACCAGAATGCGATACATTTGAATTAAAACTCCATCGATTAAAATTACCAATCATAATATATTGCCTCCCACTGCACAGACAGGCAGAAGCAGCAATACAATGGGAAGCAATCTTGGACACATGCCATTACTTCTGCATCCTTCCCAAGGTCAAACATCCTGACATTCTTTAAAGATAGTAAGAAATCTCACAACACCAGGTTAAAGTCCAACAGGTTTATTTGGTAGCACAAGCCACTAGCTTTCGGAGCGCTGCTCCTTCATCAGGTGAGTGGGATTTCAGTTCACAAACAGGGCATATAAAGACACAAACTCTTTAAATGTATCTCACAAAAGAGGCCACCCTCATGTGTGCGGAACTTGGCTATCATTCTCTGCTCAGCAGAGACTGTGATGTGAGACAGAGATGTGAGGCAGAGTCGCTGAGCAGAGACCGATAGCCAAGTTCCGCACACATGAGGACGGCCTCAACCGGGATCTTGGGTTCATGTCCCACTATCTGTAACCCCCACGACTTGCCTGGGCTTGCAAAATCTCACCAACTGTCCTGGCTGGAGACAATACACATCTCTTTAACCTGTGCTTAACCTTCTCTTCACTCACATTGTCTGTACCTTTAAGACTTGATTACCTGTAAAGATTCACATTCCAGCAATTATTTTGTAAATTGAGTTTGTGTCTTTATATGCCCTGTTTGTGAACTGAAATCCCACTCACCTGATGAAGGAGCAGTGCTTCCAAAGCGAGTGGCTTGTGCTGCCAAATAAACCTGTTGGACTTTAACCTGGTGTTGTGAGACTTCTTACTGTGCTTACCCCAGTTCAACGCCGGCATCGCCACATTTTTTAAGGAAGCATTGTTAACACCAGAAAGAAAAAAGCCCACAACTGCCTTGTAAGCACAACCAGAAGTGGGCAATAAATGGAGCTACATTAGCAGTGCCCACATCTCAAAATCAAATTAAAGAAAATCCATTCAATCTTATCCCTGGATGGGAGCTATTTGAGACAAAGAGGAGCTTATCCCCAGCCATGCAATTTCCACTAAATTATATGATGAACTTGGTCATGTCAACGGACCGACCCACAGTTCTTCAGTCCTCCCATGTCATTCACTAATGAAACCTATTCATTAATGTGAACAGACATGACCCTCAATTCTTCAGGCTGCCCATATTATTCACTAATGAATCCATTCATTAATGCTTATTAGTGGGAAGCACGGGTTATTTGTATGCACAATGACTATTCAACCAACTCTGATTATTATTTCAATTCCAGGGAGTATTCGTGATTCCCACATTCCATTTCTCTAAGCATCTATTTTCGAAATCATAAGAATGATGCTATCTAGCTCCTGAAAATGAATTATTTTGTGCATATTTCACACCGTGAACTGGAAAACGAGAATAGAAATGTACATGCTCATTTTTCTAACAAATGGCATTCTGTCAATTCCTGTTACTTCACTTTGTGGAAAGGGTGCTCTGAGAAGGAAGTGCGAATAACATAGCTTCACTATAGATTGATATTGTAAATACGTTAGTCACTTCTGCAATAACTATCTGTAGCTTCTATGGCAACTGAGACACTGCTGGGTCATTCAGAGGGACAGAATGATGCCTGAAGCTGTTGGCATGCTTTAAGCATGATAAATTTCTGTTCCTGCAAACATTTTTGTTCAGAAAAATGGTAACAAGACATGGGCAATGCACATTTAAAAAATGAATAGGGAGATACAGCAGAAAAGAACTGCAAAATAAGTGAAAGTGGCAATAATTATTGTTTATTTAGGCTTTTATGACAAGGATTTCTCTTAGCAAGAGATAAGCTAAAGTTATGACTGGCATAAATATGAGACATTTCCGTTGCAGTTTATGAAACATGCTAAAGTGATTCCATATCTACAACAATTTCTGTATTTAAAAAGGTGACAGGATTCTCAATATTGTAAGCAAGGAAATGATAAAATGACTTATATAAAGGGTTTATCATTTTCCAGCAAATTAAAAAAATAAGTTTTAAACTTGAGAAAGGGAACATTATTGTGTAATTCTACAACCAATATTGGTTATATATTGCTGATAGCTAAGAAAATTTGTCCCTGAGGTTCCCTTTCGTTTCTATCATCTTGAAGGCAAGTGCCAAGATCACAATGAACACAGATGGCTTTTTTTTTTTGACATTGCTGTTGTTTGGAGACTGGGAGAGAAGTAGGAAAATTTAGATGCCAAAGAGAAGAGAGAGTTATAGAATCTGACAGTGCAGAAGGAGGCCATTCAGCCCATTGAATCTACACTGACCACAATCGCACCCAGAACCTGTCCCCATAATCCCATGCATCTACCCTAGCTAGTCCCCCTGACACCAAGGGGCAATTTAGCACTGTCAATCTACTTAACCAGCACATCTTTGGAATGTGGGAGGAAACTGGAGCACCCGAAACAAACCCACACAGACACAGGGAGAATGTGCAAGCTCCACACAGACAGTGACCCAAGCCGGCAATCGAACCTGGCGCTGTGAGGCAGCAGTGCTAACCACTGTGCCACCCGAGGAAACAGAAGCAACAAGAAAAAAAAAGATTAAAGATGCACATATAAAGAATGGGAAAAGACAAGCTGCTAAACAAAAGGAGAATAAACCAGAGAGAAATTATCAATAAATGAAATAAAAACAAAGAGGGTCGGGGACCTGGGTTCAATTACAACCTTTGGTCACTATCTGTGTGGATTTTGCACATTCTCCCTGTGTCTGTGTGGGTTTCCTCCGGGTGCTCCAGTTTCCTCCCACAGTCCAAAGATGTGCGGGTTAGGTTGACTGGCCGTGCTAAATTAACCCTAGTGTCAGGAGATCAGCAGGGTAAATATGAAGGGTTACGGGAATAGGGCCTGGGTGGGATTGAGGTCAGTGCAGATTCGCTGGGCTGAATGGCCTCCTTCTGCACTATAGAGATTCTATGATTCTATGAAAATACTATCGGGTAATATTTGATTGAGATCTTATAGGTAAGTTTTTTTTGTCTTCATTGCCTGTGCCGCAATCTGGTGGAGCAGATATCCATTTTGGTGGTTAGGTCGTTATAAGCCTGTACAGGTCCTGATCTAGGGTCATGCTGGGATTCAATAGTATCCAAATTAGAAGTCAGATGATCATTGATTCAATAAGTCAAAGGTACAATCAGTAGTCTACATATCTGGTATGAGTCATAAAGACTGAACTGGAGGATGAACTAATTTTTTTTTGCCTTTATTCAGAATAATACTTTCAAATATCTTTCAATGTTTATGCACAAAAGCAAAATTTTCAATTCTGCATATTTCAATGGATAATTACTTCCCCTAATTGGCAAGACACACTCTGCATCTCCAATCTTTTTTCTTACAGTGAATTAATCCTCTCTGACCATTGTCTCACATCACGATCGCAGAATACCCTGAACAGTTGTTATTCAGACTGGAGGGAGGTATATACTGGTGCTCCCCAGGGGTCAGTATTTGTACCAGCGCCTTTTGTGATATGACTCTGGGGTTGAATATACAGAGTATACTGTCAAAGTGTGCAGAGGAGACAAAACTCATAGGTTATTTATAGTGAGGAGGATAGTAAGACTTTAGGAGATCATAGCTAGACCAGTAAATACAAATGAACACGGGCGGCACGGTAGCACAGTGGTTAGCACTGCTGCTTCACAGCTCCAGGGTACTGGGTTCGATTCCCGGCTCGGGTCACTGACTGTGTGGAGTTTGCACATTCTCCTCGTGTCTGCGTGGGTTTCCTCAGGGTGCTCCGGTTTCCTCCCACAGTCCAAAGATGTGCGGGTTAGGTTGATTGGCCAGGTTAAAAAAATTGCCCCTTAGAGTCTTGGGATGCGTAGGTTAGAGGGATTAGCGGGTAAAATATGTGGGGGTAGGGCCTGGGTGGGATTGTGGTCAGTGCAGACTCGATGGGCCGAATGGCCTCCTTCTGCACTGTAGGGTTTCTATGATTTCTATGAACAGGCACTTAACAAAGTCCCAAGGATTAAAACACAAAATAGCACTGAGCCACATGAAGGAATATTGGGCTGAATTTTGCAGGCCACCCATAGGCAGGAAAACAGGCAGGTGGGCATAAAGTGGGTGCCATGACATCAGTGATGTACCTACCTATTGCTGGTCCACCTGCCATGTACATAATTTTATATGCAGCCAAGGTGGCAGCAGGTGGATTACCCACCTATGGTCCTCGAGGTCCAGTGGCCTGCTGGTCAGTGAAAGGATAGGTGCCTCATATGGGACCTTGGTGTCACATACACATACACTGAATGTCTAGGTACATCCTTGAATGCCTTCGCCTAGGCCTAACTGCAACACCAGCAGTTGCCGTCACACTACAAGGGCAGGGCACGGCCATGAGGGAATTAAAAACAAGACAGAAAACTTTCAAGTCAAGACATTACTTGATTAGGAGCCAAGCAAAGTAAGGGCGCAGAGAGCTGACTGGATTTCAATTTAGACATGGGGAACAGAGTTTAGGACAACCTCAAGTTTAAGAAGTGTAGAATGTGGGAAGCCAACTAGAAAGCATTGGAATAGTCAAATGCAGTAATGAGGGTTTCAGCAGCAATGAGTTGAGACATGGGTGAAGTTGGGTGTTATGAGAAGAAAATGGATTGTCTTCGTGGTGGCATGAATATATGTGGTGGGAAGTTTCTCTCTGAATCAACCAGGATGGTTTCATATCCCTTAAGGAGGGTGTAGAAGAGATTTACTGGAATGGTACCAGGACAGGGGATGCAGTTAGAGGAGAGTATGCAGAAGTTGGGGTTGTTCCACTGAGAGCAGAAAAAGTTTTAAATAAATTTTGCTGGATTTTCAAAATCATGAATGGTACTGGTTTCCAGCGACAGAATTTTTCAATTTGACAGCTGCCTAAAAGATTAGCGGTGAACCTATCCTTGCTCCTGCCAGCTGCCTTCCAGCCAGTCGGGTGGCTAACAGCGCCACCAGAAACAGTGGCCACTTCTGGGAGTACACTAGAATTCCACAGGACCAAGTGCTGGGAGTCCAAGATGTAAGTAGCTCAGGAGTGTCGTTCGGTGAGGACCGGGGAGGAGGTCCCAGGGGAACAAGAGCGTGCGGGCCTGTTGCAAAGACCAGATGGCCCAACGCCTTCCCACCAGACACTAATACAAGCCTGCTTGGCTCTCACCAGTCTCCAACTTTGCCCGCCAACCTAAATACCGTGGCCTTAATACCGTGGCCACATGCCAGTAGCCCAGTGGAACTGGAAAACAAGGTCCATACCCTTGAGGATGCAGCAGGATGCTTGGCAAAGGAACTGAGACAACACAAGAACTGTTTTTTGTGGAATAAAAGGCAGTTAATTTGTTGAGATTTGGTATGTGCTGTTGCAAGGTGCAAACAAATTTAACAGTGACTTCCAAAAAAGAATTAGAAAAACACCTGCAGGGAAAAGAAAAATTGTGGACCAATGCAGAAAAAGCAGGAATTGGAAGAAGTCAGATCGTTCTATTAAAGAGCTGGCACAGACATGAATGGGTTGAATGGCCTCCGGTGCTGTATCATTGCATGATTCTAACACTCAGTCATATTCTGCAACCCATCAATCACAAACTAAATATAACAGTTTGGAGTATTTCAGAGAAATGCTAAAATATATTTCATTGGCTGGAAATTATTTGGAGATGTTGAGAGATCATGAAAGATGTTATATAAATGTAAATTCTCTTTTGTTTGCAATCTTCCCATAGTGCAACTGCACTTTCACTCTTCTAATCCTTCTATCTGAGCCAGTGCAGTAATGTGTGCTTCAGATCTCACTCATCCTCCTCCCTTAACAAGTGATTGAAGCTATCTCGATTTGATCATGCTTTTCATTCTGATGTCTTTTAGAAAATCCTGCCTATAGCACTGAGATTGTTATCTGTCTGAAGCATTTGAGTCAACTTTATCTCCGCTTATAACTTTTGGCGATCAGACTCCGAAACATAACGCGCGTGAAAAAAGGCTTGAATTGCTTTCTTCCTGGCCACAGGCAGTCATTCTTTCTGGTCTCTTGCTAAAGTTGTCCATCATAACTGCCATGAAAATTACTTTTTCTCCCTATTTGTATAGCAGTTATCTAAAAAGTTAATCAATTCACCTCACTTCTCTCCACTTTGATGACCTTTTCAAAAAACCTCTTCACTGCTTCATTTTTAACAGAATGCCATGACTGACATCAAGTTCAATCCTGACTAATCCAAGGAATTCCAGCCTCTTGACTACAAATCAGATTTTGGTCCCAATAGAATGGTCTATTCAGCCGACAGATTGCTAACACCAAATTTAAACTGCTCGTCTGATTGGACAACAGCCATCTCACACAGATGCAACCAAACAAATAACTTGGGGATACATTCACTTTACGGTCCAAATGGAACAGATAATACATTAGCTTGGGAGAGGGATTGAAATAAAGAAAATGCTACTATTGTCGGCACCTGCTCGTGGTTACAAAACTGGGACACTGAATCTCAGCAGAACTGAGAAAATGTGATGGAAGTAACAGCCCATTGAGCATGCTCATGCGTTCAAACAGAGGCAAACTCCTCTTTATAAACCACTATCCCAGTCTGACCATACATTACTGTAAGGATCCTCCCGTCCACCCATCCTAGTCATTATTGTAAGGGTTTGTTCAGGAGGTCTCAGAGATTCAGCAGTTTAAAAGCTTGAACAGTAGTGTTTATTAGTAACACATAATTATGCACACATGTATACAGTATTATCAGACTAGAAGCTAACTTCATGCTGACTTTGAGTCTTTCCATAAAACTGCCTCCTCTCATGTGTCTCTATAATCACAATGTGGATGGTATGTTTCTCCAGTCCTACATTAACTCTTGTTATGCTGAACACTCATACTACAATAATAATGGATTAAAACTATCAGCAATGTGGATTGCAGCTCATGTTGTCCTCAGTGAGGATCAATACAGACTGCCACAGGCAAGGCTGTTGATTCTTTTAATGCTATCCAGTACAAGGTTTAGCACAAGGTTTCACACATTTACTATCCTGCTCTGTTGTTATGTGATCTTGCATCAATGGTGTGAACTGTCTAGACACACACTTAACATTAACCCTTTTACACTATGGAAACACCAAAGAAAATGGCCATTATGAAAAATATAATTTAGAATCATAGAATACAATCATAGAATCCCTACAGTGCTAAAGGAGGCCATCTGGCCCATCAAGCCTGTACTGACAACAATGGCTCCCAGGTCCTATCCTAGCAACCGCACACATTTACCCTGGAGCAATTTAGCATGGCCAATTAACCCAACCCGCACATCTTTGGAATGTGGGAGGAAACCGGAGCACCCGGAGAAAACCTACGCAGTACAGGGAAAACATACAAAATTCCACACAGACAGTGACCCGAGAATGTAATTGTTACTTTTACAACTGCACCATAGAAAGCATTCTTTCTGGTTGTATCACAGCTTGGTATGGTTCCTGCTCTGCCCAAGATCGCAAGAAACTACAAAAGGCCGTGAATGTAGCCCAATCCATCACGCAAACCAGCCTCCCATCCATTGACTCTGTCTACATTTCCTGCTGCGTCGGCAAAGCAGCCAGCATAATTAAGGACCCCACGCACCCCGGACATTCTCTCTTCCACCTTCTTCCGTCAGGATAAAGATACAAAAGTCTGAGGTCACGTACCAACAGATTCAAGAACAGCTTCTTCCCTGCTGCCATCAGACTTTTGAATGGACTTACCTTGCATTAAGTTGATCATTCTCTACACCCTAGCTATGACTGCAACACTACATTCTGCACTCTCTTGTTTCCTTCTCTATGAATGGTATGCTTTGTCTGTATAGCACGCAAGAAACAATACTTTTCACTGTTTGCTAATACACGTGACAATAATAAGTCAAATCAAATAAAGCTGAACTAGGGGAAATTCTTTCAGGGCTGGTTATCTAACCACCATCCTGCACTCAGGCAACATCTTCCATTTGGCCTTGAAATGTATCTCCAGAAGTTCACAAGACTATAGTAACACAATGTAAAGGACCCGGCCAATCAAACTGCAATCACAACAGCAGCAGTAGATCTAAAAACCAAGATCGTTCACAAGGTTCAGGATGTTCGCAAGCCATTATAAAGAAGGCTTGTTTCCTACCAATCCATACCTCTATCATTTGCTGTGAACCCTCACTTTCTATATACTGTCTAGTGACTGAGAGCAATCACAAATAGAACATGAACAAGAAGTTATTCACGCAATTGAGATTCTTTTCCCCCCCACTGAAAGCATTGCTGCAGGAATCCGATCTCATCACATTCTTTATAAATTTTTGCCTACCCTCCATTTTCTGAGTATTGTTGATTACCTCCCCCACCCTCGCCCTTCACAGTAACATTTCTCATGGAGCAAAAATCAAAACTGATAAGTCATGTGCAGAAAATTTTTCACTGCTGACAGCAGCAGACAGCGTTCCAGGATTCATTTGAACAATGCAGTGCTAGTTTCCAGCTGGATGCGGACACTCAAAAGAATTTACATTAGTCATGTTAGGCTTCACACATGTAGAAAGTCAAATCATAATGCGTTCAAGCTTGCAGCTCATTGACACTTTAGGACTTTTACAAATTGCACAATAACCCAAGAACACATTCCTAATTTCACTATTTTTTGGTGCTTATCTGGAGTACTCAAGTAAAACAAGTACTTTAGAAATAGGCTTCATTAAAAAATGTTCATTTAGAAGTGGGCTTTAAAGTCTAATGGAATGGGAGAGTTCAGAATTTATTAATGAAGCACAGACTTGACTTTGGTCACTGCTCAATAACTGAGTGCTAAACAATTGATGTACAATTAGCATATCATCTGCAAAATGGAGAATTTCAACCTTTTAATCTTTTGTAAGGACTAGAAATTAACACTTATATCACAATTGAAGGTCTAGAAACACTTGTACCACACTTCATTCTCCCAAAGGATCCATATTCTTGTTGCCACAGAAATCCATTATTTACAGAAAGTAGTGGATAAATATTAGTCACATTTCTCTCAGCAACACTCACCTTACCTCAGATACCCAGTACAGTTACTCTGTGGTTGTTCTCCTCACCTTGCTTCTATAATTCATAGAACCACTGAACGCTTAGAAGAGCACAGTTGGTTATTTCACCTTTCATGTCAGTGTCAGTTCCCTGGAAGAGCAACTTGCCTAGTCCCACTCCCTGCCTTTCCCGTTAACTCTGCAGTTTTGTTCACTTCAGATAGTTATTCAATTCTCAATTTTAAAGCCGCGATGTAATCTGCCTTCACAATACCTTGAAGTTGTCCGTTCCAAATCCTAATCATGTGATGTGTAAAAAAAAGTATTTCCTTATGTCACCATTGCTTATTCACCGTCCTCTGACACACACCCACTAAAACAAACACATCCCCAGCCTGCACTCTTAGCATGTGAGCTGCCTGTGTTGCAGACAAATCGGCTCCATGTAAAGCAGCTGAATTTTAAACATACTCCTCACAAGAAACATGATACAAATATACTTCTTAAAGCTACAATACAATCACATATGACAATTTCTAATAAATTTAAATGATCTAATTTCCCTAATGCTGCAAATTGGTTTAGATTTCAAATCAGAGATTAATCAGTTCAATTCAGACTGAGCAGGGCTGAAGAACATTCAAAACTCAATGTTCTATACAAGCCTGATCTAAAGAAAGGGTCTCTGTATCCTCCAAAAGGTCAAACACATTGGATAATTTTATTGTGTTTCTGTGTTTGGTGTGTCACGTACTCTCTACTTGTTAGACTAGATTTCCAATCCTGTGCAAGTACATAACAGCAAAAAATAGGATCAAAACACTTCAGAGAAAATCAAAGACAAAATTTTAACCATAAAATGGTCAATATCAGATCAGCCTCCTGTTTCACCCCTCTCCTAAATATCATTTCCATTGATTTGATAAAAACAAAAATCAGGAGAGTTGATTCAAAAATCACTCCGGTCATCAAAAGTCAAAGTTAAACTTGCCCCCACCCCACAAAGGCTCTCCAATTTACAGCTTCTACACGGTTTGATTATTAAGTGACACTGAAAAGATGAGTCAACACTTACAAATGTGGCATTCACCCGGTAATGCAGAACTGGGGTGTTGCTGAAAAGAGACATGCTGTCGAAACTTTTTATCTTGCGTTCATCAGGAAAAGAGTTTCAAAGGGAACAACAAATTCAACCGCTAAAGAGGTGCTGATTGGTTGGCAACTTGATTCTGATTGATCAGAATACTGTCACAGTAAATGCACCAGGCAACCTATTGACCAAAAAATGTTACCTCGCCAATCGTCAGCACCCTTTTCTCATGCTGTTTCTCTCTTTGAAATTTGACTTCTTGCATCTGTCCTGATGAGTGCAAGAACAAAAGCTTCAACAGCATGTCTCCCTTTTCTTCCAAGCAACAAGTCCAGCATTCTTTTCCCACACTAATGATGAAGTTTATTTTAATCGAATATAGATATTTCAGTATCGCAATCTGGGAATGCAGGCAATTTTTAAAGTAACAAGAACACAAGAACCAGGAGCAGGAGTAGGCCATCTGGCCCCTCGAGCCTGCTCCGCCATTCAATAAGATCATGGCTGATCTTTTCGTAGACTTGTAAAAGTAAAATACAAATGACAGAATTGGATCCATGTCCAAAAAGAGAGTATTTTATGTAGATCCGAATGCAAACGTTATCCAGATGACCATCATTTATGAACCAATGTCAGACCTTCCATTGCAATGAAAGAAGTAATAAAAAGATTATGCAGACATCATGCTGACTAAGTGGCAGAGCCAGATTGGCATGAGGAAGGAACAATGTCCCAGGTAACACCCAGTGAAGTACTTTAGGATCTCCGGTAGTCGTAAAAGGCATTATATTTTCTTGCAGGATATAAATGCTCATTCTGTCAGATCTGACATATAAAAAACACAATGTTCCAAACTATTCAGCTCAGTTCAACTCTTAATTAGGCCCAAGTCGCAGGCTTGAATCAGTTCAGCCTGGCTTTGTGAAGCAGCACTGGATCTCCTGGGGGAGGAGGGGAGGTTAAAAAGAGAGGGGTAAGGGGTAGGGACAGACTTCAGGGCAGCATTAACTGTTCTAATCTATATTTGTTGTTCTCAAAATGGCCAGTCCTAAAATGGAGCAGAAGATTAGCTGTACAAGTAGGAAAAGATTGACTTTATATTCAGAATAGAAATATTGAAACTAGAAGGAGTAGTCCATTTGGCCCTTTGAGCCTGCTCCACGCCATTCACTTTGATCATGGCTGATCATCGAATTCAATATCCTGATGCCCCCTTCCCCCCCATATCCCTTGATCTCTTTAGCCCCAAGGGCTATATCTAATTTCTTCTTGAAATTAGGCAACATTTTCACCTCAAATCCATTCTGTGGTAGTGAATTCCATACATTTACCACCCTCTGGGTGAAGAAATTTCTCCTCACTTCAGTTCTAAAGGTTTACCCCTTGTCCTCAAACAATGACCCCTAGATCTGGACTCTCCCCACCACTGGGAACATTCTTTCTGAATCTACCCTGTCTAACTCTGTTAAAATTTTATAAGTTTCTATAAGATCCCTTCTCATTCTTCTAAACTCCAGTGAATATAATGCTAACCAATTTAGTCTCTCCTCATATGACAGAACTGTCATCCCAGGAATCAGCCTGGTAAACCTTCTCTGTACACCCTCTATAGCAAGGACATTCTTCCTCAGATAAGGACACCACAACTGCACATAATACTCCAGGTGTGGCCTCACCAACGTCCTCTACAATTGCAACAAAACATCCCTACCCCTGTACTCAAATCCTCTTGCTATGAAAGCCAACATACCACTTGCCTTCTTTACTATCTGCTGTACCTGCGCGCTCACTTTCAGCGACTGATGCACGAGGACTCCAAGGTTTCATTCAGTATCCACCTCTCTCAATTTACACCCATTCAAGTAATAATCTGTCTTTCTATTATTGCTATGAAAGTGGATAAACTCACATTTATCCACATTTTACTGCATCTGCTATGCAGATGCCCACACACACTGCCTGTCCAAATCAGTTATTTTCCAAAATTCTTTGGACTCTAGCATCTCTGCATCCTCCTCACAGCTCACCCTCCCACCCAACTTTGTATCACTTACAAATTTAGAGATAATACATTTAGTTCCCTCTTCCAAATCATTGATACATAATGTGAACAGTTGGGGTCCTAGCACAGATCCCTGCAGAACCCTACTAGTCACTGACTGCCAATCAAAAAAAGACCCATTTATGCTAACTCTTTGCTTCCTATCTGCTAACCAGCTTTCTATCCATCTCAAGACATTACCTTCAATCCCACGTGTTTTACCTTTACATAGTAGTCTGTTATGTGACACCTTATCGAAGTCTAAATAAACCACATCCACTGGTTCTCCCCAGTCAACTCTATTAGTTACATCCTCAAAAAAATTTCAATAGATTTGTCAAGCATGATTTCCCTTTTGTAAATCCATGCTGACTTTGTCTGATTATACCGCTGCCTTCCAAATGCCAAGTTATGAAGTCCTTGATAATAGATTCTAACAACTTCCTCAGTACTGACATTAGGCTCACTGGTCTGTAGTTCCCTGTTTTCTCTCTACGTCCCTTTTTGAATAGCGGGCTTATATCAGCAACACAAATCTGTAGGAACTATTCCAGAGTCCAAAACATTTTGGAAAATAACCACCAATGGATCTACTATTTCCAGGGCAACTTCCTAAAGTACTCTGGGATGAAGATTATCAGGATCTGGGGATTTATCCACCTTCAATCTCATCAATTTTCCCAAAACATTTTCTTTACTAATGCTGATTTCCTTCAGCTCCTCACTAAAACATGTTTCTCTCAACACTTTTGGTACATTATTCATGACTTCCTTTGCAAAGCAAAGTACAAATGTAATTCCTCAGCCATTCCTTTATTCCCCGTTATGAATTATCCCACTCCTGACTGTAAGGGACCTACATTCATTTTTGACATTTCTTCTCTTTTATATTCAGTTTTTATGTTCCCCGCCAGCTTACTTTCATACTCTATTTTTCCCTTCTTAACCAATCCGTTGGACCTCCTTTGCTGAATTTTAAACTGCTCCCCACCCTCAGGTCTATTGCCTTTACTTGCCAATTTGGACGCTTTTTCCTTGAATATGATACGATCTCTAATTTCCCTTGCAAGTCATAGTTTGGCCACAATTCCCTTGCCACTCTTGCACCATATAAAGGAATAAACAACTTCTGAAGTTCACCTGTTTGTTCTTTTAATACCTGCCATTGCCTGTACACTGTCTTTCCTTTCAGTAATGTTTCCCAGTCCATCATGGCCAATTCATGCCTCATACCATCATCGGGGTGTTTTGTTTTTGTACTGATCCTAAGTGAAAGATGATCAGCATGTTGATATTCTGAGGTTCCTAGAATTTTCTGACATTCTCCTCGTTATTTTAATCACCTGTCCAGATCTCGCTGTTCCGCATATTTTAGTCCACCACCAGACAGACTATTCCCAGGCTTACATCAAAGCCATGATGTATTGATTAAGAAAAAAAAAGAAAGTGTGACGTAGAGTAGGAGTGAATATATACAATTCTCAAAGTCCCATGTCGCGTGAAGCCATCCCATGAGACATTGCTGGCTGATGTCATATGACCAGCAAGTTATATTTGGAAGATAGTTGAGTTACTCAGAAGCCATTTGGATGTTGTTATTCCTTTCAATTGAGCTAAACTGGGAGAATGAGGGGAGTAAAGTCCTTTCAGTGCAAATTTAAAAAGACGTGTTGCACTACTTTTACAAAGTTGTAAGGAAGAAGCTTAAACTTCTCGTGGCTAGCATTTCCATTAACAAAGAACCAGTCTTGAATTATTCAAACCCTATTTTGACATTTTAGACAAGTTGATCACAATGATCAAATTGCTGGTTGGGGAATTTGTTGTGGAGGCTTCTGACCATTTGCTACATAAATCATGAACAATAACCAACCAAAAAATGCTGATTCCTCAGGGCTGCTTTCACATCTCCAAAAATAACAACTTGGAGCAGTTGCCATGGTTTTTTTTGGCCATGGGCTTGGTTGAAGAGGTGCGAGAATCAGTTTAACAGATTTTTCACTGACTGTATGTGCTACACAATTTCTAATGAACCCTTCTATGCAGCAGTCTACCAGCAGCTACCAAATTGCTTCGAGGGTTCATTGTTTCATCTCAACATCCTGATGTCCTTCAAGGGCAAAATGCAATACACAGTACTTTGGGATAACTACTCAAGTTTCACTTGCAATACTGTTGTCAAACAATGTGAACTCATTGCATCCTCTAGTACAGGACCACTTCTTATTCTATTTTGTGAGGCCACTCTGTTTTTAGGTACTGCTTACTTTCTGCAGTATACCTTTGCTGATTCTGTCTTCAACACTCTCACATAACAAGATTTACGGTCATTTGTGTAATCACCCTAGATAATGTAGTCATCAATGTTGCAAGTCACTATTAGTAATGCTGTCTGCACTAGTATGGCTAAGAAGGTCATCTATTTGGCTGAGCGAATCTGCAAGATACTCAACCTCAAAATTTCTGCTGAAGGTGATCTGACCATCTGTTGTTATGTCAAGGTTGATGACCACACTGTGAAATGGACTAATAATGTAGTAAACAGTGCAGAGAGTGAGCTTTCTACCAGAGGTAATTGTGCCAACGTTTACAAGTGTAGATGCAGGCTCATGCCTCTCAGTCTTGAATAGAGCATTTGCTTTTGTATCTGACAATGGGCTTGACACATAAGCGACTGGATACTTGCTTTCTTCAAAGTACTGAGAGAATAAAGGTCCAGTTGCATTTCCGAATGCACTTGTGATATACAGGGCGGCATGGTAGCACAGTGGTTAGCACTGCTGCTTCACAGCTCCAGGGACCTGGGTTCGATTCCGGGCTTGGGTCACTGTCTGTGTGGAGTTTGCACATTCTCCTCGTGTCTGCGTGGGTTTCCTCCGGGTGCTCCGGTTTCCTCTCATAGTCCAAAGATGTGCGGGTTAGGTTGATTGGCCATGCTAAAATTGCCCTTAGTGTCCTGATATGCGTGGATTAGTGGGTAAATATGTAGGGTTCTGGGGGTAGGGCCTGGGTGGGATTGTGGTCGGTGCAGACTCGATGGGCCGAATGGCCTCTTTCTGTGCTGTAGGGTTTCTATGATTTCTATGATTCCCACATGTGGGCTGAAATGAATATGAGGCCTAGTAGAGAAGCTGTGGTTGCCTTTAAATGAGCCAAACACTATTTGCTGTGTGATCGCCTACTCTCAAGTGTATCATTGAGTACTAACTTTGCCATTTCTGTGCACTTTGGAATGAACATAAGATTAAAATGTTATCAGTGGCTTCTGAGCACTGAGGAATGATGCCAGCTCTTTTATGACAGACAGTTCAGAAGAGCATGACTGACTTTGATGTGGTCATGTACAGGCTTTATTCCAGCTGCTGGCACTGTGCCCTCGACCGTCAGTCAATCTCAAATGCCACAAATGTCCATTTATCCGTGATCAGTGTGGTGAACCATTGTTGGTTACCACCAGGAGTGCTGAGCCATGGTTTGGCCAGCACTATGAGTTTGTAGATATGTTACTGTTGGGGTTAGGGTTGGGCTGTTCTACCTGGTAATATAGTCCTATGGTACACTCCAGTTGGCTCCGCCTTCCGGGAGAGGTATAAAGGTCACTGCTCTGCCTGGTGACCCTTTAGTCTGGGATTGTATATTGTATATAGTAGCTCCGTTATTGTTGGTAATAAAAGCCTTTATTTCCCGGGTACATCCAGCCTCCCGTGTGATTTATCGCGCATCAATCAGTATCAAATTGGGTTGGGCAAGAGGAGTCAGCAGTGTTGATCATGTTCTGTTTTCTGCCTTCCACAGACAAAACATTGTCAAGTAGTTTGAGCATCCCCTCCAATCTGACAAGACTGAAGAAATGATCATCTGGAATGCACTTGAATCATAGAATCCCTACAGTACAGAAGGAGGCCATTTGGCCCATTGAGTCTGCACCGACCACAATCCCACCCAAGCCCTATCCCCGTAACCCTGCGCATTTACCGTGCTAATCCCCCTGACACTAAGGGGCAATTTAGCATAGCCAATCCACCTAACCTGCACATCTTTGGATTGTGGGAGGAAGCCAGAGCACCCGGATGAAACCCACGCAGACATGGGGAGAATGTGTAAACTCCACACAGATAGTGACCTGAGGCCGGAATTGAATTCGGGTCCCTGGCGCTGTGAGGCAGCAGCGCTAACCACTGTGCCACCGTGCCGCACTAGGTGCTGAATTTAAAATAAAAATAATGTCAGCTGCAGCACTACTTCAAAAAGTGATATCGGATTCGCTCCACCAGTGGTATCTGAAGATAGCTCCATCACATGTCGAGCTTTATGGAACCTTTGGAGTCTTGAAATAATAAGCTTTTGGATCATAGGAAGTGTATACTTTTCTGGTTTGACTGCTTTACATTTGAAAATCTGGTAGAGTAGGCATGTTGATGCAAGGAGCATGACATCCCAATCTGGGAAAAGGAGGAGACTTGTTCTGTATAGTCACTGTCATCAATCACATTAATTTGCACTCTGCTGAGGTCTTCCAAGTTTGGAGCCAAGCCTATAGATTTTCCCCATTAGGTGTTTAGCGAAGCAGAACATGCATTTCTTGGTTGATGTATTTGAAATGCACTGGATTATTCCCAAAACCAGAATAATCAAATCTTTTCAAGCTTGAAGAGCGTCAGTCACAGGAGTGGAAATTACAAAAGAAACGGTAGAATTTGCTGCTTAATATAGATATTTCCACACCAACGTTGATCAAGGGTCGACACAAATGTCTGCAGTCTTGACTTATCATTCTTTAAAATGGCCTGGTGTGTCCCCCCACCCCGCCCACCCCACCCCATTAGTCTCGAATATAGTTCTTTCTTTGGTTGTGTACCAAATTTACATCTTGAAGTCTATTGCTGCCACAAATTGTTTTATTTCAATTCTCTTCCCCACGCCTAGTGATTGCACAAAAGCATACTTTCATCTGTCCCCAGCTAATAACTCCTGGAACACGGCACTAGTTTGCCGCCAGGGGGTTTATAGCTTGGGGGGTGCCACACTCCATACCAAGGAGTCTCTCCTGCTCTTATCGCTAGCCATTGGCACATTTGGAAGGATTTATAGGTTGACATGTAACTTGTTTGACTGCGTTATGAACACACCTTTCTTGGCTTCTGCATTCTTATCAACACTTTGGCCCAAAATAGTCTGACACTCTCAAAAATGTGTCCAGAGTTTAGAGATGCAGCTTGAGCAGAAAAAGTGCAACTTATTCCTAAGTGGAATCACTTTGCAAATGTATGCAAGTGTATGGTGACTGAAGGAACATATTCTGGAGCCAAAAACAGCATGCTTATGTCATCACAGACTCCGTGTAAAGCACCAGGCCACCTTAAAGAATGATCATTCAAGATCACAGACGTCCGTATTGAAAATATCTACATTGAGCCATAAATTCCACTGTGCCACAGGATCTCCTCAATTTTTTATGAGTCACGATTTCGTTTGCATTTCTGTCATCACATTTTTCTTTGGCCACACCCCATCTCAGAAATTGACACATCTTCTACTCACTCAAGTCAATGGTCAAAGATCGCCTTCTTACGGGTCGCCGCTATCTGAGCGCCATCCAAACCAGTTGTAACCAAGAAGGTCTGGAAACCTGAAATGCATCAATCCCATGGCATAGTTGGATCTTATGGCAAAAGAAGGAAAGATGCTGGAGGCTGTAAATTTGAAGTATTCCCCATCTTCTTTGCCAGTTATTTTGTTATGTGCGTCTATGAGATCTGCAGAGATGACACACACTAGGTTCTGTATAAACAGGAACTGCCTGTAGCCACAAGCTTTCAGTTTTTCTGTGAGTTCATTTATTACTGTCACAAGTAGGCTTGCATTGACACTGCAATGAAGTTACTGTGAAAATCCCCGAGTCGCCACTCTCCGACGCCTGTTCGAGTAAACGGAGCGAGAATTTAGCACGGCCAATGCACCTAACCAGCAAGTCTTTCAGACTGTGGGAGGAAACCGGAGCACCCAGAGAAAGCCCACGTAGACACGGGGAGAACATGCAGACTCCTGAGGCCGCGAATCGAACGCAGATCCCTGGCACTGTGAGGCAGCAGTGCTAACCACTGTGCCAACACTGTAACAGTATAAAGCACAGCGAACAGACACATAATCAAACACCGGATTGAACTATTCGACACATCAGTGATCACCCTTGCTGAACGTCAATCGCAGAACTTCAATTCAAATTAAACAGTCTTGTTCTTGCTGAAAACCAAACTTCACTTCATTCATTATCGTATCTAGCTGATAAAACTAATTTCCCTCATAAAATTTAAGTTTTACAAAATACTGCAGATACTAGAAATCAAAAATAGAAACAAGAAATACTAAAAATCCTCATTGAATCTGACAGTGGCACGGTAGCACAATGGTTAGCACTGCTGCCTCACAGCACCAGGGACCTGGGTTCGATTCCTGGCTTGGGTCGCTGTCTGTGTGGAGTTTGCACGTTCTCCCCGTGTCTGCGTGAGTTTCCTCCGGGTGCTCCGGTTTCCTCCCATAGTCTGAAAGACTATGGTTAGATGCATTGACCCAAACAGGCGCCGGACTGTGGCAACCAGGGGAATTTCACAGTAACTTCATTGCAATGTTAATGTAAGCCTTACTTGTGACTAATAAATAAACTTTAAAAAGCATCTGCAAAAGAGAAACAGGATTTTAACTCTGTTTCTCTCTTCACAGAGGCTGCCAGACCATCTGTTTCCAGAATTTTCTATTTTTACTTCCATTTTGTGATCTTTTTTGCTTTCAGGACATTTAATGTTGCATGACATCCACCTTGAGCAACTTCCCTGCTTCTCTCCAAATAAATTAGTTGATTCACTTCAGCATCACAGATGACAACACAGCAGAGATCAGAAGTTCACTATAAAAGGAGTAGTAGGTACAAGCCCTATCCAATCGCTACCACCACGTGGTTCTTTTATCTTTAAAAAAACATTGTGCAGTAAGAAACCAAGGCTGGATTTTCCATGGGAGACTGGAAAGAGGAGGTAGGTTCATTTCCTGGTTGCAAACCTGCCTCCGTCTCGAAACCGGTACCGGCAGTGATTTCCCCTGGGTCCGACCCTCAATGAGATATAGGAGAGGTCCACTATCCAATTAGGCTGCCAGGATGCAGGAATACAGGTAGACATGTCCCGAGGGAGAAGGATGAGAGACCCACCTCGGCCATGTCTGAATTACTCCACTCACTTTAGTGCTGGCAAAGGCTCCTCCAGCAAGGGGAGAAAAATGCTGTTCTGAATCTCTGTGCTGTCCTTTATTTGTTAAGCCCTCTGCAAACTGACCTCTCAAAGAGCACAAAATCAGTTTTCAAAACTTTTAAAGGGTGCATTGCTTTGAGCCTGTACTATGCTGGCTCAGAGAGCTCTTTACAAAGAGTCCTTTGTATTCTCTCCTCCCACACAGACTGCATCATACAGCTACTGAGGATTCTACTCTCTTTCCACATAAAACAGCCTCTTCCAATTACCCTGTGCAACCATCCTAAAGATGGGAGGCGAAGGACTGAACAATACCTGGCACACTCCTGTCTTCACACAATCCTATCAAAGTGTGGAGTTCAGTGAACTCTAGCATTTAATAATGACACACACAAGAAGCCATTCCATGATGGCCTGACATGAGACACATATCAAGATTCGGTACTTGGGAGAAGCGAGAACAGTGCTCCCATCTACATAAATTCTTTGAAGCTGTGCAGCTCTTGGACTCCTCCATTCTCACTCCATGTGGCAGATGAGCACAATGATGTCTCGGGGCTTGGTGTGTATGTGTTCCTCCCCTGAATGGGTGACAAACCTCAAGAAGATTCACCTGCAGAAAACCTTGAATGCATGTGGTAGCAGCATGCTATGTACACAGGATTCATGACTCAGACTACATAAAGCACTAGTCATTTCATGTAATCCATGGGCAGTAATCCATCTCACTGCGACAGTGCAGACTACAGGCAATAGTCCATCTTACTGTGACAGTGCAGACTGCCGGCAGTAGTCCATCTCACTGTGATAGTGCAGATTGCAGGCAGTAGTTCATCTCACTTGCATAGGCTGCATGCAGAGTTGTCTTTCTTGTGCCAATGCAGGTTGGCTACATTTGCAGTCATGTGATTAGACTCAGAGGCCTCATGCATCAGCTGAACCTTTGCTGGATCAAGAGCACCCTCGCAATCATGGCTCCCAGGGCAGTCTGATGTCAACATGGTTGCAAAGAATAAGTCCCTGGACTTTGGAAAATCCAGCAATTGGTGGAAAATTGGTGCCAGCATAGTACAGGCTCATGGTGCTGCAGCAATGTGCTGCTGCGCTGCTTTGAATGCCTCTATTTGCATTGGTCCAGCACCCAGTCCCAAGTGCACTCTTCTTGATCAGATGTGGTTCAGACGATATGGTCCAATAGCAACAATAGCAAAGTCCAGTCGATGCCAGGAGGATGGCCAGCCCCTGAAGTGGTAAGGACCTTACCCAAGCCTCCTTTCTTTCCCTTGATGAAGTGCAATTCTGCAGTGCATGCAGGGAACTTTTTCAACCAGTTGAACGTTTTCTCCTCAAAGTTCCCTTGCCTTCTGACTCGCCTCCATTTGCAACCACACCTTCACCTCACTGGGCGTAATCACAGGGCTCCCAAATCCTGGTCGCCACCAACAAGGTCCCATTGGGTCAAATGTCAAGCCGCTAACTGAGGCTTTAACAAATTCATCTGGCTTCAGAATAGACATGCATCTGTTCCGAACCCCAAGCTCTTTCCCACGCTGCTGAAAAGGAGTGCGGAAATGGAGCAGGAACTTCCATCCACACTGCTTTTCCTTTGTCCCACTTCTGTTTTGGTTCAATTCAGAATGGGAAGATCTATCCCCGAGAATGAAGTCCAAGAATCAACGGGCATTGCTGCGGTGAATTCTGTACTTGGACTCTAACCTTACCAAAATTCTGACATCCTGCAGTGATGTAATATAACACTGCCTGACATTGTGTATGACCTTACTGGAAGAACAACATTGTGCTCAGCACCAGTGGTTCATGCTCCCTGAGGCTTATTGCAGGAACAGCTTACTCAGCTCACGATTCAATTGCATCATCACCATCACAAGTCAAGCAACTGCCAAAACAATAAAGAGATGGAGAGTAAGCAACTATTTCAGTTAATAAACTTATTCTCAGCAGGCAAAGGCACTTTATGATCAAGATCATATTTTTCTTATACGACATCTGCTTTTCAGCAATAAATTATCCTGTTAACCAAAATCTCACAGCTATATTCCTTCATGCACATCCAGTCAACAGTTTCAAAGACGGCAAAAGGCAAAGTAATAGCTATTATATTCTGACCTTGACCATTCAGCCAGGCTCTGCTTGAGCATGCATGGCCAAGTGTACCACCTCTTACATCTAATAACATTGTCCAGACATGCAAGTTTCCCAGTAACATTAATGTGGATGATCTAGGTTAGCTTAATATTGTCCAGTAAAGTTCATGCATTTTAAAAATGCTCATTTAGAGTGCAAGTATTACATTATGGTTAATTTGGAAAATATGGGGTTCAAATTTACTTTGGCTTACAACACATCACGAATGAATCCAATTATGTTTCCTGTCTTGTATCTTTGTAGGTGAACTTTAATTGTGGATTGATTACAGAGTAGAAAATCATCGACCCATGGGCTTTTTATGCACACTAAAATGTACAAAAGCATGACCGTTTTTTTTCCAGAATACTTGCACTGATGATTTAAATGGAATATATATTCACAACGAGTTAGCAATCTGCACTTTGATCAGGTAACCTCATCTAATTTCAGTCTGATGATGCAACTTCCATTTTAGCAGCTTGTCCTAAATGAATCAAGTTTAAATAGAATCAATCCACTTCATCAATAGAATAAAAAAAGCTGTCTATAACTCACTGCATTTCAAACTCAGCAAGCGTATGACGGAGCTCTCTTTTTGAGGTCAAAGTCAAGGTTAAAGGAAACTTCAGGTCAGTGTTAAACATTCTCCCAGGTTGCATTGTACTGGCCACTCGCACAAGAAATCTAAGCATCTTAGGCTCAGGAGTGCATCAAGATTTCATCATGCAAATTATGGGATGGAGCAAATTTACCCCCTTCAATCCAAACTGTAATCTGTGATTTTCATAACTTTAGTACATCCTCCTTCAATCTTCCAGTAAATGGGCTAAAAATATTTTGATGAGACGCCAAGTTATTTTTCTTTTAACTACAAACAGGTAAACATAGAGTAACAGGAGCAATCAAATCTCACCTTAATCCAACTAATTTGTATCCTTTCATAAAAAAGTCACATCATCCCAATTCACATCACATTATCCCAATTAAGAATCCTCCAATTTCCTGGTCAGCCTTCCGATTCTGATTCAACCTGGGCGGACGTTGAACATACCTACACTACAAAAGTGCCGGGCAATGACCATTTGCAACGATTGGGAATCTAACCATCTCCCCTTGACATTCAGTAATGTAATACTTGCATTACTGCTGAATTTCTCCATCCTGGAGGTAACCACTGATCTATACCTGAACTGGATCAGCCATATGAATACAGGAGCAGATCAGAGGTGGGGAATACTACAGTGAGCAACTCCCCTCTTGATTTCCCAAAGTCTGTTCAACATCTACAAGGCAAAATGACCTTCCTTCCATCATAAGGTCAGAAGTGGGATGTTCACTGATGACTGCATAATGTTTAGCACCATTTGCAACTCTCAGACCTTGAAGCAGTCTTTGTCCAAATTCAGCAAGACTTGGACAATATTCAGGTTTAAGCTGATAACTGGCAATGACCATTCACATCACACAAGTGCCAGGCAATGACAGATAATGTAACCATTGCTCCTCGACATTCAATGAAATTAAAATCACTGAATCGATATCATGGGGTTACCATTAATCAAACTGAACTGGACGAGCCTTACAAGTATTGTTGCTACAACAGGGGAGATGATGGCCTAGTAGTATTATCACTCGACTATTAATCCAGAAACCCAGATAATGTTCTGGGGACCTGGGCTCGGATCCCGCCACGGCAGATGGTGGAATTTGAATTCAATTAAAAATATCTGGAATTAAGTGTCTACTGACGACCATGAAACCATTGTTGATTGTTGGAAAAACCCATCTGGTTCACTAATGTCCGTAAGAAGTTTAACAACACCAGGTTAAAGTCCAACAGGTTTATTTGGTAGCAAAAGCCACACAAGCTTTCGAGGCTCTGAGCCCCTTCTTCAGGTGAGTGGGAATTCTGTTCACAAACAGAACTTATAAGACACAGACTCAATTTACATGAATAATGGTTGGAATGCGAATACTTACAACTAATCCAGTCTTTAAGAAACAAAACAATGTGAGTGGAGAGAGCATCAAGACAGGCTAAAAAGATGTGTATTGTCTCCAGACAAGACAGCCAGTGAAACTCTGCAGGTCCACGCAACTGTGGGAGTTACAAATAGTGTGACATAAATTCTGATTCTAGGATCGCATGATAAAGACTCAGGAGGAAAAAAGCAGAAATATTTATGTGAAATAGTGTGACATAAACCCAATATCCCGGTTGAGGCCGTCCTTGTGTGTGCGGAACCTGGCTATCAGTTTCTGCTCCGCGACTCTGCGCTGTCGTGTGTCGCGAAGGCCGCCTTGGAGAACGCTTACCCGAATATCAGAGGCCGAATGCCCGTGACCGCTGAAGTGCTCCCCAACAGGAAGAGAACAGTCTTGCCTGGTGATTGTCGAGCGGTGTTCATTCATCCGTTGTCGCAGCGTCTGCATAGTTTCCCCAATGTACCATGCCTCGGGACATCCTTTCTTGCAGCGTATCAGGTAGACAACGTTGGCCGAGTTGCAAGAGTATGTACCGTGTACCTGGTGGATGGTGTTCTCACGTGAGATGATGGCATCTGTGTCGATGATCCGGCACGTCTTGCAGAGGTTGCTGTGGCAGGGTTGCGTGGTGTCTTGGTCACTGTTCTCCTGAAGGCTGGGTAGTTTGCTGCGGACAATGGTCTGTTTGAGGTTGTGCGGTTGTTTGAAGGCAAGAAGTGGGGGTGTGGGGATGGCCTTGGCGAGATGTTCGTCTTCATCAATGACATGTTGAAGGCTCCGGAGGAGATGCCGTAGCTTCTCCGCTCCGGGGAAGTACTGGACAACGAAGGGTACTCTGTCCACTGTGTCCCGTGTTTGTCTTCTGAGGAGGTCGGTGCGGTTTTTCGCTGTGGCGCGTTGGAACTGTTGATCAATGAGTCTAGCGCCATATCCTGTTCTTATGAGGGCATCTTTCAGCGTCTGGAGGTGTCTGTTGCGATCCTCCTCATCCGAGCAGATCCTGTGTATACGGAGGGCTTGTCCGTAGGGGATGGCTTCTTTAACGTGTTTAGGGTGGAAGCTGGAGAAGTGGAGCATCGTGAGGTTATCCGTGGGCTTGCGGTACAGTGAGGTGCTGAGGTGACCGTCCAAGAATGGAGATGCGCGTGGACACGATATGGATATGGCGCTAGACTCATTGATCAACAGTTCCAACGCGCCACAGCGAAAAACCGCACCGACCTCCTCAGAAGACAAACACGGGACACAGTGGACAGAGTACCCTTCGTTGTCCAGTACTTCCCCGGAGCAGAGAAGCTACGGCATCTCCTCCGGAGCCTTCAACATGTCATTGATGAAGACGAACATCTCGCCAAGGCCATCCCCACACCCCCACTTCTTGCCTTCAAACAACCGCACAACCTCAAACAGACCATTGTCCGCAGCAAACTACCCAGCCTTCAGGAGAACAGTGACCAAGACACCACACAACCCTGCCACAGCAACCTCTGCAAGACGTGCCGGATCATCGACACAGATGCCATCATCTCACGTGAGAACACCATCCACCAGGTACACGGTACATACTCTTGCAACTCGGCCAACGTTGTCTACCTGATACGCTGCAAGAAAGGATGTCCCGAGGCATGGTACATTGGGGAAACTATGCAGACGCTGCGACAACGGATGAATGAACACCGCTCGACAATCACCAGGCAAGACTGTTCTCTTCCTGTTGGGGAGCACTTCAGCGGTCACGGGCATTCGGCCTCTGATATTCGGGTAAGCGTTCTCCAAGGCGGCCTTCGCGACACACGACAGCGCAGAGTCGCGGAGCAGAAACTGATAGCCAGGTTCCGCACACACAAGGACGGCCTCAACCGGGATATTGGGTTTATGTCACACTATTTCACATAAATATTTCTGCTTTTTTCCTCCTGAGTCTTTATCATGCGATCCTAGAATCAGAATTTATGTCACACTATTTGTAACTCCCACAGTTGCGTGGACCTGCAGAGTTTCACTGGCTGTCTTGTCTGGAGACAATACACATCTTTTTAGCCTGTCTTGATGCTCTCTCCACTCACATTGTTTTGTTTCTTAAAGACTGGATTAGTTGTAAGTATTCGCATTCCAACCATTATTCATGTAAATTGAGTCTGTGTCTTATAAGTTCTGTTTGTGAACAGAATTCCCACTCACCTGAAGAAGGGGCTCAGAGCCTCGAAAGCTTGTGTGGCTTTTGCTACCAAATAAACCTGTTGGACTTTAACCTGGTGTTGTTAAACTTCTTACTGTGTTTACCCCAGTCCAACGCCGGCATCTCCACATCATCACTAATGTCCTTCAGGGAAGGAAATCTGCCGTCCTTACCTGGTCTGGCCTACATGTGACTCCAGAGCCACAGCAATGTGGTTGACTCTCAATTGCCCTCTGAAATGGCCTAGCAAGCCACTCAGTTGTAACAATCGCTACAAAGTCTCAACAAAGAAATGAAACTGGACAGGCCACCTGGCATCGACCTAGGCACCGGAAAAGGCAACGGCAAAACAAACAGCTCTGTCGACCCTGCAAAGTCCTCCTTACTAACATCTGTGGGCTAGTGCCAAAATTGGGAGAACTGTCTCACAGACTAGTCAAGCAACAGTCTGACATAGTTATTCTCACAGAATCAGACCTTACACATAACACCCCAGACATCAACATTACTATCCCTGGATATGTCCTGTCCCACCGGCAGGACAGACCCAGCAGAGGAAGTGCCTACAATCCTAACTGACTCAATCTCTCCTCATATGCCAGTTCTACCATCCCAGGAATCAGTCTGCTAAACCTTCTCTGCACTCCCTCCACTGCAAAAAACATCCTTCCTCAGAGAAGGAGAACAAAACTGCATAGGTGTGATCTCACCAAGGCCTTGTATAACTGCAGCAAGACATCTCTGCTCCTATACTCAAATCCTTGCTATGAAGGTCAACATACCATTTGCCTTCTTAACCACCTGCTGCAGCTGCATGCTTACTTTCAGCGACTGTGTACAAAGACACCCAAAGAACAAAGAAAAGTACAGCACACAAACAGGCCCTTTGGCCCTCCAAGCCTGCGCCGATCATGATGCCTGCCTAAACTAAAACCATATGCACTTAGAGTCCATATCCTTCCATTCCCATCCTATTCAGGTATTTGTCCATTTGTCCCTTAAATGCCACTATCGTACCTGCTCCCGCCACCTCCTTGGGCAGCGCAGTGCGTTCCAGACATTCATCACCCTTAGTGTAAAAAAACTTGCCTTGCACATTTCCTCTAAACTTTAACCCCACACATCTTTAACCTCTGTCTCTGACTTGACTTTTCTACCCGAGGAAAGAGCATCCAGGTCTGCACATTCCCCTCCCTCAATCTATAACATTCAGATAATAATCTGTCTTCCTGTTTTTGCTATCAAACCTCACGTTTTTCCACATTTTACTGCATCAGTCATGCATTTGCCGACTCACTCAACTTGTCTAAATCACACTGTATCCTCTTCACAGCTCATCCTCCAAAAAACATTCCACAAACATTCAACCCGTCCATACTAAACAGTGTGTACCATGTACAAGATATACCACAGGAACTCACCAAGGCTCCTTAGGCAACAGTTTTCAAACCCACGATCTCTACTACCTAGAAGGACAAGGGCTGCAGATGCCCGGGAACACCATCACCTGCAAGTTCCCCTTCAAGCCACACATCACCCTAACTTGGAAATATATCACCATTCCTTTACTGTCACTCGGTCAACGTCCTGGAATTTCCTAACTACACTGTGGCTGTACTGTCAGTGCATGGACTGCAGTGGTTAGGATGACAGCTCACCACCTTCTCAAGGACAATCAGGGATGGATAATAAATGCTGACCTACTAAGTGATGCCCAAACCCCAGGAAAGCACAGAAATGCTATCTCCATAGCTAGGTTAGGCACATTTCCACTTGCAACTAGCTGTGTTAAGCTCTCTTTCCTCAATGTTCCAGGCAGATTGATGGTTTATTCCTTCGATATCTACTTTATTCTGAGTGTCACCCATAAATCCCTGTATAAAACTTACAGCTCCCCCTCCTTGAGGTTTCAATCCAAATAAACCATTACAATGAATGCCAACCATTCTGACTTCAAGAACCTCGAATGTGTCAGTTGCCCCTCAGTAACCCAGATTGAATAAAACTATGACATTCTAGAAGCTGGTATGTCTAGCAGTGACACAGAACCTTGATGGCTAGCCCTTAAATAGACACATTCATTTCCAAAGTTGCTATAACACATGACGGAGTAAATTAAAGTAAGCTGTTCAAATCCACAATTATTTAAAATACATTTGGGTGGTGTATTTCCATTCCAAATAATCCCTGCAGGAAAAAACAAAAATCAAGAATTCCAAACATTACAGCAATATTTGAAAGTGGATTATCCTTAATTCAGGCTATTCTGAACTTTAAATGTTCAAAGGTGACAAAAATTGGAAAAGAATGATCTGATCACAACTACATTAAACAACAATAGGACTAATATTGATTTAAAAAATGAGTAGAGAAAGGGCTTCACTGATGGTACAGTGTGAAATGCAATGTTGAGCAACAGAAGGAAAGTCCTCTCTGGTCCCTGAGTCCAAAGATGTGCAGGTTTGGTTGATTGGCCATGCTAAATTGCCCCTTAGTGTCCTGGGATGTGTCGGTTAGAGAGATTAGTGGGGTAAATGTATGGGGTTATGGGGACAGGGCCTGGGGTGGGATTGTTGTTGGTGCAGACTCGATGGGCTGAATGGCCTCCTTCTGCACTGTAGGGATTCTATGATTCTATGAGGCACTCGGTCTTAGCCAAGAGCATATTGCAAACAGCCTGTGTGCAGCTGAAGGTAAAAAGCAAAATACTGCAGATGGTGGAATCTAAAACAAAACCAGAAAATGCTGGAAAATCTCAGCAGGTCTGACAGCATCTACGGAGAGAAAATAGAGCAGGAACCCTTGCCCAGCAGAAGTTACTGCCTTCAGGAACACCGGATATATTTGCCATCAACAAAATATATTTTTTTGAAAGTTTGGAGTTGTGACAGATGGATGGTTATATTGTGGAACCTTTATCGGTTTAATCATCTGATTAAGTTTTTCAACGTCTGAGGAAGGCTTATGTAAAATAACGTATTAAATCGGTGCAGCAAATGGGAAAAGGTAAACCATTGTCATGATGGCAGAAAGGCAGATATCAAGTGTACTGGTTCACATTCCCATTTTTTCCAGGCCACAAACCCAATGCTGACCCATTTCAGTTGGAAAGAGAACAGGAGGCAGATGTCCCTCATATTTACTGCCAGCATAAATTTGGTACATAGGAACCAAACTAGCTCACCATATG
The DNA here is from genome assembly GCF_964213995.1 of Mustelus asterias. Classification (NCBI taxonomy): domain Eukaryota; kingdom Metazoa; phylum Chordata; class Chondrichthyes; order Carcharhiniformes; family Triakidae; genus Mustelus; species Mustelus asterias. The sequence goes on from NC_135803.1 coordinate 49,280,624, forward strand.
ATGTGTGCAAAATGAACCCAGAATGTAATTTATTTTTAAAGGTCAATTATTCGCATATAAAATGACGGAGTAAATTGACAGTTAATTGACAGAGGGATTGATTTTGATGACTTGATTCTTCTTTATACCTTATTGAAAAGTGACATGAATGTGACTGTTTAAAAATTAATGTCTTCAATGCGAGGGAATTTTTGTACCTAGGGATGGTGTGGAATGGAAAAAGCATTTCCACTCTTTATATTCAATGTCAGCATTAAGCGTGTCCAATTCATGTATAACATAGCCAGAAGCAATTTAAATCTTCTCAACACTTCATGCACAAGAACATTATCTATTTTCTAATTTCCGACAGCATCCTTATGGCTTAATAACATAAGAATGTAAGAAACAGCAGCAAGGGAAAATAATCTATTGAGCCTGCTCTGCCATTCATGGATACTTTCATATTCAACCCCACTTTTCTGCCCATTCCTGGTATCCCTTGATTCCTTGAGACACCAGAAATCTGTCTATCTCAGCCTTGAATATATTCAATGATCACACATCCAAAAACCCTTGGGAATGGAGAATTCCAAAAGTTCACAACCTTTCAACTGATAAAATGTCTCCTCATCTCAGTCCTAAATGATTGGCTTCTTATCCGGATACTGTGTCCCTGTGTTCTAGATTCCCCAGCCATAGGAAACAACGCATCAGTGTCTACCCTCTCAAGGCCCTTCAGAGTCTGACATGTTTCAATGAGATCACCTCTCATTCTTCTGAACTCCAGAGAATATAGACCCAGTTTTACTCAGACCAGTCTAGAGAACCTTCACAGTACTGCCTCCACTGCAAGTATATCCTTTTATAAATATAGAAACCAAAACAGAACACTGTATTCCAGGTTTGGTCTCACTTATGCCCTGTAAAATTGGAGCAAAACTTATTTATCCTTGTACTCCAATTCCTTTGCAATAAAGGCCAAAAAGCCACAGACTTTCCTAAATGCTTTCTGTACCTGCATGCTAATTTTTTTGTATTCCTTGTCAAAGCACACTCAAGTTCCACAATTATGGACAAGTTACTTGCGCAGAGGTTCATTCTGTAGGTGAACTGTACGGAAGCCATAAGTTATCAATGATAAAACTGAAAGACAGACTTTCCCTTTAAGCTCCAGAAATAATGGACCTTTGCACAAAGTCATAAGGATCTAATTAATTTTAGGTACTGACCAGAAGAAAATGGAGAAAATGTATGATTGTTACTCGATGGGTTTCTTTATAACCTAATTTGGTTTCCCAATGCTGACCACTTCTAGCATTTTTCTGTAGCTGTTAATATAATGGAGATTGTGCATAATGCACCACTGACTCAAAGAAATGCTGAGACATTCACCCACTAGGGAGTTCAGCAGCTGCCAACCCTTTGTTTCATCTCAGAATCATGTATAAATATTAGGAGAGCTTAAGGAACATGCATCGTGTATCACATAGCAGGTGCTGAAAGATGTGACAAGGCACAATACAACAGCTGAGTATATAGCCATTTGACTAATCAGGGAAGTTGCAGCACATGTTCAGCAAATTTTGACATCCTCACGTGGCACAGATAGTGTGTTAAGTAGAACTGTTACAATAAGGATGCAATTGCAACCCATTGGTACATTTAACAGGGCATTCATTAGAGGAGGGAGTCTCAGAAAGTACCAAGGCTTTAGTAAATCAATCTAGCTGTATGGATTAGTGATTACTATATTGATAATCCTTCAAATTTGTTCATTTCTTAATCAGGAAACAACACAGTAAACTAGCACCATTGATTTTTCTTTTGGTGTTTAAACTGGCGCAGGACTTGCATCTGCTGATCCCGTGCTGAGTGAGCAGCAAGTGGGGAAAATTAGAAAGCAATATTTCCCTGATGACTATTTAGTCTCTTTGTGGACGCAAGTGTTCATTAAACCATAGACACCGAACTTGCTAGCAGCACAAGCAGCAAAGAGGTTTAGAACACCTGCAAAGTCCAAACCTTACCCGCAAGCCACCCCAGGCAAGCTGATCAAGGGAGTCACTGTGTACAAGAAGTGAAAAACTGAAAATGCTAGAATCCAAATGGAAACGCTGGAAACCTTCAGCAAGTCAGCAACATCTTTGGAGACAGCAAATCAATTCATAGATCAAAAGCAGTCCCTTTGTCAAACTCAAAAGATATTACAAATGAACAGCATTTTGAAAGAAACAAAGCAGACGGAAGGGAATAAAGGCTTGATGAGAGAAATCCAAGAAATAAAAGACATCTACAGGACAGAAAAATATTGGAATTAGCTGAAAGCAATGAGACAAGTAGATAGGAAGCAAGAGAAACGGTAATCACCTTTGCACACTTGAACCCTGATTTTAAACTAATTAGAATGGTGCAGGTTTGGGTGAGATGCCTGTTTTATACCCCATTTGGATTGATCCTCATTCAGATTAATAAAGCTTAAAAATTAGGAGAGATACAAAAGGACCAACTGGTCAAAACTCATCCTGTTCTCTCCAGTGGCTTTGTTTAAAATTGGGGCTTTTTCCTTCCCCCAGGCATCCAGTCCTTGCTCTGCTTTGCCAGTATTTTGTGCCTCTCATGCGTAATACCTTCCAGTTTGGACAAAGGGTCGCCACGCAAAACAACAGTTCTCCTGTGGTCGCTACCTGATGCTACCTGAGGGTTTGTGTTTTCATTCCAAGTGAGATTCTCACCAAGGTTGCGTAACGGAGCAACAGTCAACAAAATGATGTTTGGTTTGACATTCCTGCACAGTGACCCACATCAAAACATCATTTTCCAAAGGAAGTGTAGAACAGGAAACATACAGTACTTCTTCAGATTTATAACTGAATTACTCAGTGAGTCAGACATTACATTATTTTATAATACCAGTCCACTCAATCCCAACAGCAAAACATCAACTTCCAGAAGAGATGGAAATGGTCCAAAAGGGTTTCAGCACCTGCGCCCCCCCCCCCCCTCCCTTCCCCACTCCAGCATGTTCCTCTCCCCATTTAAACTGGATCGTTTTCTTTCAAAACCCCCTCAAAATAAGGGAGGAACGTCCCCTTCAGCTGGTTTTCGATAACCATTCTACATAATGGGTTGTACCTTCCTCGGAGCAGCAAGCAGCGATGGATTGTCACTCCACACGGATTTACCTGCACTTTAAATTCTGATGCATCTGTGTAATCTAACCTTCCTGACTCAGGCCAGCTGAGGCTCGAGCAGCGCAGCATGTCCCCGGCTGAAGTGTAAAAGAAACAGATCAAAGGAGGCCCTGCCCCTTTTATAAAGCAGGTGAGTTTAAAGGCCCCATTGAAATAACAGACCAGGAAGGTGGCAAGTTTCTCAAGTGGATGGGATGTGGGAAGTTCGGACATCAGCAGGGAGTCGGGGATGGGGACATGATTATCTCGAGAATGGGATGGGGGTTGTCCTGTGTGATGTTCAATCTTTAAAATGGTTATGGTCAAGTTAGAAGTCCTTTTATTTCTTCCAATTCCTTTAGAGTAACTATGAGTATAAAACTGACAGAACCATCCAAAGTTAACGATTTAACGCACTTTGTTGGATGCTTCCCAGCCGATTGTCCAGGGGAAGTTAGCTCATCTGGACAATTGCCAGGTAACCCCTTGTATGGGAACTTCCAAAAGAGATTCTCCACTGTATCTTTGTGGTTCCCCTCCCCCCTTCCCTCCACCAAATCCAATGTGGGGAAGCCAGGAAGCTACGGGCCATGATCTTCTGATTTCTGAAGAAGAGTTATACTCAATTTGAAATGTTTACTCTGGTTTCCGCTCTCCACAGATGCTGCCAGACCTGCTGAGTATTTCCAGCATTTTCTGATTTTATTTCAGATTTCCAGCAGTATTTTGATTCTACTCCATAACATGTAATTTATTTATTGAAAACTTTTAAATTACTTAAATACTTACCTCAAAGAGCAAACCAAGATGGCAAAAGGTAGGATAGGCCTCAGAAATTAACCCCACAGAGCTTCCTAGTGGTGTGAACCTGTAATCATATTAGAACCATAGAACCATAGAAAATTACAGCTCAGAAACAGGCCTTTTGGCCCTTCTTGTCTGTGCCGAACCATTTTTTGCCTAGTCCCACTGACCTGCACTTGGACCATATCCCTCCACACCCCTCTCATCCATGAACCCGTCCAAGTTTTTCTTAAATGTTAAAAGTGTTAAAATGTTAAAAATGTTAAAAGCATTTACCACTTTATCCGGCAGCTCATTCCACACTCCCACCACTCTCTGCGTGAAGAAGCCCCCCCTAATATTCCCTTTAAACTTTTCTTCTTTCACTCTTAACCCATGCCCTCTTGCTTTTTTATTGTGACAGTTGACATAAAAATTAAGTTTAAGTTTATTTATGAGCACCACAAGTCCGCTTACATTAACACTGCAATGAAGTTACTGTAATCCCCCAGTCGCCAGACTCTGGCGTCTGTTCGGGTACACAGAGGGAGAATTTAGCATGGCCAATGCACCTAACCAGCACGTCTTTCAGACTATGGGAGGAAACCAGAGCACTCGGAGGAAAGCCACGCAGACACGGGTAGAATGTGCAGACTCCCTACCGACAGTGATCTAAGTTGGGAATCGAACCGGGGTTCCCTGCGCTGTGAGGTAGCAGTGCTAAACACTATGCCGCACTTAAAGCTGGCCTCCAAGCCTATGCTGATCATGATGCCCTAACTACAAAAAAAAACCTTGTGCCCCTACTTGGTCCATATCCCTCTATTTCCTCCCTATTCATGTGCCCATCCAAATGCTGCTAATGTGCCTGCTTTCATCACCTCCACTTTCTGCGTGAAAAACTACCCCCCCTCCCAACCCCTGCACTTCCACACATTTCCCGTAATCTTTCCCCCTTTCACCTCGAATTTGTGCCCCCTTGTAATTGACACTTCCATTCTGGGAAAAAGCCTCTGACTATCCACCTGTCTGTGCCTACTGTGAGTACGGTGCGTGGACAGAAAGTGCAAGTTTTACACAAGTTTTTTTTTAATTTAATGAAGAATGTCCAAGCAAGCCTACTTTGAAGTAGAAACAGCAAGCCCTGTCCTTCATAAATACATAGTGATCCTAGCAGGATCTTCCATTAATATTTCCTCCCATTTTTTATTTGTAGTGTGATTCTACTTTTGAAGCTGGTGCAAATATTCCTTCCAATCCAGCTCAATAATTCTAGAATTATATGGCAAACAAGGAGGTCATTCAACTGAACATACCAAACTCTTTCACATGGCCCAGCAAATACTATTTCTTTAAAATCCCCTTCACAGGTAACAGAGCAACTTTGTGTTAGGAATGGGTGAACAGACCTTCTAATTTGATATCAATTATCCAATAGAAATCACCAATATATAAAGGGGTTACAGATGGCACTGGGTGTTGAGAAGAATTGTATGTGGAGTTGCTTAAAGAAATAAAGGTAGTTTTTGAAGAACCAGAACTCGTGTCTTGTTTACTGAACCGCAATCAAGAGGTTCGAACACTTAGAGCTGGCTTAAATCTTGTCCCACATGTGAAACCATAGCAGAGGCTGCAATAAGGGAAACAGTTGTGGGTCAATGTTTCCCAGTAGAAGACCCCATGTGCAAATGTTGAAGTTATTTGTACAGACATTAACCAATCTAAAATAAATAGATTATAGTATGAAGGTCAGTAAATAAAATTTCTACTCGATGTCTTGGGAGGCAACACACAATGGAGACCAGCAAACTGTTTCCTGGAGCAAACCGGGCGCAAATCAGATTTTAGCTTCGACCGCTATTTTTCTAGCTTGCCGCGCTGACCTCTTAAAAGTTAAGTTTATTTATTAGTCACAAGTAAGGCTTACATTAACACTGCAATGAAGTCACTGTGAAATTCCCCTAATCGTCAAACTCCGGTGCCTGTTCGGTCAATGCACCTAACCAGCACGTCTTTCAGACTGTGGGAGGAAACCGGAACACCTGGAGGGAACCCATGGAGACACGGGGAGAACGTGCAAACTCTGCACAGACAGTGATCCAAGCAAGGAATCGAAGTCCTGGCGCTGTGAGGCAATAGTGCTAACCACTGTGCCACCGGGCACAGCGAGGTGGTAAAATCGTGCCCAAGGTCAATGTTCCTGATTGGAATAGTTAAAGTAATTGTTACCTTCCTACTGGTAAATCTGTCTTTTATGTAATTAACAGGAATTCTTGGAAGACTGCCAGTTGTTTAAGGATTTAGGGTTTAAAGTTCCTTTTACTGTAAAATGGGAGATTTCTTGTTTTTTGCTAACAACCCAGTAACATTATTGAGGGAAGGTGTAGGTTTTTGAGAAGTCAAATGTTACTAATGTGTTAATTTTGGAGAAAATAGTCATTGGCCTTTTCTTCGAATGAGAAATTTCATATTTATTTTCCCTCCCCACGAGCCTTGTTCCTGTTAAGCTACTTAGAATGTATAAAGGAGCAAAGGGTTGCAAATAAAGGGGTTGCAAACCAACATAGTTACAGTCACCAACCCTACCAGGAGACGATATGGCTGTGTATAACAGCGAGGGTTAATGAGTGAAGTGCTGGCATACACATCATACTTAGTTTCTCGAATAAACAAGTATTTAAAATTCCAGACAAGGTATAGTAACAAATTCGGGGTTTTTTTGCATGATAAACATGAACCTGCCAATATCAAATTTAGTCTAATTCTGCCCAAAGCCTCAGTTTATGATTAAACCATTTTTTTTTGGTCTAAAGTAATCTGAAAGACTCCAGTGTTTTGAATGTTTACAATTTACATTGAACGAAGCTCTTCAAATATTAAAACTGCTCCTTTATACATTCTAAGTAGCTTAACAGGAACAAGGCTCATGGGGAGGGAAAATAAATATGAAATTTCTCATTCAAAGAAAAGGCCAATGACTATTTTCTCCAAAATTAACACATTAGTAACATTTGACTTCTCAAAAACCTACACCTTCCCTCAATAATGTTACTGGGTTGTTAGCAAAAAACAAGAAATCTCCCATTTTACAGTAAAAGGAACTTTAAACCCTAAATCCTTAAACAACTGGCAGTCTTCCAAGAATTCCTGTTAATTACATAAAAGACAGATTTACCAGTAGGAAGGTAACAATTACTTTAACTATTCCAATCAGGAACATTGACCTTGGGCACGATTTTACCACCTCGCTGTGCCCGGTGGCACAGTGGTTAGCACTATTGCCTCACAGCGCCAGGACTTCGATTCCTTGCTTGGATCACTGTCTGTGCGGAGTTTGCACGTTCTCCCCGTGTCTCCATGGGTTCCCTCCAGGTGTTCCGGTTTCCTCCCACAGTCTGAAAGACGTGCTGGTTAGGTGCATTGACCGAACAGGCCCCGGAGTTTAGCGATTAGGGGAATTTCACAGTGACTTCATTGCAGTGTTAATGTAAGCCTTACTTGTGACTAATAAATAAACTTAACTTTTAAGAGGTCAGCGCGGCAAGCTAGAAAAATAGCGGTCGAAGCTAAAATCTGATTTGCGCCCGGTTTGCTCCAGGAAACAGTTTGCTTTCTTCCCGGCCCCTTTCAAGGGAGGCTAAGCTTATTAGAATGCGTTGACTAGATTTCAATACGATTAGAAGTCCAACGCACATGTTTCTCCCTTCCCAAGATGCTTCCCACCTCTCCAGCGACATGTCACACAGGTGCGAATCACTACTGGTCTTCACTAGTGCAGACCTGGTGAGCTTGTCACGCTGGAGTGGGGGTGGGGGGACATCGAAGCCCCTGTGTAGTAAGAGGCATAACCGGACAGTGCCCGCAGTACCCACCAGATAGGCCAACAGCAGACAACAGACACTGCTAGTGTGCCAGGGTCAGTACCGGTGGCGGGGGGGGGGGGGAATATGCAGAGGGGCTGTACAGATTTGAATCACGAATGGGATCATGACGGGCATGGGGGAGGGGCATGTCAGGGGTCAGCCAGGGCAACCCATCGGGAGGGCCCTGAAGCCCAAATGGGGGTGAACTGTGTTAGGGTGGGGTGGGGGGGGGACACACACACGGAGAACATGCCACCAATGAATGAGGGGGGGGTCCGATGTCCATGGGTGTGGAAGGGGGATCTCCAAGTGCACCGTGAGATCGGGGGGCCCTTGCAACATGGCAGCTGAGCGCTCAGAAGCCAGTTTCACTCATGTGTTCAGGCACCCCCCGCACACCCCCCCCCCCCCCCCCCCCCCCCAACTCATCCTTGTACTGGTGCCAATCTCCCAACTCTCCAAAAAAAGTGTCGGAGTGTTGAAAGATTCAAATGCGGAACACACCTAAGAGACTGGCACGGTTCACCCCATGTTTCTCACTGTTATGACAGAAATCACTTCCACCCATTATCTATGCCAGCTTTCATTTTCTTTTAGTTTTAGCAACATCAAAAATACCTGGTGACGTTTTGTCACGCATGTGAGAAGATGTTTTGCAGGAAGGTGGTGGAGGGTGGCAATTTTCTTTGTGCCAGACACAACCAGATGCTACTTTTTTAAAACCATTGGGCCAAGGAAATTTATTAAATGAGCAGCTCACTGGGTAATTGTAAGAATGGTTACAAAACACAGCATTAGAGGGTTGAGAACTCTGTGTCTATTACCTACAATAAGAAAGTTGTAGAGAAAGAGAGGCCTGGTTTTCCCCGCATCTACCCCAACAGCTAATAGCCAATTTTATTTGAGTCATCCAACTTATCATGTAGGCATGAATTAAACAATCACAACAATCCAAAAGCAAGGGTTAAAGGCAGCATTAACAAACCTCATCTAGCTGCTATCAATATTTTGGAGGAAATTCACCAACATTTTCTTACGGGTATTCATATTAACATAATTGAATGTATTACAGACTGCTATATTGAATTGTTTATAATTCCCAGTGATGGGTTACTGAAGAACTAATGCCAGTCTTCACAGTACATATTACCTAGCAGTTTTCCAATTCAATAACATCCCAAGTAAAAATGTGCATCATTGCAATTTACATTGTCAAATTTTTCAATTTCATTCCTCTGGTTATTTCCATGAACTTCAAATTTTGCCAGACACCGCCAAACATGTCATTAAATAAATGAACACTAGAGGAGTAAATATGTTCTTGGCATTTACCTTGATTTTAAGTATAGACCTACAGAAAGTTGTTGCCAAGTGTCACTGCCTCTTCAAATGAAACCGTTAATCTACAAATGGACAAATTGGATGTCACAATGTTTGGATAAAAAGACCGATAAACACTTGAATCAAATACAAAGGGGAATTGAATAGATAAGGAGTTAGGATTTCAATTTGCAAGAGCAAGTGAACAGCATTTAAAAAAAAATCTAACACAGAGACAGAAATACACACACACGTTCAAGAGCATTGTAATTAACAAAGCAGGATACTGTATGTAGCTGTGACCCCAGTTAGGCATATCAAAAATAGCATTGAATCTGGTAGCATTTCCACAACTACTGGGAACTTAATCAAATCTTCTAAAATAATTTAATTACAATTAAGATGTATCGGACCTGCCAATAGGACAAGGCAAACCAGAAATTCCAAATGTCAATACTTCTTTTTTTTAGGACATACAACGTGTTGTAGATTTGTTTGCCTTGAAAAACTCCCCCAACTATATACACAAAGGCATATGCCTATCATGTCAGAATATATTCCATTGGAGACCCAAGTGCCCTGCTGAAACACAAGGATAAAGAATCTATATATTTAATACTCTATGACATTAGAATTTAACATACCAGTGTAGAATACCACAGGGAATAGAACAGCAGTAACTGCATAATTTGATGATTTTTAAGCATCTCCAAAAATCTGTCATTGTGGTATCAGAAAGCATGCAAGGGATACGAGGACAATGCTCTTGTGTGAAGTTTGAAGTGGATAAATTGGCCCTGTCTGAGTACAAATCACCTTTTAAATCGTATCCTCCGAATGGACACGGCACAGCATCTTTCTGCCTCATCAGAACAGGCCAGCCTTGAGACATGTTTCCTCATGGGACATAATTAACGGCTGTTAAGATCAAAAAGAGTCATTCCTAATGTTGTTTACATACACCTTCTGCTATTAATAGGTTGTCACCCACTTGGTTGTATAAAAATATATTCAAAGTTGATTAATTTAGACTTGTGCCAATGATGTGGAAAGTGGAAGGATGGCTCCATCATATTCAGTATGAAGGCTAATAGCTAATCATAACACAATTTTCCTTCACACAATCAGCAGTTTGTTTAATTGGGAATATTCTTCTGGAAGAACACAGGAAGGGGAAAAAATAAGATAAAGACCACTTAACCATTTAAAAGTGTGATCGGGAGGAACATTGATTTCATCTTTGGAAAGATGCAAGTCAATTCTGTATTGATTGGATTAGATTTCCATCTGCTTATAACGTCCCAAGAGAGCGGAGTCTGGTTACCTGTATCAAATGACTGCGCTCCATAGTACGAATGTCATAATTCTCAACATAATTGACACAGGTACTCTAACTCAGTACATTGTGCTCTTGTTATGATCAAAGGAGATCAGTAGCTTATAACAAATAAATTCCAGCTCGTTATTAGTCGCAAGAATTACACCAGCAAGGTTTCAAGTTTTAAACAGAATAAGAAAACATTTACTACACAAGGGTTGAACAAAGCAAGTACTATGAACTTAACACGATATTCCTTAGATGCTTATTCTTTAAGCCCGAAACTCTCAACAGGACATTTATAGTTCTACTGTTATTTTACAGGATCTGGAAAGTTCCTTCACTTCTTTGGACACTGAACTAAGGTGTGCTACAGCTCCCAGGGATTCGGCGATTCTCTTCCAGTGTTCCTGCTATTTATTCCCAAAGTTAATTGTTTTCTTTGGGTCCTTCCGTCAGCACTTGGCTAGGTAACCCTTCAATTCTCCTCAAGATCCTTAACGTTGTGCACACTTTAGTTCAAGCACCGTTTTCTCGCTTGGTGTCGCCAAAATCAGAAAGACACCCTTGGATTCGGCTATCCCTCCATTACTGGTTTACAGTTCTTGCTAGGTTTCTCTTTCTCTGTGGGTAAAGCTACTCCCACAGCTCCAACTGAGTGCTTCAGTGAGAAATCACACACATGAAACCCAACCAAAAATCATCTCCCTGTGATCCATCCCCTTGGCAACATGACACACTTGCAATACCCCAGAGATTCAAACTGTTCATCAACAATTACTAAACCTTCTCCTTGTTTTGGGAAACCATATGAATAATTTAAACTCATTATCAAGACAACTTGCAATTAGACATCTCATGTCCCCCAAGAAATTCAGAAAAGGGCCACCCATTGTTTAATGTTTTCTCAATTCCAACTCTGACCTTTGTGAAGGTACAACGTCTGTTTTTTTCCTGGCTGGATGCTTAAAAAAACCTTGTACAGACAAAGCCAAAACTGCCCAGCCTGCTGAAACACATATAGTTTCACATTCCATCAAGTGGGATGGCACAGTGGTTAGCACTGTTGCCGCACAGTGCCAGGGTCCCGGCTTGGGTCACTGTACAGAGTCTGCACGTTCTTCTCATGTCCGAGTGGGTCTCCTCCAGATGCTCCGGTTTCCTCCCATAGTCTGAAAGACGTGTTGGTTCGGTGCATTGGCCATGCTAAATTCTCCCCCAGTGTACCCAAACTGTGTGGTGACTCAGGGATTTTCACAGTAACTTCATTGGCTTGTTAATATAAGCCTACTTGTGACACTAATTAATAAACTGAAAAAGCAAGACATTCAACTTCTTGGGGGACTTGGAAGACCCCATCTCCTGTTGAGTCACACCATCCTGAGACTTTTCAAATGTTTTTGGGACGAGACATCAAAATGCTATTGCCTGTTCGAGTTATAGAGGTCTACAGCACAGTAAAAGGCTCTTCAACCCATCAGGTTTGCACAGGTCAAAGACAAACCATCCATCTATTCTACTCTAACACTTGACCCATAGCCTTGTATACCTTGATATCACAAGTGCACATCTAAACACTTCTTAAATGTTATGAAGGTCTCTGCCTCCACCACCCTTTCAGGCAGTGAGTTCCAGACTTCCACCATCCTCTGGGTGAAAACATTTTTCCTCACATCCCCTTCCAACCTTCTCACCTTAAATTGATGCCTGCTAGTCATTGATCCCTCCACCAAAAGGAAAGGTTTCTTCCTGTCGACTCTAACTTATGCCCCTCATAATTTTATACACCTCAAACATGTCTCCCCTCAGTCTCTTCTGCACCAAGGAAAACCAGCCTACCCAATCTCTCTCAGGCAGCTCAGGCAGCATCTTGGTAAATCTCCTCTGTACCCTTTTCAATGCTTTTATGTGGGTTCTGGAACTGCATACAATACTCTAGCTGTGGCCTAACCAATGTTTTATACAGTTCCAGTATAACCTCCCTGCACTTAAACTCTATGCCTCAGCTAATAAAGACTAGTATACCATATGCCTTCTTAACCACTTTATCCCATCTGGTCCTATTATCTGAAGGGACCAGGTGTCCACGCACACCAAGGTCCCTCTGATCTATGGTGCTTTCCAGGGTCGTGCAGTCATCATGTATTCCCTTGTCATGTTTGTCCTGCCCAAGTCCATTACCTCACACTTATCCAGATTTAATTCCATTTGTCATTGATCAGCCCACCTATATCATCCTGTAATCCAAGGCTATCCTCCTCACCATTTACCACTCTACCAATTTTTGTATCATCCACAAATTTACTGATCAATCCTCCATTCAAGTCTAAATCACTTATATAAACCACAAACGGCAAATATCCCAACGTTGATCCCTGCAGGACACCACTGGACAGTTTTCCAGTCCAAATAACACTCCTTAACCATCACCCTCTGCTTTTTGCCACTCAGCCAATTCTGGATCCAATTTGTCAAATTCTCTTGGATCACATGGGCTTTTACATTCACTATCAGTCTCCCATGTGGGACATTATCAAAAGCTTGCTGGCCCAAGAAGACGACATCAAATGCATTTCCCTCATCTACACATCTCTGGTTGCCTCTTCGAAAATTAAATCAAGTTGATCAGACATGATCGCCTCTTAACAAAATGATGCTGCCTGTTCCTGATTAATCTTTGTCTCTCCAATTTATGTTTCTCAGAATTGCTTCCAATAGTTTCCCCACCACTGCCATTAGACTGACTAGCCTGTAGTTTCCTGATTTATCCCTTTCTCCCTCCTTGAACAATGCTACCACAATGGCTGTCCTCCAGTCCTCTAGCAACTCTCCTGTGGCCAGAGAGGAATTGAAAATTATTGCTAGCGCCCCTGCTATTTCCTCCCTTGACTCATTCAACAGCCTGGGATACATTTCATCCAGCCCTGGAGATTTATCTACTTTTAAGCCTGCCAGACTACTCAGCACCTCCTCTCTGTCCATGTTAATTTCTTTAATTGTATCATCATCCTCCTCCCTGACTCCTATACCCACACCGTCTCTCTAACTAGTGAACACTGACACAAAGTATTCATTTAGAATCCTCCCTAAGTCCTCTGGCTCAACACACAAATTACCACCGTGGTCCTTAATGGGCACTATTCTTTCTCCAATTATCCTTCTATTCTCAAATGTCCTTGGAACACAGCTTAAGATTTTCTTTTATTCTACCTGCCAGTATCCTTTCATGTCCCCTCTTTGCTCTCTTAATTTCCTCTTTAAGTTCCGTCTTGCACATTCCATACTCCTCTTAGGCTTCTACTGTTTTCAGTCCTCGATGTCTGCCATAAGCCTCCCTTTTTATCTTTATCCAATGCTGTATATCCCTCAATATCTGACTGTGTTTATCCCTCAATATCCAGGGTTCACTGGATTTGTTGGTGCCATCCTTTTTTATTAGTACATGTTGACCCTGTACTCACCCTGTTCCTTTGTGAATACGTCCCACTGTTCCATCACAGATTTACCCTAAAATGCCTGCTTCCAATCCACTCTGGCCAAATAATTTCTGATCTTATTAAAAATAAGCCTTCCCCCAGTTTAGAACTTATATTTCTAGCCCATATTTGTCCTTTTCCATAACAATTGTGAATTGAATGGAGTTATGATCACTGTCTGCAAAATAGTTCATCCACTTGCCCGGCTTTGTTACCTAAAACTAAGTCCGAAGTCCAGCACCGCCCCTCTCTTGTAGGTCCTTCAATGTACTGGCTTACAAATTTTTCCTGGATGCAGTTTAAGAATTCCACTCCCTTGAAACATTTCATTCTATGACGACCCCAGTTAATGTTGGGGAAATTCTGAAACAATAACTGCCACAGACCTGAACAAATAGAATGTCTCCAGAATATGCACCCAGCAAATTACTTCAATTATCCCTTACCAGTAAGGAGAGGGAACAAGAAGACAATGTTGTACTTCTCACAGGCAAATTGAAACCGGACTGTTCTCTCTGTCTGGTTCTCAGTGTGTGGAGATGCTGGCATTGGACTGGGGTTGGCACAGTAAGAAGTCTCACAACACCAGGTTAAAATCCAACAGGTTGATTTGGTAGCATGAGCTTTCGGAGCACTGTCCCTTCATCAGGTGAGTGGAGAGTTGGGTTCACAAACAGGACATATATAGACACAGACTCAATTACAAGATAATGGTTGGAATGCAAGTCTTAACAGGTGCAGACAATGTGAGTGGAGAGAGGGTTAAGCACAGGTTAAAGAGGTGTGAATTGTCTCAATCCAGGACAATAAGAATGATTTTGCAAGCCCAGGCAAGTCGTGGGGGTTACAGATTGTGGGTCACGAACCCAAGATCCCGGGTGAGGCCTGTCCTCATGTGTGCCGAACTTGGCTATCAATTTCTGCTCAGCGATTCTGCAATGTCATGTGTCATGAAGGCCGCCTTGGAGAAGGCTGACCCCAAGGTCAGAGGCTGAATACCCTTGACTGCTGAAGTGTTCCTTGTAAGAAGTCTCACAACACCAGGTTACAGTCTAACAGGTTTATTTGGTAGCACAAGCCACTAGCTTTCGGAGCGCTGCTCCGTCATCAGGTAAGTGGGAGTTCTGATCACAAACAGGGCATATAAAGACACAAACTCCATTTACAAAATAATGGTTGGAATGCGAGACTTTACAAGTAATCAAGTCTTAAAGGTACAGATAATGTGAGTGGAGAGAGGGTTAAGCACAGATTAAAGAGATGTGTATTGTTTCCAGCCAAGACAAAAGATGTGTATTGTCTCCAGCCAGGACAGTTAGTGAGATTTTGCAAGCCCAGTCAAGTTGTGGGGGTTACAGATAGTGTGACATGAACCCAGGATCCCGGTTGAGGCTGTCTTCATGTGTGCAGAACTTGGCTATCAGTCTCTGCTCAGCGACTCTGCATTGTCATGTGTCATGAAGGCCGCCTTGGAGAACGTTTACCCGAAGGTCAGAGGCCGAATGCCCGTGACCGCTGAAGTGTTCCCCAACAGGAAGAGAACACTCTTGCCTGGTGATTGTCGAGCGGTGTTCATTCATCTGTTATTGTAGCGTCTGCATGGTCACCCCAATGTACCATGCCTCGTGACATCCTTTCCTGCAGCTTATCATGTAGACAACATTGGCCGAGTTGCAAGTGTATGTACCATGTACCTGGTGGATGGTGTTCTCACATGAGATGATGGCATCCGTGTCGATGATCCGGCACGTCTTGCAGAGGTTGCTGTGGCAGGGTTGTGTGGTGTCGTGGTCACTGTTCTCCTGAAGGCTGGGTAGTTTGCTGCGGACAATGGTCTGTTTGAGGTTGTGTGGTTGTTTGAAAGCAAGAAGTGGAGGTGTGGGGATGGCCTTGGCGAGATGTTCCTCTTGATCAGTGACATGTTGAAGGCTCCAAAGAAGATGTCATAGCTTCTCCGCTCCGGGGAAGTACTGGACGACAAAGGGTCCTCTGTCCACTGTGTCCCGTGTTTGTCTTCTGAGGAGGTCGGTGCGGTTTTTCACTGTGGCACGTCGGAACTGTCGATCATAGAAACCCGACAGTACAGAAAGAGGCCATTCGGCCCATCGAGTCTGCACCGACCACAATCCCACCCAGGCCCTACCCTCATATCCCTACATATTTACCCACTAATCCCTCTAACCTACACATCTCAGGACACTAAGGGCAATTTTTAGTATGGCCAATCAACCTAACCCGCACATCTTTGGACTGTGGGAGGAAACCGGAGCACCCGGAGGAAACCCACGCAGACATGAGGAGAATGTGCAAACTCCACACAGACAGTGAGCCAAGCCGGGAATCGAACCCAGGTCCCTGGAGCTGTGAAGCAGCAGTGCTAACCACTGTGCTACCGTGCCGCCCCACTGTGCTACCGTGCCGCCCCGTGCAGGATATGGTGATCGATGAGTCGAGCATCATATCCTGTTTTTCGAGAGCATCTTTCAGCATCTGTTGTATTCCTCCTCATCTGAGCAGATCCCGTGTATACGGAGGGCTTGTCCATAGGGGATGGTGTCTTTAACGTGTTTAGGGTGGAAGCTGGAGAAGTGGAGCATCATGAGGATATCCGTGGGCTTGTGGTACAGTGAAGTGCTGAGGTGACCGTCCTTGATGGAGATGCGTGTGTCCAAGAATGCAACCGATTCTGAAGGGTACTCTTGCGACTCGGCCAACGTTGTTTACCTGATATACTGCAGGAAAGGATGTCCCAAGGCATAGTAGATCAGCAGACGCTACGACAATGGATAAATGGACACTGCTCGATAATCACCAGGCAGGAGTGTTCCCTTCCTGTCAAGGAACACTTCAGCAGTCAAGGGCATTAAGCCGCTGATCTTCAGGTAAGCCTTTTCCAGGGCGGCCTTCAAGACGCATGACAACGCAGAATCGCGGAATAGAAACTGATAGCCAAGTTCCGCACACATGAGGACGGCCTCAACCTTGGATCTTGGGTTCATGTCACACTACCTATAACCCCACGACTTGCCTGGGCTTGCAAAATCTCACTAACTGTCCTAGCTTGAGACAATTCACATCTCTTTAACCTGTGCTTAACCCTCTCTCCACTCACATTGTCTGTACCTTTAAGACTTGATTACCTGTTAAGTGTCGCATTCTAACCATTATTTTGTAATTAAGTCTGTGTCTATATATATGCCCTGTTTGTGAACCCAACTCTCCAGTCACCTGATGAAGGAACAACGCTCCAAAAGCTCGTGCTGCCAAATAAACCTGTTGGACTTTAACCTGGTGTTCAGAGACTTCTTACTGGTTCTCAGTAGTGCTGTGCCCAATTTGCAAAGTAACCATTCTGAGAAAAGATATCTATTACAAACCAAAATCTTTTCAGGGAAAAATATGAGGAAATCTGATCAATACAACAACACCCAGGAAGATAGCTGAACAAAATGGCTGCAGTGTGAAATAACTTCATTGAGAACAGCCAAGGAACTGCTAACCATACACTCTGATTTTTCATGAACTCTAAAATATCCTATCAGCCGATCCTCTTACTCTGCTATCTGTACTGGTGTATGGACGTGGGCCCAGACACATGTGTGCAGCTTGGGAAATGGTTTTGTTGAACTTGTTCTTTGTTTTACTTCAGAAAACATGTCTCAATAATTCTTTGCAACCTCAAAAACTTAAATAAATGGGAGTCCACAAAGTACATCCTCTCTTTTCATTCGACTAGCACTGCTGCCTCACAGTGCCAGAGACCTGGGTTCGATTCCTGGCTTGGGTCACTGTCTGTGCGGAGTCTGCACGTTCTCCCCCTGTTTGCGTGGGTTTCCTTCGGGTGCTCCAGTTTCCTCCCACAATCCAAAAGACATGCTGGTTAGGTGCATTGGCCATGCTAAATTCTCCCTCAGTGTACCTGAACAAGCACCGGAGTGTGGCGACTATGGAATTTTCACAATAACTTCATTGCAGTGTTAATGTAAGCCTACTTGTGACACTAATAAATAACTAAACTTCAAAACTTTACAAATATGTCAATCCCCAAACTAAATGTTATATGCTTATAATTCTAATAAGAATTGAATTGAACACTTGTGTAATTAATCCCCATTTCATCGAGTTTACAGCACAGAAACTAGCTATCTGACAGCTGGCTTTGGTTGGTGTCATGTTCCACATAAACCTCCTCTCTAAACCTAACCAAACATACCTTTCTTTCTTCATCGTGTAGTCAACTAGTTTCCCTTCACCCCCCCACCCCCCACCCCCAACCCCACCCAAAAGGACAAAGGCAGCATATGCATGGGAATACCATCGCCAACAGGTTTCCCTCCAAACCACACACTATCCTGACTTGGAACTATATCGCTGTTTCTTCACTGTTTTTGGTTCAAAATCCAGGACCCCCCTCCCTAATAGAACTGCGAGTATACCCACACCACATGGAATGCAGCAGTTCCAAGAAGGCAATTCACCATCATCTTCAAGGGCAATTAAGGACAGCTAATAAAAATGCTGACCTTGACAGCGACATCTATATCACACGAACGAATAAAAACGTATTGATGTTATTCATCTCAATTATTCATGTGATAACAAGTTCCACATTCCAAAGACATTTCTCTTGAATTCCCTATTGGTTTTATTAGTGATTACCTTGTATTTATAAGCCCTAGTTTTTACAGCCCCAGCAGCGTAAACACCTTAATGTCTACCAGGAGCCTTTGTATCAGAGAACACATTAACTACTTTTATTTTTAACTAAATATATTTATTCTATAATGTGTATGTAAATCAGTTGTGATACAGGCCTGTGCAGCGAATTTATCAGGTAGTGGAAGATGGGACCCAGAGGTGAAAGAAGAACTTGAGACCAAGACATCAAAAACTGTTAAGGCCAACAAACATGTCTCCTTTTCACAGCTTTGGAAATTGAAAACAGTGTTAGATGTAACAAAGCGGAGTTAAGCTGGCTTTGTTACTTCAAGAGTGGCCTTGGGATTCCTGCTAGGGGCCCAAGACAGAGAGCATCTGGTAAAGTAATCGCGAACCCAATGACTTGCATTGGGAAGGGTAGCAAGGTAGGCAGAGCCTAAGAAAAAGTAGTAACAGCACACAAAGACACTGATGCTCGGGTAACCTGATCAGTCAGGAAGGATTTGGCGGACTGACTGCCATGATGGAATCCAGCTGGCAGGGTTACTGAGCAATTATTATCTGAGTTATTAAACCACTATTGCTTAGTGGTTTAATAAAGATGTACCACATTTAATGGCTAAATATCCAATGTCAGAATTTTATAATGGTGAGATTGTAGCCTCACTGTAAAATTCTGCCCCAGGTTGTTGTGTGCTTCTGATACTCAACTACCCTATTAAACCCTTTCATAATTTTAAAGAATTCTATCAGATCACCACCAACTTTCTCTGTTTGAGGGAAAAGAGCCCAAACCTGCCTTTCCAAATAGTTATGACCTTCACTGCTGGCAATCCCCTTTTAGTTCCTTTATGCACCTTCTCCAGTGCAGCTTACTCCTGTTTGTAACATGGTATTGCTTGTGCCACAGACCAGAGCACTCAAACGTGTATTTAATCTTGGCTTAACTACATTTAAAGGTAACCTCTGCTGTTGCTACCTTCAGCAATTTGTGAATCCATATCTGACGATCCACAGCCCCATTGAAATTTATCTTCCGGCTCCTTGAAACACAAAAATAAATAAATCCAATGTTGAATTAAAATCATGCAACAATATACTTCCCATTGTCATACTGTATACTATTCAGCGGCAGCCTCCAAAACACTTCAATTCAACTTCATTTGCAAAAAAAATGCACAACCATCTTAATTGAATCCATTGAAACTTGTGGTTACTTTAATATGGTATAATATTCTGCACACTGACATAAAATATCCCTGTAATCAACAGCACATTGTTTCTTGAGAAACCTTCACAGTAGCTTCCGTATGATTATCAACCACTATCAAGGACATGAAACCCATGACAATTACTCTCTATTCTGATGGATGGTACTCAGCTAAAAGATCTTCAAACTGAACAGACTCACTCAGGTGAAACTGAAATACATACATATGTTATCACATTATTAAAAATGGGGAGGTTTTGTTGTACAAGGTATTGGTGAGGCCTCACCTGGAATAGTGTGTACAGTTTTGGTACTCTTGCCAAAAAAAAATTTAGTAACATTAGAGGCAGTACAAAGGAGATTGACCAGGCTAATTCCTGGGATGAGAGGGTTGTCCTATCAAGAGAGACTAAATACTCTGGGTCTGTATTCCTTGGAGTTTAGAAGAGGGGTGACCTTATTTAAACATACATGACCCTGACAGGCGAATCTTCACAGTGCAAAAAGAGGCCATTCGGCTCATTGGGTCAGCACTAAAAAGAGCATTCTACCAAATCCTACTCCGCTGCTTTATCTCCATAACCTTGCGCATTATTTATGTTCAGATAGCAAGCCAATTCCCTTTAGAGTCCCTTGATCAAACCTGTTTCCACGACCCTCTCAGGAAGTTTGTTCCAGACTCCAACCAGCTTCTGGATGAAGACATTTTTCACCTCACAACATATTTACTCCTTTCACCAGTTATTTTGAATCTGTGTCCTCTAGTTCTTGATGCTCAAGTGGGCAAGTTTCTCACTATTTAGCCTTTCTATACCCTTAGGATCTTGAATCCCTTGATCAAGTCTCCTCTCAGTATTCTTTTCTCCCCAAGGAAAATAGTTCCAATCTCTATAATCTATGCTCTTTAGATATAGTTCTTCATCCCTGGAATAATTCTTGTGAATTTCCTCCATACTCTCTCCAATGATTCCACATCCTTCCTCAAGTACGGCGCCCAGAACTGGACTCCAGCAGTACTCCAGATTAGGCCGAACCCTTCTAGTAAAACACTAGTGTTTCACACTTTGTGCCAAGGCCCAGAGAATATACAGATGTCCAGAACAGAACACATTATTCCAGATGACCCCTAAACAACACTTCTAATTGTTTAGCATAACTTTCTTGTTTTTGTACTGTATGCCTATACTCAAAACAAAAAACAGGCTGGGATCTTCCTTCTCCACCCACCAACAGGATCTTTTGAGTCTTGGCTGGCCTGTCACATCCTCCAAAGAAGGTTTTGCCTCGCCGGGGCCTGAGAATCTCAGCCACAGATCCTGAATGCCTTGTCCACCTTCAATGCTTTGTACATACATTTTGTTCCTGCAATTCTTTTAAATTTAATTAAATTCGTGTTGCGACTCAATTTTCCTGCCAAAATGCATCACTTCACTCCTCAGCATTAAACCTCATCACCGTGTCTACCTATTTTAGCAGTCCATCTTTTCATTTCCATTCTCATTGCTTACCTGTCCAAAAATTCTTTCATAGGTTGCGGACGTCACTGTCAAGGTTGGCATTTAATGCCCATCCCTAATTGCCCTTGAACTGAATGGCCATTTAAAGAGTCAACCACATTGCTCTAGCTCTGGAGTCACACACAGGCCAGATCAGGTAAGGGCAGCAGATTTCCTTCCCTAAAAGGACATTAGTGAACCAGATGGGTTTTTATGACAGTTGACAATGGTTACTTGGCTGTCATTAGACTTTTAATTCCAGATTTGAGTCCCCAGAGCATTACCCTGGGTCACAGGGTTATTGTTACTGTGACAATACCATGATGACATTACCTCCCTCTCAAGTTTTATATCAAACTCTGAAATTATGCCCTGTATACTCTATTCTAGGTTATTAACAGATACAATCAAACTTCGTTTTTGAACGGCAGCCATCATATTTTAGGTCATATCTGTTCTTTAATTAATCATGTTAATTTAGTGTTTCAATGTTACGCAAACTGTCATCATAAAGCTGATTTGTGCCAATAAATTGTTTCAACTAACTACTCATGAAAAAATGTTCTACCAAACCACAGACACTGACCTATGTGGAACAGTTTTCTTGCCTGTTAACCAGATGGTTAGAAAGAACAAAATGTAATGATTGAATTAGATTCTAAATATGTAAAACTCACTTATACCAGCTGTAATTTAGTGATAACACAGACTAGTCACATCAATTGTCAAGAGCAAACATCGGGGGGAGGGGGGGTGTCGGGTCATATTCGACATCTGTTGAAAATGAAGAGATACGGATTCCAGCTGACTAATTATTTATCTCTACAGAAGCGCAACAAATTAATCATAGAGTTCTCAATTAATTGAATCAGTTTTAGGTGAAACATTCAACAAAATAAAAGAGAATGTTGAATTTTTTATCAGTCTGGTATGCAGCATTATACACTGACAAGGGCAAGGGTGTCACCCATCATAATCATAGTTGAAGTTCTTCTACACTGCAAGGGTACATTTTATGTTATGGTGCTCACAATGCTCTGTGTATGTTGTCTTTCAGTGATTTGAAAGCTATAATTCTCTTCCTGCTGAATACTGTTGTGCCAGGCTGACCTAGCTCTGTGAATTGGGATGTACAAACTTCTATTTCAAAGGGAATAATTATAAGCCTTTATCCACTGGCTGAGAGAAAACTAACAACAACTCCTGCTTCAGAATGCATCCCATGATGCATTGTCATGACTGATTCTTTGCCCGTCCTCAAGTTTCCAGTGAACATATGAACAAGGAGCAGTAGGCCATTCTGTCCCTCTAAACTGTTCCACCATTTAATAAGATCACAGCTAATCTGACCCCAAATTTGTACCCCAATAAACTATCACCCCCCTTACGTGCCAAGAATCTATCCAAAGACTCTGCGTCTACCACCTTTTCAGGAATAGAGTCCCAAAGACTCACAATCCCCAGAAAAAAAAACGTTGTCTCATCTCCGTTTTAAATGGGCAACCCCTTATTTTTAAACAGTGACCCCTCATTTTAGATTCTCCCACTTGAGGAAGCATCCTCACCACATCCACCCTGTCAAAACCCCTTGCACATTTGTAAATTGCTCTCAACAACAACCTGTAACAAAGGCAACTGGCAGTGGTACCACCATTTCTTCACTGTCACTGGGTCAAAATCCTGGAACTCCCTCTCGAACAGCACTGTGGGTGTACCGACACCGCATGAAGTACTGTAGTTCAAAGCAGTGATTTGACAACCTTCTAAAAGGACAATTCAGGGTGGGCAATACATGCTGACCTATAAATACTAAATGTTGAAAGCTATTTGAAACCTAACAACATTCAACAACACTTTTCAGGAGTGTTTTGAAACCAAATTTGGCTGTGAACTATTTAGTGCAGGTGACCAGGTCAAAGATAAAAAGCTCTAAAGGAGTGTCTTATGGGAGGAAGAGAGCATTAGGAAGGGAATTCCAGATCTTGGGACCTAAATAGCTGAAAGCATGACTGCCAATGGTAAGGCAAAGGGAATCACGAATGTGAAACAGTCTAGAGGTGGAGTAAAGCAGAATTTCTGGATGTTATAAGACTGGAGGAAGTTTCAGAGTTAAGGCTGAGCAAGGCCATGAAATGATTTCAACACAGAAGATGCGAACTTTAAAACTGAGGCACTACTGGACCAGCAGGCAAATCTACATCGAGAATCACAGGGGAGGCAGGCGAATGGTGCAAGCAAGAATACAGTCAAATGTACAAAATGTACTACAATACACTAAAAGAACTATACAAAAAATATGGAAATGGAAACATTACTGAGTGCAGTTTCAATAGATGCCATAACTGGCTTTCAGCATCAAAAAGGCCACTGATCTGTTGGACAGATCTAGTGAGATGGAATAAGTCAGTCTGACATTGAGTGAAGCATCCGCACATTTGGCATTGTCATAATAAAACAAGTAGAAACTAGAAAAAAAGAGACTGGATTTAGGTTTCCAAAAGCAATTTAAATTTAAAGAAAAGGTTTCTGCAGTGGGAGATTTCTAATTTTCAAAAGGAAGTATTCCAATCTTTTACTCATTTTCCAGTTACTGCAGGTCTCAAGAATGTGTTTTTTTTTTAATGAGTTTTCTTCGTATTTAATAATAATCCTTCTGTTGTCTTTTTTCATTAAACATTAGAGACTGGAGCTCAGGTTCCCATCCTCGGAGATCGATAGTTTGTGGTGAGACAGTAAAATATCAATTAATTCAGAGTATGCAGTGTTCTTAGGATACCATTAATCAAAAGATGTTAACATGTACACATGACTGCTGAATCTCATACAATAGTTCACATACTCACCAGGTGTTCCCCGCCCCAACCACTCAATTTAATTTGCAACAGTCCATAATGACACCACTTTTAACAAAAGGTTACAAAAAGTGTGCAACACAAATAAATTAAATTGCTGTTAAGACTACATTGAGAGTACAGTGTGCAGTTTTGGTCCCTTATTTAAGAAAGGATATAAACAGATTAGAAACAGTTCAGGAGACGGTTTACCCAATTGATATCTGGATTGGGAGCATTATCTTATGAAGTAAGGTTGACAGGCTGGGCTTGTATCATTTGAAGATTTGATCTTATTGAAACATACATGATCCTGAGGGGACTTGGCAGGGTAGATGATGAGAGGCTGTTTCCCCTTGAGAGAGGGAGACTGGAACTAGGGACACAGTTTAAAAATAATGAGTCTCCCATTGATGATGGAGAAGATTTTTTTTTCCTCTGAGGTTTGCCAATCCTTGGAATTCTTTTCTCCAGAGAACAGTGGGAGCAGGGTCAAAATTTAAGGCAGAGGGAGATAGAATGAAAGGTTATCAGGAGTAGTGGAATGTGGAGTTGAGGCCACAATCAGATCAGCGATGATATTATTGAATGGCAGAGCAGGCTCTAGGTGTGCCAAATGGCCTACTCCCAATCTATATGTTCGTACAAATGGTTGTTACACTCAATAGTTGCTTTTCTATGCAATCATATTGTGCATAAACTGACTGCTGTGGATTTTCAAGATCACAACAGTGTGTACACTTCACAAAAGGCAATGCATTAACCATGAGGTTATGGCCTTTGAATGTGAAAGGATGCTGTATAAATGCAGGTTTGTTCCTTCAAAGTATTACTGAGCTAAGCATCAAAATATAACGCGTGGTCAATTCATCTAAGTTTATTTATTTATCACAAATAGGCTTATATTAACACTGCAATAAAGTTACTGTGAAAATCCCCTAGTAGCCACACTCTGGTACTTGTTTGGGTACACTAAGGGAGAATTTAGCATGGCCAATGCACTTAACCAGCATGTCTTTTGGACTGTAGGAGGAAACCGAAGCAACCGGAGGAAGCCCACTCAGACACGGGAGAACGTGTAGACTCCGCACAGAGACCCAAGCCAGGACTTGAACCCGGGTCCCTGACGTTGCGAGGCAGCAGTGCTAACCACTGTGCCACCAATGATTCATTTCTACACTCTATCAAATTCATTTCAGTTATCTAACTATTTCATAGTCACTATTCATGCTCTGTCACAAGCCAAGATTGATGATAGGTTTCAGGCAATCAAAAGCCACTATAGAAAATGGACTATAAAGATTCCAGCTTTCAGGAGACAACTTAATGGTTCTACAAAAACTACCTTATTCCTAATAGAGGGGAAGACCAACCTCCCCTTTGTACATGTAAAAATACAGTCAGCCTCATACTTGGGTTTTGTTAAGATAGTACTAGCTTTATGAATAAATTAGCCCAGCTAATGAAAGAAACACAAGAATAATGACAATAAATGTACTTAAGTAAACATCCCATTGCAACCAAAAAATGCAGCCCCTTATTCATTCGAACATATTAAGGTTACTTTTATGCACAAGTATTTGGCTACTCCTCATTTGCAAAGTAAAGTTTCAGGTGAAGTAGATCACAGAATTTACTGAACAGATGGTCCTCACTCTCGCTAATAGTCTCCATATTTTATGCTCCAATTAAAACCATTATAAGATGCGATAATTGTAATTGACTAGTAAATATTTTATATAAAAAGACATCGCCATGATTTAAGGTGGAGTGAGACACTATATTCAGTTAAATTGTCCTACAATTTAAAAGGGAAATATCTACACTTGGTGCCTGGGTTGTTTGTTATTCTTGTGCTTTAAGCTTTAATACTACCAATTAGAGATAGCCAAGCAAGCACATATTTTGTTGATGACTCACTCTTCAGTGACAGTGAATTTCCACTTAAATGGTTTGATGAAACTCCCTTTACAATTTATGATATACTGAAGCACACAATAGTCCACAAAACGTCGACTCCCCTGCATCCGATTCATAGTTTGAGTACAAGGGCAATGAAATTAGATGCATCAATATGTACTTTAAACGTTTAGGAATTAGGTTTAAGTCTTGAAAGAGTCTTCACTACAATCTGAAAATACACGTTGTGTTCCGACGGTCTGATCATTCATTTCTGAGGCAAGCGCTGAATCAGCTTCTCCACATACTTAGGCATTCAGGAAGTTCCAAACCTCTGAACATTCACATTAATTATCTTCAGAGAAACTGGTAAGCATCCCCATAGTTTGAGCGACCCACTACTGAGTGCACTGATACTCCATGGATGAAAATAATGAATACTTGTGTAAGTGCACTATAAATGCCAACATACACTCAAAACAGGGGGAGGAAAAAATACACCAATAGGTTAAGCATAAAAATAGATTGCAGTCCTCTGCCATGAATGCAAAATCTCATTTGAACATAATTTTGACTGTACATCACCTATAAATAGTGACAAACATTCTGACGAACAAAGACTGCAGCAAAAACATGCCTTATCTTGCTTACATGTTACGTAATTCCAGTAGTACAGTTAATATTTTTAAAACAGTTATGAGCTTCTTTGCATGATTTGCTGTTAAACATTATAAATCTTCGATCTATATGCGGATGTCACATATAATTCCAATGCTGAATAATCACGCTGCAGAAATGATCACCATCACATTTCTAGGAGTTAAGAAAATTATATAAATCACAGCAGACTAAACTGCCTTGTCTTTAACCAGTCCAGATGTCTATGCAATGGACTGAATGCAATCTCAATTCCCTTTGTGTGAAATCTAAAATTTGTAACTAGGACAAATCTTCAGAACTTTTAAAAAATCTTTCATGGGAAGTGGAGGTGGCTAGCTAACTAAGTCAATATTTGTTGACTATCCCGAATTGCCCTCGAGAATGTGGTAGTAATCCATCTTCTTGAACTGCTGAATACACCCACAGTCCAATCAGAATTCCAGGATTTTGAGAAGCACCAGTTAAGGAACAATATAATTCCAAATCAGGATGGTGAATGACATCAGTAAGAAGTCTCACAACACCAAGTTAAAGTCCAACAGGTTTATTTGGTAGCACAAGCCACAAGCTTTCAGAGTGCTGCTCCTTCATCAGGTGAGTGGGAGTTCTGTTCACAAAGAGGGCATATAAGGACACAAACTCAATTTACAAAATAATGGTGTGTCACACTATCTGTAACCCCCATGACTTGCCTGGGCTTGCAAAATCTCACTAACTGTCCTGGCTGGAGACAATACACATCTCTTTAACCTGTACTTAACCCTCTCTCCACTCACATTGTCTGCACTTTTAAGACTTGATTACCTGTAAAGACTCGCATTCCAACCATTATTTTGTAAATTGAGTTGTGTCTTTACATGCCCTGGTTGTGAACAGAACTCCCACTCACCCGATGAAGGAGCAGTGCTCTGAAAGCTTGTGGCTTGTGCTACCAAATAAACCTGTTTGACTTTAACCTGGTATTATGAGACTTCTTACTGTGCTTACCCCAGTCCAACGCCGGCATCTCCACATCATGAATGACATCAGGCCATGGTGTTCCCCGTATCTGCTGCCCCTTGTTCCTCTAAGTAGCAGATGTCATGGGTTTGGAACATGCAGACAAAAGAGCCTTGGTGAATTGCTACAGCGCATCTCGTAGATCGTACACACAGTTGTCAATGTGCACAGGTGTTGAGGGAGTGAAGGTTGGTGAATGGTGTGCCAATCAAATGGGATGCTTTGCCCTCAATTGCATTCAGCTTCGAGTGTTGTTGGGGCTGCATTTATTCAAGCAAGTGGAGTATTCCATTGCACTCTAACTTGTACCTCATAGATGGTAAACCACTTTTTGACAGTCAGGAGTTGAATTACTCACTGCAAGATTCACAGACTCTAATCTGTGCCTGTAATTATGTAGCTCGACCAGTTAGATTTGTTACCAATGGTAATACCGGATGGTGATAGTGGGGGATTCAGCAATGGCAATGCCATTGAATGTCAAGGGGAGATAGCTTGATTCTGTCCTGTTGGAAATGGTCATTACCAGGCACTTAAAGTAACATTTGTGCCACATGTCAGCTCAAACCGGAATGTTATCTAAGCGTTGCTGCAGATATGCACAGACTGCTTCAGTATTTTAAGGATCATGAATGGTGAACATTGCACAATCATCCACGAACATCCCCACTTCCGATTTTATGATAGAGGCAAGGTCATTGATGAATCAGCTGAAGATGGTTGGGCCTCAGACATTACTCTGAGGAACACTTGCAATGATGCCCTGGAACTGAGATGATTGACCTTCAATAACCATCTTCCTGTATGACCCCAACCCGCAGAGAGGTCCTCTCCCCCAATTCCCACTGACTCTTTTGCTAGTGTTCCTTGAACCCACACTTGGGGTCAAATGGTGCTTTGATGTCAAGGGCAGTCATTCTCACCTCACTGAAGTTCAGCTGTTTTGTCCATATCTGGATGAAACTTGTACTGAAGTCAAGAGCTGAGTGGTCCTGGCAGAATGGAAACTCAGCATCAGTGAGCAGGTTATTGCTCAGCAAGTGCAAACACGGAGTAAATAGTGGGAAATGTTGGTACCCATTAAACTTGTCAAAGCAGCATGAAAAATCAAAAATTCATAAATTGCTCAAGCTTATAATTCATCCTAAAATAGCACATGTAGGCTTGTTGAATAAAAATGTTCACTCATAAAAAGGGAGAACAAATGCAATGATTATTACTTCAAGGATTAGTAATTACATCTGGAAATAATCAAATAATAAGGGCTGTGCATCATTTTAGTGTGAACTTTGTAAATGGTTTATACCAAGGTTGTTCATCTAATGGACTTGGCATTATCCATAGCCTCTGAGCTCTGATAAGCAGATCATTGAAGTAATTCAGCTTACCTGCACTTATGTTTCTGGTTTATCTTATTTAGCCTTTGGAAAAGACTGTTCCTGCTCATTAAAAGGAACGTGGTTCAGTGATATTAGGATTCATTCAAGATCTGTTACTAGCAGCAACTTGAGACACATGCATACTAACATAAACATGGCTTTAAACTCTATAGCAGTTATTTGACTTTGGGTGAACGAGTGATATCAATTCAACTCTCCTTTTTCTGTGATCTACTTCCTGAGGTTCTATGATAAGCTGTGCCTGGTTTATGAGATTCTATCTGTATATTAAACAAATGTGATTCCCCAGTAATCATTAATTAATTCCTTTATCCTGTTGCCTAATTTTAATATACATACGTTCCACATTTATAGCTGCTTTCAAATTAAATGTGTCACCTATATGATGTGAATTTACTTGCATTAATTTGAGGTTAGGACAGAAAAAGGACTTGACATTACAACAATGCATATAACATGAGATGCATGTTAGTCATTGGGTATATGTATTAGGTAAACATTATCTTAGAAACTAGGATGCAGAAAACCACTATTTGCATGTAGCTAGCACCTTTAATATAGTACAATATTCAAAGGCACAACATAAAGGAGGGTTAACAAAAATAAATTTGACACCGAGCCTCGTAATGAGGTTCTAGGTGAGGTGACCAAAGCTTGGTCAAATTGGTACATTTTAAGAAATCTCTTAAACGGAGGGAGGGATTTGAAGGCGAATTCCAGAGTTAAGGCATCTTATAGCATAGCTGCCAATAACGTGGCAACTAAAACAGGGAATGCTCAATCGACCAGAGTTGGAAGTGTCCAGAGATGTGGAAGATTAGAGACAAGGAGTGGTGAGACCATGGAGAGATCGGAAACCAAGGATGAGAATTTTAAACATGAGATATTTGCAGATTGAAAGTCAACATAAATCAATGAGCATGGACTGACGGGTGAACAGAATTTGGTGCAAGTGATCATGCAGGCAACAGATCTGACCCTGAACCAGCTATACAGAAGCTCTAGAAAGAGATTTCTGCACAGCTGAGCTTAACGTTCAATGGTTCATAAAATGGACTGACTTAACTTTTAACTTCTCTGCTCCAAATAGATTCTGGTGACTAATTCCTAATCGGATAGGGTGGCACAGAGAAGTGAAAAAAGTGCTCCGGCCCAGAAATTGCTTGCACAAATGGGACAACTGTGGAATACTTAGAAACAAGAAAATCCCAACCAACTTCACATTACTTGGATTGTTCCTCAATTACCAGAAGCCATCCTGCATCTTGGAACAGTCCAGTTTCACTTCAGATCCAAGTCAGCTGTAATTGTTTTCTGGAGCTGTGCAAGTAAGGCTCCACAGAGCTGACTCTACTCAACTCTGAATGCCGTTGACAGCACTAAAGGACATTGAAATTCAGTCTAATGTGGTACATTGAAGAACTTTATAAACTGGGGATGGGGGAACTAAAAATAACTGAAACTCTTTTTAAATACGACTCACTAAAAACCAGTCAGTCAAATAAATGTGTGGATAAAAGCCTGATTGAAATATGATCAGATGACTATTGTAATACTTAGTGGAAGCGATTGATGGTAATGTCTAGTCAGTATATGTAGGATGCAGACAATGCTGCCATTTTACAGAAGGCTACAGTTTTAGTTCTGCTTACCCTCAAATTCTTTGCTTTTGTAAGGCCAACTCCTGAGGAAACAGGCCCATATGGACATTCTGATAATGGTGAGTAAGCCAAAGGCTGTGACTGGAGCTTTGATAAAAGTCATCTGGACTCTTTTCTCTCCTTACAGATGCTGCCAGACCTGCTGAGATTTTCCAGCATTTTCTCTTTTGGAAGCCAAAGGCTGTTACTTATAAACTAACTGGGCAGCAATATTCAGTGGGGTCGGAGTGGAGGATAATAGATCATAGGCCAAGTCACTCAGACGTCCAATACAAAAGGGCCAGGAACTAGTCTATGACATGTTACACCTTTGTAACATGGCGTACGGAGTATCAAATTGATAGCTTTCAGCATGAATGTAAAGGTGGATCAGACAGACAGCTGTTTTTTTTGCCAGTTATTAGCACCTTTTTCCTTAAAGAGCTAATGCACATTGCACATCCTTCAAAAATATAACTGGACTGAGCGAAGGTGTTCCACAAAGTGGTCACCCAGTCTGTGTTTAGTCTCTCCAATTTGGAGGAGACTGCATTAGGAGCGGTGAATACAATAGACCAGACTGAAGGGGGTGCAATTGGAATTGCTGCTTCACCTGAAAGAGAGTGTTTGAGGCCTCAGATGGTAAGGAGGCAAAGAAGGTGTTATATCTCCTGCCATTGCATGGGAAGGTGCCGTGGGAAGAGGATGAAATGTTGGGGGTGATACAGGAGTGCACCGGGATGTCACAGCGGAAATGGTCCCTGGAATACTGTTGTGGGGGAAAGAGAGAGATGTGTTTGGTGGTGGTATTATGTTGCTGACCCTTTGAATATAGTGAAAAGCGAGGACAAGGGGATCCCCATGAATGTTGACTGGGTTTCTCTCTCCGCAGATGCTGTCAGACCTGCTAAGTTTTTGTTTTAATGACAGATTTCCAGCATCCAGCTTTTTATTATTAAGCTGCTTTTACAACCCAGCTACCCAAACCCAACTGTCCAATGTTTAAACTTCTGTGAATAGTGCTGGTGGAGGGTGGGTAACATTGTTAATTCCGGAATAGATCCTGGTGCATAGGATGTGGAATTAATTATGTCGGTCCCAGATACCAATACTCAGTGAAAATTCGCTCTGTACAGATTCGGATTTACATCTGCGTTTTCTCCGCTGGAAGTAAACGGAAATTACAAGAAAAATTCAACCGATTAGCGGATTTAAAAAAAAAACACGCCCCAATCTGACTCGTTTACCGCGGAGCGAAATAAAACTTGGAAAACATAAAACCGAATGACCCATCGTATTTCTCCCACTAAAACCGCATTGTGTAACTGCGTTCTCGGAGGTACGATTTATGTGCCTTTTTCGATAATGCAGCAGTTTTGAAAGGCTCTACATAAATCATGCACTATTAAATTGGCTGAAGCAGCATGGTACATTAAAGCTGTGATCCCAAGCGTGAAACTTGGTGCTATGGACAGTCTAACAATGTCCATTGTTAAACCTGGTGCAAGCTATTCAAGTTCGACTCATCTCTTCTCAGTTGTTCATCTGTTAAAACTTCACATCTGCCACCTCGCCGCTGTCAATCCATCAGATGCTGCTGCCAGTCTAAATACAATTCAGTTACAGCTATTGAGCAGAAGCATCTCACTTTCAAGTTCCGAATGCAATCGCTTGTGCCACTGAAAGCGCGCAATGCTAATTGTAGCAGGGTTGTCAGACACACACGTACAGCAAGCTGAAACATCACTCAAGGGAGAGGCTGAACTGCACAGGGCATCTTCGCCTTTTGGACGCCAAGGGCCACATCCAACTTTTGAACTTTGAGACATCCCTTTAAGGATTGCAAAAAAAAATCTAAGTTGTTAAAGGCTGATTCTTCCTCCTCCCCAAATTCATCCCCATACACGGCGCCCGCAGATTCCTCTCATCTGACTTGGCAACCAAAAAAAACGATCAGTTCCCAAAAGTTGGACAGTTAACATTTCAGAACCGGCATCATTCTGATCAGAGTGTGCTGAAAGGTTAACTCTCTCTCCCTCTCCACAGAAACTGCCAGGCCTGCTGAGCATTTCCAGCATTTACTGTTTTTCTTATTTCAGATTTCCAGCATCGGCAGTAGCACATTGCATTGTGTTGTGGTTCAGAAGAGGTAATAAGAAGGTTTTTATTTGGTGGGTGCGGGGGGAGAGCTAAAAACTGGGAGCCATTAAGTGAGACATTTGTCCTATACAGAAACTCCGACACGCTTATTGTCCCGTTCCGGGTTCATGTGTGTTACAGCTCAGAGCTCACTTGTTACCAGGTCTTGAATATGACCAATTACACCCTCTTCTGTTCAGGAAATAGACTGAAAACTGATAGAGGGCAAAGCCAATTGCTGATGCTGGCTTTATCAATCAAATGGCCAGCAGTTAACTGGAAGGTATGAATTAGCGACTAGTGGTGGTGGGATAGGGTACAATGAGGTCTGGTTTTCAACTCGAACCTCCTGTTCCGGATCAATAGCACAATCGGAATTACAGCATAAAACGAGCGGATCGGCCACGCAATTTTCCCCAAGCTGCAGACACTCATCTGAACATTGGCGTTATATGTACGCCCCAATGAAGTCTCGATTTAATATCAACACTCACTGGTTCCAGCCCCTCACCTTGAGCATATTAAAGATAGAGATTAGAGAGAGAGAGACTGAATGTGGTACAACGGACCGTAGTGTGCCACCGCCTGAGAAATATTTAGCCCCAAAACAGCCATCAACTGGGCAGAGGCCAATTGAGCAAAGGATTTCTCACCCCAATGTGACCATCAGCATTTAATTTTAATCACCGAAGCGCACACATACAAAACTAAACTCTGGCACATTTTGGCAATTCACTCAGTAGTTCAGAACCGAGACTGTTCCTCTTTTCATGATCATCGGAGGAAGGGGAAGGGGTGAAGTTTGGAGAATAAACCTGACTATATCACATGTGCTAAGAAGCTATCCAAGTGACAGCTCTCAAACCAGCGTCAAGTTGTGAGCAAGTGGGGTTCAATATCCTGATCGCCGGGGCTGGGAGTCGCTCCAACATTTAAAACCCAAAATCCACTGATTTCCAGCCAGCCAAATCTCACAAGTAGGCGAAACGGAAATAGTTTGTGCGCCAGGTCGGTGCAGTGATTTAAATCTTTCCTCGCGTCCTGAATATTTACGCTATGCCGAATAACCCGCTGTTATTTTAATTTTAAGGGGGACAAAGCTTAGGAAAGGTTTTTTTTAAAACAAGTTGCCTGGGGGTCACTATCTTGTCCCAGGGAGCGGTGCCCAACATCTTGAAATGCGCTGATATTCATAATCTGGCTCTCTGTTACCCTCCCACAGGAATGGGACACTAATCCAGTTCCAAAAATGACACAGGACACAAGCAAAGACCAACACCTGAGTCAGTTCCATTGGAGTTTTCTGTTAAAACACCAGCAAATAACAGGTTTTTTTTTCTCCAAATAGTAGGACTCACACAGCCAGTACAGTTCAACGAATGTAAAGTGTGTCTCGGCTCAATCGCCACAGACCACACAAACACACACGTGTGCACATTATATATATATATATATATCCAA
Source organism: Mustelus asterias (assembly GCF_964213995.1). Taxonomy (NCBI): domain Eukaryota; kingdom Metazoa; phylum Chordata; class Chondrichthyes; order Carcharhiniformes; family Triakidae; genus Mustelus; species Mustelus asterias. The sequence goes on from NC_135803.1 coordinate 49,314,930, forward strand.
ACATCGGCAAAGCAATATTTGCCAAGATGACAATGTCTTGGCTAAGGACGCTGTGAGTGAGGGGGTCACCTCTTCCTCTCACAATCCCCGCCAGCTCAGAGTTCTCCTGAAGCAACCCACCTCTGTTTGCAAGGGCGCTGCAAAGCCAGCCGCTAAGCAGAATCAAAGCGCTTTTCTGGGCGCACGATATTCTCAGCTTCATGACAGCCACGCGTTGCCACTGGATTGATTTTTATTTCCTCCTCCTCCTCCTCCCACCACCTCCACTTTTCCTCCGAGATCCTTCTTTGAGACCGTGCCGACAGCGGGAAAAAAACGAGTGCAACTCTGTGCCGGCCAGTGTATGTGTGTATATAAAAAGGCGTTCCAGTTACTCTCCGCATTAAAGGCAGAGAGAGAGAGAAAGAGGAGATTAGCGTAGCCCGGGACCACAGCGACGTCACGGAGATGGAGCTTCATACATATTCATTGGCAACATCAAGTTCCCAACTCCCCAGTGGAAGGGCACTTGGTGCATCCTTATTTACAGTCATCCTGATCTGGGTTATTTCCTCAATCCTCTCACTGATCTCATCCTATTGTCATAACCTGCAGTCATTAATTGCTCGAATCCCCTGCCCTGCTCTTTCTGTGCAGGGGCGACTTTGAAGTTTAATCAAACAAAAAAATCTTCCACGTTGGAACCTGTATTTCTTCCACTCTGCACATCTGGCAGTGAATAGTCTTTTGTTCCGATTGAGAGTTTATAATGAACACAGTGCCCCTCAGGAGCAGTTCAATCTTTGCAACAGGAAGAAACTAGCAAGCAGGAAAGTTGACTTCTATGAAGGCAGAGCAACAATGGCAAGCGCCATTATAACAGAGGGAAACATCAAAAGACCATAAGACATAGGAGCAGAATTTGGCCACTCGGCCCATTGAGTCTGCTCCGCCATTCAATCATGGCTGATATTTTTTTCATCCCCATTCTCCTGCCTATTCCCCATAACCCCTGATCCACTTATTAATCAAGAACCTACCTATCTCTGTCTTAAAGACAATCAATGATCTGGCCTCCACAGCCTTCAGCGGCAAAGAGTTCCACAGATTCACCACTCTCTGGATGAAGAAATTCCTCCTCATCTCTGTTTTAAAGGATCGTCCCTTTAGCCTGAGGTTGTGCCCTCTGGTTCTAGTTTTTCCCCTACTCCACGTCCACTATATTCAGGTCTCGCAGTATCCTGTAAGTTTCAATAAGATCCCCCTTAATCTTCTAAACTCCAACAAGTACAGACCCAGAGTCCTCAACTGTTCCTCATACGACAAGCTCTTCATTCCAGAGATCATTCTTATGAACCTCCTCTGGACCCTTTCCGAGGCCAGCACATCCTTCCTTAGATATGGGGCCTCCATGGTGCAATCACATTACACAGAGCCAAAGTAGAATATTAGGGCAAGGACTAAATGCTACAAGGAGGAAAGTGAGAGACAGAGAGGTTTACTAATGGCATTCCAGAGTTTAGGGACAAAAAAAAAGAAAATGCTGGAAAATCTCAGCAGTTCTGACAGCATCTGTGGAGAGAAAATAGAGTCAACATTTCAAGTCAGGATGATTCTTCGTCAGAGCTGCTGAGATTTTCTGTTTCAGATTCTAGCATCTGCAGTATTTTGCTTTTATCCAGTCAGGGCTTTGATGACTGAATGCAGCTTTCCAGTCATAAGCGGGATGAAGGGTGCAAGAGGGCTTTCTAGGAGCCATACCAGGCATATCTAAAACCCGGTGAAGCTACAATACAGGACTACTTGCTTGCCAGACAGCATAAGCTGCAATAGGCGGAGCTAAGCAATTCTACAACCAACAAATCAGATATAAGCTCTGCAGTCCTGCCACATCCAGTTGTGAATGGTGGTGGATAGTTAAATAACTAACTGGAGGAGGGGGCTCCACGAATATCCTAGCGGGTCTGACAGCATCTGTGGAGAGAGAGAACAGAGTTAATGTTTCGAGTCTAGATGAAGGGTCATCCAGACTTGAAACATTGGCTCTATTGCCTCTCCACAGATGCAATCAGACTGCTGAAATTTTCCAGCATTTTCTTTTCATTTCAGATTCCAGCATCCACAATATTTTGCTTTTATCCATGAATATCCCTATCCTCAAAGATGGAGGAACCCAATACATCAGTGCAAAAGGCAAGGCTGGAGATTTGCAGCAATCTTCAGCCAGAAGGCCGAGTGGATTATTAATCTCAGCCTTCTCTGGAGGTCTCCAGTATCACAGATACCAGTCTTCAGCCAATTTGATTCACTCCATGTGATATCAAGTTACAGCTGAAGGCATGGGATGCTGCAAAGGCTCTAAGTCCAAAGACATTCCAGTAATACTACTGAAGACTTGTAATCCAGAACTTGGCGTGCCTCGTGCCAATCTATTCCAGTGCAACACTGGCATCTACCCAGCCATTGTGGAATTGTGCCCAGTCATGTTCTGGCCACAAAAAACAGGACAAATCCAACTCAGCCAACTATTGATCCACCAGTCTCGATGTGATGTAATGGATCATCGATAGTGCTATCAAGCAGAACTTACGCAGCAATAACCTGCTCACTGACAGTCAGTTTGGGTTCCACCAGGGCCATCCAGTTCCTGACTTCATTACAGGCTTAGTCCAAACATGGACAAAAGAACTGAACTCAAGAGTTGAGGTGAGAGTAACTTCCCTTGGCGTCAGGATGGCATTTGACCGAGTATAGCATCAAGGAGGCCTAGCGAAACTGGAGTCGATGCAAATGAGGGGACAACCTCTCCATTGATTGGATTCATACAAAGAAAGTTAGTTGTGGTTGCTGGAGATGAATCCTATCAGTCCCAGGACAATCCTGTAATAGTTCCTGAGGGTGGGGATATTTATTGATGACTGCACAATGTTCAGCACCATTCACCACTCCTCAAATACTGAAGCAGTCCTTGCCCGTGTGCAGCAAGACTCTGGGGAGGCAATGGCCTAGTGGTATTATCGCTACCACTAGGCCATTGCCTCCCCAAGGTCTTGCTGCACACGGGCAAGGACTGCTTCAGTATTTGAGGAGTGGTGAATGGTGCTGAACATTGTGCAGTCATCAATAAACATCCAGAAACTCAGCTAATGCTCAGGGGATCCAGGTTCGAATCCCACCACGGCAGATGGTATAATTTGAATCCAATAAAAAATATCTGCAATTAAGAATCTACTAATAACCATGAAACCATTGTCGATTGTCGGAAAAACCCATCTGGTTCACTAATGTCCTCAAGGGAAGGAAATCTATCGTCCTTACCTGGTCTGGCCTACATGTGACTCCAGAGCCACAGCAATGTGGCTGACTCTCAGCTGTCCACTGAAATGGCCGAGCGGGACACTCAGTTCAAGGGCGATTAGGGATGGGTGCTAAATGCTGACCCAGTCAGCGACGCTCATATCAAATGAATAAAGCAAGACCTGGATGACATTCAGATTTGGGCTGATATGTGGCAAGTAATTACGTTACACAGGCTGCCTTCGAAGAAAAGGAGAGATGGTGCTGCAATGGGAATCATTCATCCTGTACTTCTTCATCCTCAAGTGCTGGTGGGCACCAGTGCTGCAGAGGAACACCATGCTGCACAGCACCAGTGCATCCGACCTGCAACTGTATCACAGGACTCTCTGCCTTTTAAATTTTTTTGTGGTGCCATTTCCTGTACCACCTCTAGTACTATCACAAGTACTGAAGAACAGCTCGATGTCAAATTTGAAATTCTTCAACCATTTGGCAGCCTTCTCATCAGCTTGGTAGGCAGTGATTTTGCCACTGAAGAACAGGTCAGGGCACTTGCTGATTATATGCACGGTAGTTTGAACTTCCCCACAGTTGCACAAGAGTGAGTCACAGTTTCCCCAACGGAAGAGGTTGTTTTGGCAGTGTTCAACCCCAGTGCAAAACTGTTCAGTTTGACCCAATTGCTGCACGGAAGGTCAAATCCTGGGATTTTTAACATGGGACCATCCACCAAGTACTGATTTTGGGCTGAAAGCAAATTACTGATTCTGGGCTGTGTTGTTTGTGTTGTGCCACATGCCCTTCCATAAGTCCACAGCAAAACTGCCTGGCTCGGGCAGCTAGGTCCAGGTTGGCCGCCTTGCGATGAGGCGTTTGCTTGATGAGCAGGTGATATCTTCTACCTGTGCCAGGTCCGGATTTTGGTGCACTCTTTCTGGCAATCATGCTGTGCTAGCAATATGACGGATTTATGGTGGCGCAATGTTGCAGAGCACAGGTTTGTGTTTGTTGATTGGATTGCTCCTGAGATGTTCCTCATAGTGTCATTCAGCTGGACATCTACCAGCCGCAGTGTGCAGAGTTCTTCCAGATGGAAGTGCAATACTCATCTATAGAGTAGCAGAGAGCCAAAGAGGATGTTCTTGAAGTCCTGGTTTTGACTCCCCAAGAGGTTCCTGCTAGTTTGTTGATGAGATTGTCCTGAGTCTTCAGTTTAATTGAGACGTCCTGAAGGTGTGGGTTAAAGGTCAGTGTGCAGCCCAAAACAACACCAAGATGGGTGGCTGTCGGATGGCATTTGATGCGGCTGCTGTTCAAGGAGAGGTCAAGGTCTTGGTGACTTCTTGCATTGTCAAGGTGGTCAACACACAAAACGGTTTTGGTAGCAATTTGTTTGAGGCACCAGTTTTGATAGTAATCAGAGAGTTTATTAAGTTTTCTGCACAGAAATTGGGCGATGCAGGCTTCCCAACATCAGAGCCACCCCCACTACATGATCCAGCCGCCACCCGTGTCATATCCATGAGCCTGCTGCAACACAGCTGAATTTAAGTAGCCGTATTTTTGAGGTAGACACTCATGCGGGTATCTTGCTCGAGGTTTTACATTGTCGACTCATGCCACGCACTTCAGAATGGAATCTGAGTGACATCCACCGGATGGTAACCACAGCCCTTAGGCAGAAACAGGGGGTTGACCTCGAGTATGATACGGCCTCTACCACAGAGTTCGCAGATAAGCAGAATGTCACACCATTGAAAACAGAGCCAGGTAAGGTTAGTTTTTGCTCGATTGTCCAGAGACGTTTACTCATAATTTCATCACATGAATTCTTGGTGATATTTTAATAGCAAAACTACAACAGTTACAATTGGCATCACAACAGATCCAACAATATTTACAGTTACACATGATACTCTACTCGCGCAACCCGGGAGTAGTACTGTTCGCTGTCTAACCAAGCCCCATCCTTCGGGGCATGGTAGACTTTGGACTCAGAAGTAAATCCTTAGGTTCCCACGAACCTTTTCCTTGTCCACTGGGTATAGTGATCTCCACGAATGTGGCGGGACACCTACGTCCATTCATTTCTTCACACCGGGCCCTGGTCTTATATTCATCGACTTTCCTTGTTGACCGATTGTGAGGTGAGAGGCCTCTAGTCTTGCGGCTATGCACATCCTTTTGGTGGTTGAATGCACATGGGCGGCACGGTAACACAGTGGTTAGCAGTGCTGCTTCACAGCTCCAGGAACCTGGGTTCGATTCCCGGCTTGGGTCACTGTCTGTGTGGAGTTTGCACATTCTCCTCGTGTCTGTGTGGGTTTCCTCCGGATGCTCCGGTTTCCTCCCACAGTCCAAAGATGTGCGGGTTAGGTTGATTGGCCAGGTTAAAAAAAAAATTGCCCCTTAAAGTCCTGAGATACGTAGGTTAGAGGGATTAGCGGGTAAATATGTGGGGGGAGGGCCTGGGTGGGATTGTGGTCGGTGCAGACTCGATGGGCCGAATGGCCTCCTTCTGCACTGTAGGGATTCTATGATTTCTATGACATCACCAACTATCCCCGGAACAAGTAGCATACACCACCCATCATCTGCTTAATTTTTTTTAAACGGGTTTGAATGCCCTGGAGTGTGTTTGGCAGTTCTTGGCGAGTCGTATTTCCAGCAGATAGCCACATCTGCCAGCGTTGTGGCCTACGTCATAGAATCACAGAATCATAGAAACCCTACAGTGCAGAAGGAGGCCATTCGGCTCATCGAGTCTGCACCGACAACAATCCCACCCAGGTCATATCTCTGTAAACCCCACATATTTACCCCACTAATTTCTCTAACCTCCACACCCTGGGACAATATGGGGCAGTTTAGCATGGCCAATGTACCTAACCAGCACGTCTTTCGGACTGTGGGAGGAAACCGGAGCACCCAGAGGAAACCCACGCAGACACGGGGAGAATGTGCGAACTCCGCACAGTCAGTGACCCGAGCTGGGAATCGAACCCAGGTCCCTGGCGCTGTGAGGCAGCAGTGCTAACCACTGTGCCGCCCAACTTGAAACCTGACCACTCCCCAGCCCGCTAGTGGGGACAACAATGGGAGGACAAAATCCGGCCCATTGTCTTTTGTCAACCTGTATTTAAAGGTTCATTTAGACTTTGAATATCATATCAGTGTGAAGCAGGTGTAAATCCAGAGTCAGGGCCCATCCTGGCATTGGAGTGGTGTAGGCTCCCGAAAGGGAGTACCTCAAAACTGCTTCAGTTTTATACCTCAGAGTGCATTGTCAAACCAGGTGTAAAAAGTGCCCCAATAGGGTCTCTTCAAAACCCTTCATGCTTTCTCAATCTAGCTGCAATTAAGTTAAAAGTGAAAAATGGCAATGAGACACTGCCATCCTCATTGCCTTAATATTTCATTGTAATGAGTGAGATGAGAATTCTGCATGTACATATCAGCATACATGCACGGTGCTGTCTTCTGCACAGTGGAGCTAAAGTTGCAGCTTGTCAATATAAGCAGGCTAATTCTCTGCTGAATCCCAAACTGCAGTCCTTCCCTACCCTTATGTAACGGTATTGCTAGCCTATGGGGAGAATGTGCACATATATCAGGCTGGAAACTTCATATCCAGATTTCTCAGTAGCTTGGTTTGAAAACTGCTAGTTTTATACTGGCACTGTTTTAATTACAAATTCCAAGAGATGAGCGTCAATGAGCCTGCCTCTAGAATTTGCATTGCTAAGTCTGGCTCTCTTCTCCTGGCAGCAGAGTATAATAGACCCATAAAAATCTGGGTCTATGAATTATTGCCAATTTTAAACCTCAGAATGTCAGAGTGAAATCCAAGAGCTACTCCCAGCAGTAATGCTTTTTGCAAATGGAACAAAGCTAAATGCTTAGCTTTGTAAAGACAATTGGGCGATTGCAAAACTACACTACTGCTGAAGACAAATCTCAGACTCAATGGCTGGAACCCTGAACAACCTGTTTATCCCAAATGGCTCCACAGGTGTTCCTACTTATGATCCCCCGAGGACCTGTCAGCAAACATGAGCTGTTTGCCCGATATTTGCCCTGATTTTTACCTGGATTTTTGCCCTGATTGTGTAAGGTGCACTGCAGATGTCGAGCATGTGAAGAATGCAGCTCTTTAAATCAGGAATGCTGAGGCACACCAGCACTGCGTCAAGCCTCCAACATTGCTCACCTACCCCCGGCACTGTTCACCCCCTCCGACACAACTCACCTCCCTCATAATATTGCTCTGCTCCTCCATTACTGTTCACCCCCACCCAAAGAGCTCACCCCCTCTGAACTGCTCAGCCGCTCCACAACTGCTCACCCCCTCCGACACAGTTCACCCCCTCCGACATTGCCCACGCTCAGCATGGTGGCACAGTGGTTAGCACTGCTGCCTCACAGTCCCAGGGACCCGGGTTCCATTCCAGCCTTAGGTGACTGTCAGTGTGGAGTTTGTACGTTCTCCTCCTGTTTGTGTGGGTTTCCTCTGGGATCTCCAGTTTCTCCCCATGGTTGAAACATGTTTAGGTCAGGTGGATTGGCCATGTTCAATTGCCTCTTGGTGTCCGAAGGTGTGTAGGATAAGTGGGTTGGCGATGGTAAATGGGCAGTTATGAGGATAGGTTGGAGAAATGGGCCTGGGCAAGATGTTCTTACGGGGAGTCGGTACAGACACGATGGGCCAAATGGCCTTCTTCAGTACTGCAGGGATTCTATGACACTGCCCACTCCCCCCACTACTGCCCACCCCAACCACACTGCCCACCTCCTACACTGCCCACCTCCCACACTGCCCACCTCCCATATTGCCCACCTCCCACACTGCTCACCCCCCCTCCCATACTGCCCATCCCCCACACTGCCCAACCCCCCCACACTGCTCATCCCCTCCCACACTGCCCACCTCCCACACTGCCCACCCCCCACACTGCCCACCCCCCACACTGCCCAGTCCCCACACTGCCCAGTCCCCACACTGCTCACCCCCTCCCACATTGCCCACCCCCCACATTGCCCAGCCCCCACACTGCTGACCCCCCCACACTGCCCACCCCCCCCCACAGTGCTCACCCCCTCCCACATTGCCCACCTCCCCACATTGCCCACTCCCACACTGCCTACCCCCACACTGCCCACCCCCCCAACACTGCCCACTGTCCCACACTGCTCACCCCCACCCACACAGCCCACCCGCCACACTGCCAACCCCCCACTCTGCCAACCCCCACACTGCCCAACCCCTCCCACACTGCCCCCCCCACACTGCCCCCCCCACACTGCCCACCCCCCACACTGCCCACCCCCAACACTGTCCACACCCCACACTGTCCACACCCCACCCTGTCCAGCCCCCCCCCACACACTGCTCACCCCCTCCCACATTGCCCAACCCCCGCACTGCCCCCCCACACTGCTCACCGCCCCACATTGCTCACCCCCACCCACTCTGCCCATCCCCCACACTGCCCATCCCCCCACACTGCCCACCCCCCACACTGCCCATCCCCCCACACTGCCCACCCGCCACACTGCCCAACCCCCACACTGCCCACCCCCGCACTGCCCAACCCCCACACTGCCCACCCCCCACACTGCCCATCCCCCACACTGCCCATCCCCCACACTGCCCATCCCTCACACTGCCCACCCCCACACACTGCCCATCCACTCCCACCCTGCCCATCCCCCACACTGCCCAGTCCCCACACTGCTCACCCCCTCCCACAGTGCCCACCCCTCACATTGCCCATCCCCACGCTGCTGACCCCCCTACACTGCCCACCCCCCCACACTGCTCACCTCCTCCCACACTGCTCACCTTCTCCAACACTGCTCACCCCACACACTGCCCACCCCCACACTGCCCACCTCCACACTGCCCACCCCTCCCACACTGCCCACCCCTCCCACACTGCCCACCCCTCCCACACTGCCCACCCCCACACACTGCCCACCACCTCCCACAGTACCCATCCCCAAACTTCCCACACCCCACACTACCCACCTCCCACACTGCCCACCCACCACACTGCCCACCCACCACACTGCCCACCACCCCCACACTGCCCAGCCCCCCACACTGCCCATCCTCCACACTGCCCACCCACCCACATTGCCCACCCTCTCCCACACTGCCCACCTCCCACACTGCCAACCCCCACACACTGTCCAGCCCCTCACAGTGCTCACCCCCTCCCACATTGCCCACCCCCCACACTGCCTACCCACCACACTGCCCACCTCTCCTACATTGCTCACCCCCTTCCACTGCTCACCCCCTCCGACACTTCTCGCCCCCTAAGGCACAGCCTACACCTGTCTGACACCCCTGACACTGCCCACTCCACCCTGATAGTGTTCACAGTCCTCCTAAAGCTGTTCTCGCAACTCCCAGACACTGCTCAACAGCCCCATGACACCGCTCAGCATCCCTTGGGGTGCAAGGGCAGGAGAGTGGCTGAATAATGACTGAGGGTCAATTAGTCAGGCTTCAGCCAGGAGAATGTGCTGTGAGAAATTTATCAGCTGAACTGGCTGAGGGGTGGGCACTGTGGGAGGGGGTGAGCAGATGGGCAGGGTGGAAGTGGATGGGCAGTGTGTGGGGGTGGGCCGCAAGGCCTTTGACAAGGTCCCTCATGGGAGGTTAGTTAGGAAGGTTCAGTCGCTAGGTATACATGGGGAGGTAGTAAATTGGATTAGACACTGGCTCAATGGAAGAAGCCAGAGAGTGGTTGTGGAGGATTGCTTCTCTGAGTGGAGGCCTTTGACTAGTGGTGTGCCGCAGGGATCGGTGTTGGGTCCATTGTTGTTTGTCATCTATATCAATGATTTGGATGATAATGTGGTAAATTGGATCAGCAAGTTTGCTGATGATACAAAGATTGGAGGTGTAGTGGACTGTGAGGAAGGTTTTCAAAGCTTGCGAGAAAAATGGGCTGAAAAATGGCAAATGGAATTTAACGCAGACAAGTGTGAGATATTGCACTTTGGAAGGACAAACCAAAGAAGAACGTACAGGGTAAATGGTAGGACTCTGAAGAGTGCAGTTGAACAGAGGGATCTGGGAATACAGATACAGAATTCCCTAAAAGTGACGTCACAGGTGGATAGGGTCGTAAAGAGTGCCTTTGGTACATTGGCCTTTATAAATCGGAGTATCGAGTATAAAAGTTGGAGTGTTATGGTAAGGTTATATAAGGCATCGGTGAGGCCGAATTTGGAGTATTGTGTACAGTTTTGGTCACCTAGTTACAGGAAGGATGTAAATAAGATTGAAAGAGTGCAGAGAAGGTTCACAAGGACTTGAGAAGCTGAGTTGCAGAGAGAGATTGAATAGGTTGGGACTTTATTCCCTGGAGCGTAGAAGATTGAGGGGAGGTTTGATAGAGGTGTATAAGATTTTGATGGGTATAGATAGAGTGAATGCAAGCAGGCTTTTTCCGCTGAGGCTAGGGGAGAAAAAAACCAGAGGGCATGGGTTAAGGGTGAAAGGAGAAAAGTTTAAAGGGAATATTAGGGGGGGCTTCTTCACGCAGAGTGGTGGGAGTGTGGAATGAGCTGCCGGATAAAGTGGTAAATGCGGGGTCACTTTTAACATTTAAGAAAAACTTGGACGGGTTCATGGATGAGAGGGGTGTGGAGGGATATGGTCCAAGTGCAGGTCAGTGGGACTAGGCAAAAAATGGTTCGGCACAGACAAGAAGGGCCAAAAGGCCTGTTTCTGAGCTGTAATTTTCTATGGTTCTATGGTTCTAACTGTTTTGTTGCAGAATGACAAGTTGTTCAGACAAATCTTAATGTCATGGAGCAACGTGCCGACACTATTTTAACCTTTTGACTATTTGCAGATCTGTAAAAATCTGGGATACTGGTTTTGTAAAATTTCAAGTCATGACCTGTGGTATTGATGATAGCATTAAAATCAAATTAACAAAGCTACTCAAGTTCTTTATTACCACAATGTTCATCCTAAATTGTCAAAATATATAGAGTGACACAATTTTAGTTTTAGTTTTGTTTTATTTGTACTTATTTGGAAGTGGAAATGTTCAAGAACTTCAAGTTTCTAGGTGTCCAGGTCACCAACAAGCTGTCCTGGTCCCTCCACACTGATGCTATAGTTAAGAAACCCCACCAATGCCTCTACTTTCTCAGGAGGCTAAGAAAATTCAGCATGTCCACTACGACTCTCACCAACTTTTACAGATGCACCATGGAAAGCATCTTTTCTGAATGTACCACAGCTTGGTATGGCCCCTGCACTGACCAAGACTGCAAGAAACTACAAAGTGTTGTGAACAAAGCCCAGTCCATCACTCAACCCAGCCTCCCACCCATTGACACTGTAGCTGCCTCAGAAAAGCAGGACCTCATGCACCCTGGACATACTGTCTTCCACCTTCTTTAGTCGGAAAAAGAATCCAAAAGTCTGATTTCATGTACCAACCGACTCAAGAGCAGCTTTTTCCCTGCTACCATCAGACCTTTGAATAGACCTACCTTATATTAAGTTGATCTTTCTCTACACCCTAGCTATGACTGTAACATTACATTCTGCACCCTCTCCTTGCCTTCTCTATGAATGGTATGCTTTCTCTGTATGGCGCGCAAGAATCAATATCGTCCACTCTATACCAATGCATGTGATAATAATAAATCAAATTTAAAAAAAATATTTTCTCATCCTCTTTGTGCATTTTACTCTAACTTTAATATTACTCTTTTTATAAGTAATCAATGCTGTTCTACTATGTTAATCTTGATCCTCTTCCATTCTTTCTCACCTTCAAATTGTTTTTATTCATGTGCCAACATTTTGGAGTTGTAAGTAACTTTGAAATAAAGTACTAATTGATTTCCTAAAATTTATTCCAAAACTTAGTTTTTCATACAACATGGTAAAGAATTCAATATTAACATTATTATATCAATCTTTTTCCTTACATTGGATCGTAAGGGATGGCTCCCAAATGAAATGTCTAGATCAATAAACTGATCAGCGGTACGCAAAGATAAAACTGTCAGGTTATTTAGAATGGTTTAATATAGTCCGAGATCTATAACACCAACTTCACAGAGTTGTCAGTCATCAAGATTAAAATTACAAACACTTTGAACAACTCTCCCCAAAATAATAAAAACAAAGGTTATAATTTTAACTTGACTGTAGTAGGGAGAATAATAGTTTGGAGGCTGGCAAATGTAATCCCACTATTTAAAAAAGGCGACAGGGAGAAAGCAGGGAATTACGGACCAATTAGCCTAACATCAGTAGTAGAAAAAATGCTTTGGTCTATCATAAAGAATGTGATAACACCTGGAAATTATCAATGGGGTGAAGCAAAATCAACACAGATTTATGAAAGGCAAAGGCAAAATACTGCGAATGCTGGAATCTGAAACAAAAACAGAAAAATGCTGGGACATTGCAGCAGGTCTGACAGCATCTGGGGAGAGAGAATAGAGCCAACATTTCGAGTGAAAGGATGACCAGTTATGCTTTCGGACCTGCTGAGATTTTCCAGCATTTTTCTGTTTTATGTTATGAAAGGCAAACAGTGTTTGTTAAGCCCGCTGGAGGTTTTTGGGGATGTAACTAACAAGACAGATGAGGGAGAACCAGTGGCTGTGGCGTCTTTAGATTTTCAAAATGCTTTTGAAAAGTCCCACCTAAGAGGTTAGTAGGTAAAATTAAAGCACCTGAGATTTGGGATAATTGGCATGGATTGAGAATTGATTAGCAAAAAGGAAACAGAGAGTGGTAGGTGGTGACCTGCATGGATCAGTGCTTGGGCCCCAGCTAGTCACAATATATATCAATGACTTGGATGTGGGAACCAAATGTAAGAGATTATATATGTGCCATAAGAGGAAATGCAGTGAAGGCTCACCAGATTGATTCCTTGGATGGCAGGATTGCTGTATGAGGAGACTGGACCTGTATTCATCGGAGTTTGGAAGAATGAGAGGGGACATCATTGAAATGTGTAAAATTCTGACTGGACTGGACAGGCAGGATGCAGTGATGTCGGTTTCTTTGGCGGGGGGTTTAAAACAAGGGGTCACAGTCTCAGGATACAGGATAGGCCATGTACAACTGAGATGAAGAGAAACTTCATCACTCAGAGGGTAGCAAACCTGTGGAATTCTCTACCACAGAAGGCTGTGGAGGGCAAGTCACTGAATATATTTAAGAAGAAAATAGATTTCTAAGCTTTAAAGATGTCAGGGAGTATGGGGAGAGTGTGGGAGTATGGAGGTGAGATAGAGGGCGTGATTTTATGGCCTCACTCGTCCCAAAACCGTAAAATCCTGCCTGAGGTCAACGGACCTTCCCATGCTCCGCCCCTGACCCACTCCAATTCTCGTGGCAGGCGGGATGATAAAGTTCCAGCCATCAGCCATGATCATATTGAATAGCTCAATGGGCCAACTGATCTACTCCTGTTCCTGTGTTCCACATTTCTATGATTGGGAGTGGATTACAAGATGTTCCTGGAGGGTCTGGATGACATCAACATTTGTAAATTGATAGAAAAATTCATAATCCGAAACATCTTGCATTTCATGCCCCATTGTAATAGTTCAGATGTCATACTTTAAAGTGCAATAGTAGGTTTCAAATGCAAAACAATAAAAGTGTGAACAAATAAGGAGGATTTCTTTGCTGCCAAGGAGGAGCTCAGGATTCCCAAACAGTTGGCATTAACCGAGGAAATTCTCTTCTCCAACTGGCCTAAAGATATATCTTATAGAAATGAGAGCAAAATGAGTCGAGAACAAAGCCGCAATACAATCAATTGGAAATTGCATCCTGTTTTGCATTTTACCCAAATGAAAAGAATATTTGTATTTTTATTTATATAGACGGCAAATTCGCTATTATCCACTTTGCATTGCTGCCCAAGTTAAATTTCATCTTCATACCTTGAGTTGACCCAACATCCTATGCCTTCTTCAGCCCTATAACCCTCCGAGATCTCTGTGCTCTTCTGATTCTGGCCCCTTGGCACATCCATATTTTAAGCAGTGCACCATTGGTGGCCATTCCTTCATTTACATGGACCTCAACTCTGGAATTATCTCCTGAAACCTCTCTTTCAAAGTTATTTTTAAAAAGAAGCCTTGGTCAATTACTGGCCGGCATCTTGTAGGTGGTGCACACTGCAGCAGGGGTGTGCTCCGGTGGTAGAGGGAGTGAATGTTCAAGGTGGTGGATTGAGTGCCAGTCCAATGGTCTGCTTTAATCTGGATGGTCTTCAGCTTATTGGGTGTTGTTGGAACTGCCTTTATCCAGCTAATTATATCAGTGATGAAATCAGGCAAGTTCTTCCCATTTGGAGACTTTGGGAGGGTGGTGGTGAGGGGAGGTATTGACAGAGAATTCAATCCTTTTCAGGATTGGCAAGGAACGGTTTTTGTTCAGCTGGTAGTTGACATCTTCCGAATTAAGATAGTTAAAGAATTCCAACAGTGCAGAAGAAGGCCATTCAGCTCATCAAATCTACACTGGCTCTCTGAAAGAGCACCTTACCAGACCCTATCCCTGAAACCCCACACATTTACCATGGCTAAATCCCCTTACCTACACATTTTGGGACACTAAGGGGAAAGTTATCCTGGCCAATCTACCTAACCTGCATATCTTTGGATGGTGAGAGAAACTGGAACACTCGGAGGAAACTCATGTGCAAACTCCGCACAGAGAGTCATCCAAGGTTGGAATCGAACCTAGGGGCGGAATTTTACGGGCATGTCTGCCCAAGTTTTGTACAATCCCGCCCAAGGTGAATGGAGAATACCGTTCTCCGAGCCTCGCCCGCCCCCGGAATAGGGGCAGGCTTGCCGGTAAAATTCCAGCCTAGGTCTCTGGCACTGTGAGGCAGCAGTGCCAACCACTGTGCCACCATGTCACCTAGTTAACACAAACATTTTCCTTTTGTAATCCCCTGGAGGTTTATTAGTCCATCAAGGTTTTCATGAATTTGCAAGCCTCTTTCAACGAATCATTGCACCTTCAGGACTTAGATAGAGATTAGTTGTAGGCATCATTCTCATTAAACACTAAAATACCAAATTTTAATATAGGTTGTCCATGCCACAAAAAAATAATTTGAAAACATTCTATTATTTTTAATGTGTAAACACATCTGTTAAAATAAGAGGTCACCTTTAAATTCACAGGCTTTCTTACCATATCAAGAGCACTAATTTCTTGGTTTCTGTTTAATTTACTTGGGAAAACACTTTTTTGTAATTAAACCTATACAGTTTTCAAATGGTAATTAAACACTGCCCATTAGATAGTTACATGACACCAATAGAATTGTTCAATTGTTTTCTATCTAAGGAAGTGCTCCTGCAAGTTTTATTCTTTCAACTATTAT
This sequence comes from Mustelus asterias, assembly GCF_964213995.1. Taxonomy (NCBI): domain Eukaryota; kingdom Metazoa; phylum Chordata; class Chondrichthyes; order Carcharhiniformes; family Triakidae; genus Mustelus; species Mustelus asterias. The sequence goes on from NC_135803.1 coordinate 49,330,619, forward strand.
GCAGATGGTACAATACCAGACCACTTAACCTGCCCAGTTTATGTACCAGTTAAGAAGGGGATAAATATTGATTCTTTCCAGTTGCTTGTCACCCTTGCCTTCCCGAGCTTACTCCTGATTGTCACTTGATTGATGATGCACTATTTTCACCCAAAACATTTTCCAGAGATTGCCTTGCACATTGAGGATATTTACATAGTGCAAATAATTCTTCAGAAGGCAAAATATCTTCCTGCTGAGTTGGTAGCTGGCTGACTTGTTACTTTGTGAGTTTATAATTTTAGAATTGGTCATAATGTAACTGCTTGCTCCTGCTCATTCACTTTCCTCTCACTTCAAAGAACATTTTGGCATTTTGTCTCACGGACTATTGGTTTACAAAGTGACACATGTAGCATTTCCAAAATCAGACTTCTGCTTCATCTATTTTTCCAACAAGCTCCCCGGAAATGAACACGTCTTTCGACCCAACATGAATCCTAGCAATATCTATCTTGTGTCATCTGGCGTTCTTGAACTGAATTCTACTGGCCGATTGGTGACTGGCTGGAGGGTTGGCATATAGTGGAGGAGGTACCAGGAGGGGAGACTTATGCCTTCCCCCCATCATGGCATATTGCTAACAACGGGAACTTTAGGCGCATGGCAGCCAATTGAACCAGGTAATTAGCTAAATAAGGGCAATGACCCATCCTTGTGGACATTCTCCGCACTCAGAAGGGCATACCATTGCCTGAAGACCACCATGCAAACCTTGATTGGCCATTTGCATTGCCCACCGGTCATGCCATGGGGACGATTGCCTTCAGCAGGGCTGGAAAATCCTAGCCAATGGATGCGGAAAGCTTTATTTTATCAAAATGATATGCGGATGAATGATACCCAAACTCCCTTGTCTGACAATAGCCTAAAAATCAGAAACTATTTATAGTGATAACGGGAAGAGATGCTCTGGTCATCCTCAGGACTTACATGGAGAATCCCTAATCCATCTCCCTGTGGGACTCATGGAATATGATTCCTGTGGTAATAGGTGATTGCCTACATAGGTGGAACTTGTCTCCTGAGTCCTTGATAAGGCAGACTCTTGAGCGGGTCCAGTGTTCTATCGTCTCAGACAGGACTCATGTATACAGATACAGGTATATACATGCGAAGGGTATTATATCATTGGCATTTCAGAGACATGGCACCAAGGTGAGCAAGGATGGGAACTAAACATTGAGGGCTGTTCAGTGTTTATGAAGGACAGAGAGAAAGGAAAAGATGGTGGAGTTACATTGCTGATTAAAGATGATATTGATACAATATTGAGGAAAGATATTAGCATAGATGATGTGGAATCTGTATGGGTCAAGTTAAGAAACTACAAGGGGAAAGAAATATTGGCGAGAATGGTATACAGACCACAAAACTGCAGAGGTAATGTTGGGAAAAGCATTAGACAGGAAATCAGAGATGCATTGTTGAAGGAACATCTGTGACCATGGGCAACTTTAATCTGCATATAGATTGGGAGAGTCAAATTAGTCACAGTACAATAGAGGAGGAATTTCTGGAGTACATATGGGATGGTTTTCTGGAGCAAAACGTTGAGGAACCAACATGGGAGCAGACCATCTTGGACTGGGTGTTGTGCAATGAGGAAAGATTTGTTGGCCATCAAGTTGTGAGAGAACCCTTGGAGATGAGTGACCATAATATGATAGAATTCTTCATCAAGTTGGATAATGATGTAGCTGATACTGAGACCAGGGTCCAGAGTCTCAATAGAAGTAAATATGATGGTATGAGGCATGAATTGGCCATGATGGACTGGGAAACATTACTGAAAGGAAAGACAGTGGACAGGCAATGGCAGGCATTTAAAGAATGAATAGGTAAATGCCAGAAGTTGTTTATTCCTGTTTGGCACAAGAGTGGTAAAGGAATGATGGCCAAACCATGGCTGACAAGGAAAATAAGCGATAGCATCAGATTCAAGGAAGAAACATACAAATTGGCAAGAAAAAGCAATAGGCCTGAGGATGTATAGAGTTGACTGGAGAGAACCAGTGGATGTGGTTTATTTAGACTTTCAAAAGGCTTTCGATAAGGTGTCACATAACAGACGACTATGTAAAGTTAAAGCACGTGGGATTGCAGGTAATGTCTTGAGATGGATAGAAAACTGGTTAGCAGATAGGAAGCAAACAGTTGGCATAAATGGGTCTTTTTCTGATTGGCAGTCAGTGACTAGTGGGGTTCTGCAGGGATGTGTGCTCGAACCCCAACTGTTCACATTATATATATATATATGATTTGGAAGAGGGAACTGAATGCTTTATCTCCAAATTTGCAGATGGTACAAAGTTGGGTGGAGGGTGAGCTGTAATGAAGATGCAGAGATGCTTCTGCCTGCTCTGGACAGGCTGTCTGTGTGAGCATCTGCATGGCAGATACAGTATCATGTGGATAAATGTGAGGTTATTTACTTTGGTAGCAATAATAGGAAGACAGATTATTACTTGAATGGGTGTAAATTGAGAGATAGGGATACTCAATGAGACCTTGGCAACATCGCGCATCAGTCGCTGAAAGTAAGCGCGCAGGCACAGCAGGCAGTAAAGAAGGCAAATGGTATGTTGGCCTTCATAGCGAGAAGATTTGAGTATAGGGATAAGGATGTTTTGCTGCAATTGTATAGGGCATTGGTGAAGCCACACCTGGAATATTGGGCCCAATTTTACCAAAACTTCACGCCCGGTAAAGTTTGGCGTTGGGCCGATGCCGCGATCTGCACCCGATTCCTAGCGGATCGCGCCTTTACCAATGGCTGATTCGGGCGCCGTTCCAGTGCGCGCTCAAATCGGCTGGCGCGACTTAATGAAGCACGCACCCAACTTTATCATCAATTCCCCCTTTACCAGCGTTCGGCCCAAATTGCGTCCGCGCCTTTACCCACCTGATAAATAAAAGTCCAACTTGTACTTTTATTCAGCAGGGGAATCGCCAAGGCCCACCCTTCGTGGACACCCCCTCTAACTACCCCAGCAGAGCCCTCCCCCCACCCCGGGGATCGGACCCCTCTGGGAGGCAGCCCCCCCACCACCACCCGCACCCCCAGGCCCCACCCCCCCTCCCCCCCGGGATCGGACCCCTCTGGGAGGCAGGCCCCCCCACCACCCGCCGCACCCCTAGGCCCTACCCCCCCTCCCCCCCCACCCCCGGGATCGGACCCCTCTGGGAGGCAGGCCCCCCTCCCGCCGGGATCGGACCCCTCTGGGAGCCAGGACCCCCCTGGCAGAGCACACCCCTAACCTACCTCGATCATGGTCTCCCTCCACCATCCTTCCCATTCACCTTCAGTCCTTCGACAGCCTGCAGCACGTTCCTGGACACCGACTTCGAGCCACGGCTGAAGTGACCGGGCTTCACACAGGTCCGCTGGCATCTGCCGGAGGAGGGGGGGGGGGGGGGGGGGCAGTTGGAACTCTGGTCGGGGGGGGGGGGGGGGTGGGATGAGGAGAGTGGGCAGGCCCACATCGCCCTCTTGGGGGGGGGGGGGGGGGGCGGGGGTGGTTGGGAGGGGGGGTGGGAGGGGAGGGGGTGTGACTTATCATCCCCGGGGGGGTGGGAGGGGAGAGGGGGTGTGACGTCTCATCCTCTGGGGGGGTGGGAGGGGAGGGGAGAGGGCGTGTGACATCTCATCCTCTGGGTGGTGGGGGGTGGGAGGGGAGGGGGTGTGACATCTCATCCTCTGGGTGGCGGGGGTTGGGAGGGGAGGTGGTGTGACGTCTCATCCTCTGGATAGTGAGGGGTGGGAGGGGAGGGGGTGTGATGTCTCATCCCATGGGGGGGAGGCGAGGGGGTGTGACTCTCATCCTCTGGGTGGTGGGGGGGGAGGTGGAGGGGGTGTGACGTATCATCCCATGGGCGGGGGGAGAGGGGGTGTGACTCTCATCCTCTGCTCGGGGGGATTCCGCTGCGTGTATACAGCCGATCCCTCCTGGCACCATCACTGGTACACTACCAGCCACAGCCATCTCTCCCGCTCTCTCGCACCTGCAGGGAAGAGTAATCTGTGGCTGGTAGTGTACCAGTGATGGTGCCGGGAGAGATTGGCCGCAGACAGGCAGCGGAAGCCCCCCCGATCAGAGGATGAGACGTCACACCCCCTCTCCCCCCTCCAGGGAATGAGACGTCCATCCCCCCCCTCCCATCCCCCCAGGGGATGATAAGTCACACCCCCTCCCCTCCTCCCACCCCACCCTCCTCTCCCCCCGACCAGAGGATGAACAGCAGAGAGGCTCTCTCCACTCTCTGCTTTTTTTTTCGCGCCTGGGCGCATTCTGTCAGATTGTTTCCGAACTGCGCATGCGCTAAGCCCCGCCCACTGGATCGGCGCCAGAAAAAAGCGTATGGGCGTGCCAGAGCGCGGCCTCCGGGCTCGGATCTATTTGACGGCCGCACCCGGCACTTAGTCTCTAAATGGTAAAATCGGGCCCATTGTGTGCAGTTTTGGTGTCCTTATCTGAGGAAAGATGTCCTTGCTATGGAGGGAGTACAGAGAAGGTTAGATGCAGCCAGTTTCCCATCTATTGACTCTGTCTACACTTCCTGCTGCCTCGGCAAAGCAGCCAGCAAAATTAAGGACCCTACGCACCCCGGACATTCTCTCTTCCACCTTCTTACTTCGGGAAAAAGATACAAAAGTCTGAGGTGATGTACCAACCGACTCAAGAACAGCTTCTTCCCTGCTGCTGTCAGACTTTTGAATGAACTTACCTTGCATTAAGTTGATCTTTCTTACACCCTAGTTATGACTGTAACACTACATTCTGCACTCTCTCGTTTCCTTCCCTATGAATGGTATGTTTTGTCTGTATAGCGCGCAAGAAACAATACTTCTCACTGTATGATAATACATGTGACAATAATAAATCAAATCAAATCAAAAGATTTATCCGGCTGATTCCTGGGATGGAAGGTCTGTCATATGAGGAGAGACTAAGTCAGTTAGGATTATATTCACTGGAGTTTAGAAGAGTGAGAGGGGATCTCATAGAAAATTCGAACAAAGTTAGACAGGGTAGATTCAGAAAGAATGTTCCCAATGGTGGGTGAGTCCAGAACTAGGGATCATAGTTTGAGGATAAAGGGTAAATCTTTTAGAACTGAGGTGAGGAGAAATTTCTTCATCCAGAGGGTGGTGAATGTGTGGAATTCACTACCACAGAGTGTAGCTGAGGCCAAAACGTCTGATTTCAAGAAGAAATTAGATATAGCTCTTGGGACTAAAGGGTTCAAGGAATATGGGAGGAAGGGGGGATCAGGATATTGAATTCGATGATCAGTCATGATCAAGATGAATGGTGGAGCAGGCTCGAAGGGCCAAATGACCTACTCCTGCTTTTAGTTTCTATGTTTTTGTGTTTCTATATGCACCACATGGTTGTGGTTTATCTTTTGATTTGAGAATAAATCTTTGTTCCTTTCCAGTTGGCTTCCTGAGTTATTACATTAATGATAGGGTTTTTATTAGGAATATTCTGGTCAGACAGGCAGAAATGTCTATGCCATTGATGGAAAAGACCGTACCTAAGAACACCTGCTATTAAGCCACATGTGGGAAGATGCTCAAGTTGCTCTTGAAACCTCGACTTGAGGAACCATAGCAGAGCTCCGTAATTACACTTTGACTGAATTATAACAAGAGAAATCTGCTACTGTGAACATAAACAGTGAAATCATCCTTGTCAACTGCCCAGAGCTTTTCTTCAGTGGAAAAAAAATGATTACAGGCCCGTTCATTTCAAGTCTTCACCCCAAGATAATGCAAGCGTAACAAAGAATGCTTAATATCATAGGAAATAAATGCATGATACTTTTATAATTGCATCCTTTCCCTATGTGTATGTATCTGTGTGAGTGTGAGCATTGGTGTATTTCCATATATTCAGGTGCTGAACGAGAAACATGTATCTTTCTTTTAAAACTTGCCAGGAAACTTGTCACTTGCCTGTTCCTGACAATTGACACACACCTTTTTTTCCTAACATCAGTCAGTGGATAGATGAAAAGCAAAGGGAAGCCCTGCCTATCAACTCTTCCCTATCTATAACAGATCTCCAGCTCTTCTGGGTTCTGGAACATTAAATTAAATGAATGAACTGGAAACAATCGCTGAAATTGGTGAAAAATAAACCAGGAGGTTTTCTCCTATTTTTACTGTGATAACAATTAAATCATGGCCACATTCAATGCCAAAGCATTTGTACAACAGGGATAATCACCTTGGGGTGCATTAAATCCATTTACTGCTGAGGAACTAAAGCTTTAGCTAACCAGGTGGGAGTAAGTTTAAGGCTGAATGCAAGAATACCAGAGACCCTTATAATTCTAGCTAATCATTTTGGTATTGGCCCAAAAGCAGAAGAAACAGACATGGAACCTGAGACTGAAAAAGTTACATTAGACTTCAAAAGGAAAGAGAAATTACCATACAAAAATGGATTTAAAGTTTCAATGGAAAAGAGAAGGTAGAGAAATGGACAAAGAGAGGCAAGGCAGTTTCAACTGGTTCAGTTGGTTAAGGAAAGACTGAACTTGCAGTTGCCACAAGTAATCTAAATACTGATCCTGGTTTGGAGCAAAGCTTTGATTTCCTGAAACATTCAGATTTAGTGCCAAAATTGAATGAAAGTGAGGGTGAATCACACTTTATCTCTTTTGAGAAAAATGCCCTCAGATTAAAGTGGCCAAGTGTCTTGGGTGCTCCCTTTACAGAGTGAATTAATGAGAAGACCCTGTGAAGCTTCCTCCTTGCTATCACAGAAAAACATTTTAAATAGTGAGCAAACTAAAATTGCAATTTTAAACACCCATGAGCAAGTCTCTGAATCATACCAACAAAATGTAAGGAATACTAAAAGAAAGGACTGCCCAAACCTTCACTGAATTTGAACAAGTTGAACTCACGGCTTTTGATCACTGGATGAGATCTTTGAAGCTAGAATTCTCTTGTGAAAATTTGCAAGAAGTGATTTCATGAAAGGAATTAAAAATTAGTATTCTGATTAATACTAAATCCCATAGTTAGGAACAGAAGGTCCCAAAAGCGAGGGAGGGTGCTGTAATGGTGGATGGTTATGCATTCATGCACAAACCCTTGAATCAGTGAAAACCATTCCACAATAAGCCTCAGAGGTCTGGCAGGGACAGAGAATAGGAGTGCGATATTTGATCAAGTCGTACAGAAAGGAAGTAAATAAGTGAGAATGTGGGAGAGCCCTCCACAGGTCAAGAAAGCAGGTGCAGAGGGTACTGGTAGAACTGATTCCTGAAGACCCATGTAAAGCAAAACACGTGGTAACGAAATGCAGGAAATTGAAGGGAAGCCAAATGAGTTTTATTGTGGTTCACAAGGCCAATCCAGGAAAGGGTGTCAGAACAGGCAGCATGGCAGACAAATCTGGGGCCTTAACCATGGCAATTCACCACTTTAGGAATACCACCATGCTGGCAGTCGCAGTAGAAACCTACAAATCCTAGGGTTTTCATTTCAAGAGCAAGGTATCCCCATACACATAGAATCATAGAATCATAGAATCCCTACAGTGCAGAAGGAGACCATTTGGCTCACTGAGCCTGCACTGACAACAATCCCACCCAAGCCCTATCCCCTAACCCCACATAATTACCTTGCTAATACCCCTGACACTAAGGGGCAATTCAGCATGGCCAATCCACCTAACCTGCACATCCTTGGACTGTGGGTGAAAACTGGAGCACGCAGAGGAAACTCACACAGACGTGGCGAGAACGTGCAAACTCCACACAGACAGTGACCCGAGGCTGGAATTGAACCTGGGTCCTTGGCGCTGTGAGGCAGCAGTGCTAACCATTGCGTCTATCTTATCAAACCAGTTTAGCATTTTAAAGACCTCTGTTAGGGCCCCCACTCAGTTTTTTATCTGGAAGAAAATCAGCCCAGCATCTCAAGCCTTTCCTGGTAGTTATAACTTCTGAATTCTGGCATCATCCTTGTAAACGAGGGATGAGATGAGCAAATCAGTTGTCCTGCTCAGGGACCTGGGGTCACCCAATAAATAATGCTGGGTATAGGCATCAGAGAGCTTGATAACTGCAAAGATTCCGGTAAAAGGAATTGAAGGCAGGTACTCCCATACCCCTATATCAGGTCCACTTTGTAAGATTTTGATAGTACTGCTAATGTTTAGGGTTTTTTGCTGGTCTGAAGTAACATTTATTAATTTTATTTTCCACCACTTTTTAGTCAATTTGCTTTGAATTTCTGTGAGTGAGACAATGGACAGGCAAGATAGTTGTGGAGCAGAAAAGCAGTTTTTTATGAGAAACTACACTTCATGGGTTTATGACTTTAAGTTAACTGAGGATCTGGGCTCAGAAGCTCTATGTTATGTTAATTGTACTTTGGACATGTTGGTTTAGAAGAAATAGCTGAAAGGTGGCTTGAACTTAGAATGACACCTCGGGGGCAATTTTCTGCTTGTGTTCACTTGTCTTCAGTTGACATGACTCTAGTTACAGAGGTGGGGTCTCTCCAGATGACCTGTACCCTAAGTCAATGCAAGAGGTGAATTTGGGCAATTTCCAAATAAAGGGAATAATGAGAAGTAGGGATAAAAATTGGAAAATCAAAATCATTATTGGCACAGGTTTTACCATGGCTTCTGATGACTGTTTTTTTTCTGTGACACAGTTCAACATCACTTCAGAGACAGAAGAGGAAGATATCCTCTGTGCTGGCAATGCTCAAGGAATCTTAGGAACTTGAAGGATAAAATACTTTGACATTGCCTTCACGGTTTTATGTTAAATATATGTAAAATCTTTCTTCACAGATTCTATTTGCTTAATAAATATTAATTATTCATATCTCATTTGGTCAGGTACAGCAGAGAATCCTCGTGCTAGAAATTAAGAATTTGGAACTTAGAGATTATAATTAGACGGGTTTTATATCTCGAAACCCCTAAACTTTTACGACTGACATCATGCTGCCTAATGTCTGGATTGGTTATGGTAGCGATTGACCCAGTCTTCCAGTGACTAGGGTAGATTTGCTGTTTGGCAATGATTTGGCAGGGAAAAAACTGGTCACCTCGCTGATCTGAGACAAGTTAAATAAGGCAAGGATCAGTTACTGGAGGGATTCCCTGGAATAATCCCTGACTACATAGTGACCAGGTCCATGGATAAGCAAACAATATAGTATTGAGATGTGTCAGTATTTTGGGCAGTTGACCCAGAGGTCTGGCAGGCCAAAACCTTTTTTGGGGATTTAATTGAGGAGAAGCAGATCCTTCTTGATTGAGACTCTAAAGATAGATCACAACTTGAAGAGAATACCATAGACTCCCTGTGCTGAGGCAGAAGCAGAAGGGGTTCCTGAATACTATTACTTGAAAAATGGGGTAGTGATAAGAAAGTGGATACCTCCTCGTCTACCTGCAGAGCAGGACTGGATAGTGGTCTCCCAAATGTTCGATCCTCCCAGCTAGCAAAGAGAAATCTTGAGAACTGTCCACAAAATCCCACTGGCTGGCCACTAAGTATCTGAAAGGCTCAGGACCAGACAAGCCAGCACTTTTATTGATCACACCTCCACAAAGATATGGCTGGATTCTGTAGAACCTATATAACTGTCAGGCTGTTGGAAAACCACAACATATAAGCAATCCTACCCCGCTAATAATTATACCTGCTTTTGATGAACCCTATAGCAGGGTTCTGGTAGATTGTGTGGGACTGGTACCTAGAACGAGTATACATTTTCCTTACCTCTTAACTATCATTGATCTGGCCACCCAATTTCCAGAAGCTATATCCCTAAGGAAACTCACAGCAAAACCCTGATTGTGGGGTTGTTTCAGTTTGTCACCCTCTATGGGCTACCTGAAGAAACCCAATTGGATCAAAGCGTACTGCCTTGAACACCCATGATTGGAACAAGGGGTTAGCTTTTCTGTCATTTGCCACTAGAGATACATCCAATAAGTCAACAGGCTCCAGTCCATTTGATTATTCTATGGGCATGAGGTACAAGGTCCCCTTAAGCTGATCAAAGTAAAGTTTATGGATCAAAGGGTTGCTCAATAATGTGTCCGTCTTCTGTGAGCAACTCTCTGAAGCAAGTGCTGCGGCTAAGAAATGCCTTAAACTCTTAAAGTCTCCCAGCAGATCATGAAAAGGAAAACAGACAGATGTGCTGAGGCTCAGACATTCAGAGCAGGGCATCAGGTCCTGATGTCATTGCCATAACTGGGCGAACTCCTAAAAGTTAGGTTTAGTAGCCCCATCCTGGGTGTTAAAAATGTTCAGTGAGGTCACAAACCTGATCAACATCCTTGACCAGAGAAAGAAACAATGGCTGTTCCACATAAATATGTTAAATAAATATTATAATCAGGAACAAGACAACCCAGCGAATGTATGCCAGGTTGTGAGGCAGATGAGGATCGAAATGATGGTGAGATGGAGCTATTGGAAGAAGAGACCTGGAAAATTCCCTGATTGAATTCCCTCCTGTGAAACTAGCCAATGCAGAAATCTTAGGGAAACTCGGCAGATGACTGGATTACTTAAATGATGAGCAGAGGAAGGGCATAACAAAACAGCTTTACCATTTATGATGTAGATGTAAGGGAGATCCAACCTACTAAACAGAACCCACACTAACTGAGCCCTGACAAATTGGCTTGAGTCTGAGAGGAGATTCAATACACATGATAATGGCACAAACAAGACTAGTCAAAGCAGCTGGAGTTCTTCTTTTGAACAGTTCCAAGAAACCATGTGTTGTCGATCGAAAAGTTAATACAGTGAGCTGAAACAATTTGCATTGAGAATTTTATTGAGTGGGTTGCAACTCTGCTTGCAATGAGTTATTAAGAGGGTACTGGCAAATCCATATGACTACCCGAGCTAAGGAAATCCTCAGGTTTTAGAACATAGAACATAGAAAAGCTACAGCACAAACAGGCCCTTCGGCCCACAAGTTGCGCCGAACAATTTCCTTACCTTCTAGGCTCATCTATAACCCTCTATCTTACTAACCTCCATGAACCTATCCCAAAGTCTCTTAAAAGACTTAATCGAATCCGCTTCCACCACCATTACCGACAGCCGATTCCACACACCCACCACCCTCTGAGTGAAAAACTTACCCCTAACATCTCCTCTATACCTACTCCCCAGCACCCTAAACCTGTGGCCTCTCGTGACAACCATTTCAGCCCTGGGTAAAAGCCTCTGAGAATCCACTCTATCAATACCTCTCAACATCTTATACACCTCTATCAGGTCACCTCTCATCCTTCGCCTCTCCAAGGAGAGTTTTGTAACATCAGATGACCAATTCCAATGCAAAGACATGCCATTCAGTTTAAAGAACACTCCAGCAACTTTTCAAAGGTTAACAAATCAAATGGTGGCTGGTTTAAGCAACTATGCTGTATACATTGATGACATGCTGGTCTGTAGTGGGAAGATCATTTAAACCATTTAACGGTGTTAATCAAACATCTATGAAGTGCTAACTCAGTGATCATTTTAGCCAAAAGCAAGATCATTAAGGGCAAATTGATCTATTTGGGACACATTATAAGTCAAAGTCAAATGTTGCCAAAGGAAGCAAAAGGACAAGCTCCAATGGATTTCCCCATTTCCAAGACCAAGACAGAGATAATGCAATTCCTGGGTCTGTGCATATTATATCGAAAATCCATCTCTAATTTCATCATCCTAGTTGCATTGTTGACTTATTTATTGAAGAAAAATGTCAAGGTAGCGTGGTCAGAATTGAGCCAGATGAAATTGAAGGCCATTTTAACAAATGAACCCTGTGTTAGCAGCCCCAAACTTTAACCGATTATTCAAGATGTCAATTGACAGAATGTGGGAGTGGGAGCTGACTTATGCTAAGAAGATGGTTTGGGTATCAAGTGAGCAATTGGCTATTTTTAGAAGGTTAAATAAACATCAGCAAAAATATTCCACATTTAAAAAAAGAGAGGCATTGGGGCGTCTGTTCACCCTTCAATATTTTGAGGTCTATGTCAGCAATGGATCCCGGGAGATATTAAGATATACTGGAGGGAGAGACAGCATATAGGAGGTGCATCGTTTAGGCATTGAGGGTGGTATGGTGGCACAGTGGTTAGCACTGCTGCCTCACAGTGCCAGGGACCCGAGTTTGATTCCTGGCTTGGGTCACTGTCAATGTGGAGTTTGCACGTTCTCCTCATGTCTGCGTGGGTTTCCTCTGGGTGCTCTGGTTTCCTCCCACAGTCTGAAAGACTTGCTCCTTAGGTGCATTAACCCGAACAGGCACTGGAGTGTGGCGACTAGGGGAATTTCACAGTAACTCCATTGCAGTGTTAATGTAAGCCTTACTTGTGACTAATAAATAAACTTTTATAGAACCCATTATACATATAGCAGCAAGTCCCAGTGCCACATATACAGATAATACCTGTCCTCATATGAAACAGAAGCATAATGAAAATTAAGTTTGACAGAGAAACTCTGATTAAGGTATGATTAACAAGTATTTGTAGCAGATTGTTAATTGTCTACACTCCAATCTGATGAAGATCATTTCTGGGTCACTCTGGGGACTTACACGGCACCCCTCAAAAGTCAGTGGCCGGAATTCTTCCCCAAAAAAATCTAAATGGCAAATTTGCGTGAAAACTGGAGTAAATGATGCTGTTTTTTTCAATGTGTTTACCCAAATGAATCTCCCACCCTCTGTGCACTGTAGAGCCCACTAGCGTGATTATCATTAAAAGCCAGGGGTGGGGCTTATTCCCGCTGAGGAGTCTTCCTCCATGAATTTAAGAAAGTAGCTGATATTTCTTTATATTGCAAACACTTTAGCAGGAACCAGCAGCAGCAAGGGCAGCTAAGGTTTCAGCACACTGCTTGGTGCCCTAAAGCATAATTGATTAAACACGTGGAACCAGACTGTTGCATCTGTCAACAATCCTGTTGCATACCCACCAATGTGCAAATGCTGGACAATCACGACCGGAAAATGTCAATGCACATTTCCCAGGGAGAAAGCATGATTCTTAGGTTTTGAGATTTACCTTTAAAGGTCTCTGGCATATTTGATTTCTTTTTATATGTTAATTCACAGGATGTTGAAAGAGCCTTTCAAGGGCAATCAGAGATATGAACAATAAATTCTGGACTGGCCAGCAGTGCCCACATGCCATGAATGAATAAAAAGAAAATCAAATTTGTCAGAGACATTTAAAGGTAAAGTAAAGATGGAGAGCAGGTTCCTCTGAAACATGAACCCTAGAGTGTAACTATGCCTCATGAAATCTCTGTATAACTCCATTTAACTCCATAACTCCATTTAACTCCACATCATAACTTCATTTCCAGCAGAGATTAGAGATATTTGCCGTGATTTTACCGCCTCCCCCGCCCGAGGCTCGTAAGATCCCGCACGAGGTCAATGGAGAATGCAGTTCTGCGAGTCTTGCCCGATTCTGGGGCGGGCGAGGTGGCAAAATTCTGACAATTGAATCACATACCCAAACCAGGACCTTACTGAGCAAGCAATTGAGTGCAAAAGCAACACATTTGCAATATTCCCTGGCAAAAAAGGGTCAAATTGTAACACAATTGCCATTCTATGGGCAAAAATCTCACCATGGCTTTGGGCAGCAAGGCCTAAAAGAGTAGATGCCTAATAACGCATAAGATTCACCACAGTGGACACAATATTGCAGCCAATACGGAAACCATGCCGAATCTCATTTCCCAAGTTCCTGGCAAACCCTGAAATTGCCCACCATAACTTTCTATTGGACATTTTACATGGGAACAAAGCTGCTTAAGCCTGTAGTTTCTCAAACAATTGCTCTTTGTTTACAGCAAGTATTTCCACATGTGGACCTCTGCACGAGGTTGGGGCCTCTCCTCATCCCAGGCCTGTCTTGCTTCTCACTCACGTGACCTGACATTATTATTACCACATCAGCATGTATGTTTTTCAAGTTAACCCTTTACAGTAATGTAAAATGTTACAAGGCAGATTTATTGCTGAAGATATGACATGTTCACCTGGTGAGTTGTGTTATTTGTCCAATTTTGCTTCCACCTCTTGAGTTGACTCTACTTGTGAAACAAGTTGCTTCTCCGTTTCTGAAAAGCGATAACATTTTAAACCTATTAAAAGTGGACACAATTTTAGGGCAGAATTTTCCTGTCCCGCCTGCCACAGGAATCATAGAGGGCGGGACACAGACCATGCAAAGGTCCATTGACCTTGGGTGGGATTTTCTGGTCTTCAGGTGAGCACGGCTGGAAAATCTTGCCCTTAGCGTTTGTGATTAAGTAATGTGTGGTGTAAATCTTCAATGCTGAGCTTCTTCATGTGTACCTATTGCAATATGTGCACTTGTGTACATTGTTTTGAGGTATACACAGTTTCTAAGTGCGAATGAGTAATAGCTCACAATTCTTTGATCTTTGATTAGCACTGGTTTGCCAGCACAAGTGTTTTTTTAAGTCATGTGTATGGTTATGTAAATCATATGTATGCATCAGTGAATGGTTATTGGTTTCGCTCAGTTATCTGGACATCTGGTTAATGATGCAGAGCGATGCCAACAGCGTAGGTTCAATTCCTGTACCATCTGAGGTTATTCATAAAGGCCTAGCATTCTCAACCTTGCCACTCGCCTGAGATGTGGTGATCCTCAGGTTAAATCACCACCAGTCGACTCTTCCCCTCAAAGGGGAGAGCAGCCTATGGTCATCTGGGACTATGGTGACTTTATAGTTGAAAAGGAGGCCATTCAGTCTGTAATATCAATGCTGGTTCTCTGCTGGAGAAATGTAGCAATGTTTCATTCTGTTTACTGCGACCACCTAGGTTTCCTAGAACATCTGCCAACTTCAGTATTATGTGGCAACTCTTCAGCTTCTTCATGCTTGCCATAATAGAAAACATTCCTATACAAGACTAACCATTCTGTCTGAATGTAGCTCCTTTGTAAGGTCTTGGAACCAGGTGGCTGCCTGTAAAATGTAACTTTGACTGTCTTTTGCACTCCAAAGTAGGGTGATCTAGCCTTAGGAGCAGAAGGACACATCTATGTTCAATAACTAATGAATAGTTTTCACAAGGTTGATTTAGCCCCAAGCATAGTATAAAATTGATTTGTTTTAGCCATAGCTCAAGGCAACAAAGTAAATATTATATGAAATATTGGTTACAAACATAGGGGATCTATGTGTCTAATATTATGATTGATCTCACATAGGATCACTAAAGATTGTATTTCTGAAATACAATTGACAATAACAACTTGTATTCATGCTGCATCTTTGATGTGATAAGATGCTCCAGGGCATTTCACAGGGGAGTTATCCAACAAAATTTGATTTGGGCCACATAAGGAGATACTGCGAGAGATGAAAAACTTGGTCAAAGAGGTAGGTTTTAAGAAGCATTTTAAAAGATGAGAGGGAAATTTTAGGGAGGGAATTTCAGAGTTTAGGGCATGGCCATCATTGGTGCAGTGGTGAAAATCAAGGATGCTCAAGAGTCCAGAAGTTGGAGGAGCACAAGAGATCTTGGAGTGTTTGGGCTGGGGGAGGTTACAGAGATAGGAAAGGAAAGGAATTTGAAAACAAATGTGAGGGGCTGAATTTTCATTTCTGGATCCTGATCCCATCATTGGGTTGGGAACTCACACACGCCAGCATTAGAAATAAAAGGGCTATTTCAAGAGAGTGGGTGAAAGCACCTGTGGCCATCTCACAATGTTAGCTACAGGGGTGGAGTAGGAGACTTAAAACTGCTGGAGCGCTGCTCCAGCCCCACTGTTCAGTTGCCAGGAAGCTGCTTCAGTGTATTGGCCAGGCTGTAATTGCTGTGGCAGACCTGACATCCAACTAGAAAAATCCAATCGATCTCAGAACGTTAGCCTTAATAGGCTACACACCCTTGGTGGCACGGTAGCACACTGGTTAGCACTGCTGCTTCACAATGCCAGGGACCCAGGTTCAATTCCCGGCTTGGGTCACTGTGTGGAGTTTGCACGTTCTCCCCGTGTCTGCGTGGGTTACCTCTGGGTGCTCTGGTTTCCTCCCACATTCTGAAAGACATGCTGGTTAGGTGCATTGACCCGAACAGGTGCCAGACTGCAACAACTAGGGGAATTTCACCGTAACTTCATTGCAGTGTTAATGTAAGCCTTATTTCTGACTAATAAATAAACTTTACTTTACTTTACTTCCAGGCAGTTACATTACCAGCCCAAAACTGCCTAGGCCAAAATGGGCTGGAGGCAGGAACATTTTGGCCAATAGGCATTCTGCTCACTGACACCAATATTCTGACTCTTGCATCTCTGACTTGATTTGAATCGTAGAATCGTAGAATCCCTACAGTGCAGAAGTAGACAATTCAGCCCATCGAGTCTGCAGCAACGCTAACCCCATAACCCCATTCAACTATATATCTTGGGACACTAAGGGACAATTTAGCATAGCCAATCAACTTTATCTGCACATCTTTGGACTGTAGGAGAAAACTGGAGCACCTGGAGGAAAGCCACGCAGACACGGGGAGAATGTGCAAACTCCACATAGACAGTCACCAGAGGCCGGAATTGAATCCAGGTCCCTCGTGCTGTGAGGCAGCAGTGTACCACCAAGCTACCGAATAAATTTGCCCAATTATTTTAAAATTGAGGCATTGCCAGATTAAGCTTTAAGATGCCAAGGTTGTGAGAGTGGTGGCTGAGCCTCCAATAATAATGATGTGGAGATGCCGGTGTTGGACTGAGGTAAACACAGTAAGGAGTCTAACAACACCAGGTTAAAGTCCAACAGGTTTATTTGGTAGCAAAAGCTACGAGCTTTCGGAGCGCTGCTCCTTCATCAGGTGAGTGGGAGATCTGCTCATAAACAGCAAACAGGGCATATAAAGACACAAACTCAATTTACAGAATGATGAATAATGATTGAAATGCGAGTTTTTACAGCTAATCAAGTACAGTAAGACTTGATTAGCTGTAAAGACTCACATTCCAATCATTATTCATTTTTCTGTAAATTGAGTTTGTGTCTTTATATGCCCTATTTCCTCCAATAATAGCCAGGAAGAAGGGTGGCATTAAAAGTGAAGCAACATAGTTTGTAATGGGAACCTTTGTAAAAGCATCAGGAAGCTCTTTTCATTGTTGCATTAGGTTCTAAGATATGCAATGCAAGCATACTAATGTAATTTTATATCAATAGTTAGTATTGAGATATACTTAATGGTTTCCAATTGAGACACAGTCCATCACGCAAACCAGCTTCCTATCCATCGGCTCTGTCTACACTTCCTGCTGCCTCGGAAAAGCAGCCAGCATAATCAAGAACCTCACACACCCTGGACACTTTCTCTTCCACCTTCTTCTGTAGGGAAAAAGATTCAAAAGTCTGAGGACATATACCAACTGACTCAATAACCCTGCTGCCATCAGGCTTTTGAATGAACCTACCATATATTAAGCTGATCTTTCTCTACACCCTAGCTATGACTGTAACACTACATTCTACACCCTCTCCTTTCCTTCTCCCCTATGTACTCTATGAACAGTATGCTTTGTCTGTATAACGTGTAAGAAACAATACTTTTCACTGTATCACAATACATGTGAGAATAATAAATCAAATCAAATCACAGCGTGATAAGGCTGATAAATGGATTGAACTTCACAAGGTGGAACAATTTATGCTCATTATAATAATGAAACATTAAAAAAATTTGAAAGCTCCTGAAAATATACATTAGACAATGCCATTTCAAAATAGTAATCCCTGCCTTACTTGGGATCTGAAATTGTTTGGAGAAATACCTTTGTGCTGTGTACTGTGGCTGGCCATTGTCATGTGACCTCTGAATTACGTGGGGGCGCGATTCTCCCCAAAAAATTGTAAGTGCAGAAACTATTTTATTTCCTGAATGGAACATGGCGACAGCAGTATCCAGCTGAATCTGAGTGGATTTTGATAGCGGAAAGAGAGCCAGCCATTGAAAGAGGAGCAAATAATTAAAATTTTGAACTGCAATTTTGTGCAGGTCATAGATTGCTGGGTGAATCAGTATGGCTTTGGATATTCCAATGGAGGTGAGGGCAGATTTGAGACTGAATTGGAAATTCTTCCAGTCCCAAAGGCAGAACATTAAAATTGCCACGAAGTTAAACAAAAAACTTGAACAAAGAAGAGTATCAATTCTGTCATCAGTGCTGGGGAAAGAGTGCTGCAAGTTGTATTGCAGCCTACATTCATTGAAGAGGAGAAAAGCCAGACTGGTGAAATTTTGGAAGCCTCAAAAACTGACTTTGAACCCTGTATGAATGCTAATCATGAATCCTACGTGGTCAATATCAAAGCTTAGAAATAGGGGAAATGTATTGATTGTTATGTGACTGCGCTGAGACGTGTAGCTGAACCTTATGAGTTTGAGCAACTGAAGGATGAGCTAATCAAAGATAGAATTGTCTTAGGAACAAGAGATCCTGCTGTGAGAGCACATCTGCTGAGAGAAGAGACACTTACTCTCAAGAAAGCTATTGACATATGCAGAAGCTCTGAAGTGGTTAATCATCTGCTGAAGAGCATTGATGGGAGAACTGGCTTTGTATTATGTGGAGATGCAGTTCAAAGCTTCGAGCACAAGACAATGGAGAAAAGGAAGAACAGTTTACTGAAGGGCAAGCAAAGAGATCAAAGCCAGAGTGCGGGTTGTTAATATTGTAGAGGACACGACACAAAGGAAAAGGAAGCATGTCCAGCTTGAGTAAAACAGTGCTCTAACTGCAAGAAGCTGAGTTACTTTGCACACACGTTTTGTTAGAAAGAAGAAAAGCAAGCTTATAAAGATAACTCTTGGAGAGATGTCAGGCAATTATTCTGACAAATCATTCTGCGTCCTGGAACAGGTTGGCATCACCATGCCTCAAGCTACAGCATGATTTGTGTCTATTGGAATAATGACTGCAGAAGGCCAATGTATCTTTCCTGTGTTGCGTACACAACATTGCACAGGTAAATCATCCACAACATGAACCTCGATGATGATTTGCATCTTTAAGCTGATACCAAATTCTTACCTATGTAGTTGTCAGCCAGAAAGCTGCTTCAATCTGCAAAGTAACATGTGAAAGGATAACAGTAATGGCCTTTTTTTAGAAAAATACTTACACTGATTGGCGTCCTGACTCACTTTTCATTTCAATGCTATTGATTTGAAAGGAAATAACCAAATGTACCTGTACATGGATCCCAAACCACTCAACAAATACTCAAATTTAATCACTACGTACATTGAATAATTGATGATGTTTTGAACTGGTGAAAGTAAAGCTACTCGTGGATGGTATTCGTGTAAAGAATGGGCTTTGTGATGCAGAAAGAAAATATCACCAATGGTTAGTACTGCTGCCTCACAGCGCCAGGGACCCGAGTTTGATTCCTGGCTTGGGTCACTGTCGGTGTGGAGTTTGCATGTTCTCCCCATGTCTGCGTGAGTTTCCTCTGGGTGCTCCGGTTTCCTTCCAGAGTCCGAAAGACGTACTGGTTAGGTGCATTGACCTAAACAGGTGCCGGAGTGTGGCATTGAGGGGAATTTCACAGTAACTTCATTGCAGTGTTAATCTAAGCCGACTTCTGACTAATAAATAAACTTTACCTTTAAATACTCAGTGGGTGAAATATTGTGAGATTTTTTCCAAGTGTCCAGCCAGCATGAAAATGGGAGAGTTGCTGATCCATTTTTGGGCAAGTTTTCACACCCAGCCAGAGAGGCTTAACTCGCCAGACAGCCTGTAGAGGAGGTATTGCACATATGCAGATCTCTGATGCTGCATATGCACATTAACAGGTGCAGGGGTCTGACAAACAGAGTGAGAGCTGTCAGCCCCTGTTACTTCTGGCAGCCTTAACTTGCTCCCCCCGCCCCCCAGCATTTGCAGAGGCCAGCGGCCCGAGATGCAGCCCCCGCCGCCCCTATGCCGCCCAGACTGATCGCGGCCCCACTCCCTCCCCCACCGACCACAGCCAGAATGGCAGTGGGGCCCCCTCCCCATCGATCACAGGCAGAGTGGCAGCGAGTGTCCCCACACCACACTGGGCCACCCCTCCCCCATTGGCCTGAACCCACAGTCCCCAACTCCCATTTGCTCTGTCCCCTGGCAAACCCTCATTGGCCCCACCCCTGGCACTGCCCAGTGGATGTTGCCCAGGTGTCAGGCTGGCAGTGCTAAGGTGCCAGGGTGGCACTGCCAGTCTGGCACTGCCCAAGGGTAGCCCTGCCTTGCACCCGGTCTCCCCGGGGGCCTCAATGGCCCCCACTCCACAAGCGAAGCCAACACGACTGTTACCCATTCACGGGGAGCAGGTGTTTTCCTCACGAGAGAGAACCTCGCCTGGCGGGGACATAAAGGCAAGCGAGCCAGGACGAATGAGCGCTGGGTTCGCTAAACACATGCAAAACACTATTTAATAAATTTAGATAAATTAATCAGCCTATTCCCATTTCCGGCGAGAGGCCGACTGTGCCGGAAATCCGGTGTTGTAAAAGCACGACAGGTGCGACAATGGGTGCTGTTCCCGCTAGCCGCTTTATGCCTGATTTTACAACATTTTGACACCGCAAAACGGGCGCAAAAAGGTCGTAAAATTCCACCCAGTGGATCTGTCAGCATCTCTGAAGATGGAATCAGACTGAATGGCCTGGATTATTCTGTCAGTAAAGTGTAAGCATTGTGGAAGCCAGTGTGTGGGGGCGAAGGGAAGCCAGAAGAGTTGGGAAAGCAGGGACATCATGAAGAATGTTTTTATTGCCAATGATAGGGGTCTGCACCAATGAAGCCTTGTTTCTTTTGCTCATATTTCCATTTACACTGGCTGCCAGATTTACTTTTTTATTCACTTTACTGACTTAAGCTTGTGATTATGAGCTCTGGCCAATTTCTCCCACCAATGGCCCTGCTGCTTTAAATATAGGGATGGTTGGACCATCAACATGGGTTCTACTTGAGCCATTGAAGCATATTACAACTTCTGGATTTCACTGTCAGTCAATTGCCATTCCTTCACTGTTGCAGGGTCAACAAACTAGAAATCTCCTCTTAGCTGAAGTGTGGGTGTACCTACACCAGATGAACTGTCGTGGTTCAAGAAGGCAACTCACCACCACATTATCCAGGGCAATTAGGGATGAGCAACAAATGCCAGCCTTGCCAATGATGCCCACGTCTCATGAAGCAATAAAAAAGAAAGATTCTGCTAAAGTTGAAGCAGCACTTCTGAGGTGGTGTCCCCTTATTTCCCTTATGGTTTTTACCTTTTGCTGGTTGTGGTAGCTCAAGAACAAAGGCTAACAATAAACAGTGTTCTATCAGAACCAAGCGAACACAAGTACCATGATAGATATCATCCTAATGTCCATTGCAGTCTCCACTCACTGGGTCTATCCAAAATTTAGGCCATTTATTCCTGTCAAACTATCTTTTCTTGGCTCTTTAAGTCTTAATCCCTTTGCCTAACACGAATCTATCAACTTCAGTTTTGAAATTTTGCTTTTAAAAGTTCCAGTTTCCACTCCCTTTTGTATGAAGAAGTTCTTTCTGACATAAACCCTGAACAGTCTTGCTTTAATTTTAAGTCACTTTGTTCTGGACAGCTCCACCAGGAGAAACATTTCTCTCTATCTACCCAACCAGCTCCTATGATCATCTTAGGCACCTCAATGAAATCATCCTTTAACTTTCCATACTCAAAGGAAAGCAAGCATAATGTATGCAACTTGTCCTCATAGATAAGCAACTTTAGTCCTGGTTTCATTCAGCTGAACCTATTCTGCATTCCCTGATGCAGAGGTGGGAAAATTACCGCTGAGGAAGTGGAGGCTTCATTCAGGCACGGGTATGCTGTTGGACTACAATTCTGTATTCAGAGACCATGCTGCAGTCTCCACTCACTGAGGTTCTCTGCAAAGAGGTTCAAGTCCATTAATTTCTCATTCAGAGACTGGAATTCCAACACTAAGTCAAAGGTACACTCCCAGAACAGTTGGTCTAATTGACATCCTATGGGCCCTATTTTACCATTTTGATTCTAAGTGCTGGGCAGACTTGAATCTGGGAGTGTTTCGGATCCGACTTTTAGACCTGTTGTCAGGCGCCCCCATACACATTCTGCCAGAAAAAAAATCAGCGATTCCGAATCGCGCTGTACATGTCTGTGGGCGGGGCTTAACACCCCGAAATGCTGCAGCTCCGATCGGCGCCTCCAAGTGCGCATGTGCAGTAAAATAAAATTGAAAAACGCTGCCCTGCCACATTGCTCGTGGGCTGGATAATGCTTCCCCTGGCCCTCACGGACATTGTCCCACCCCCACAACATAACTGACCACCTTATCCCCTCACCCCCCCACCCAGACCGATTGCGGCCCCCTGCCTCCCTTCCCCCCAACAATCGCACGCAGAGTGGCAGCGGACCCCTCCGCCGATCACACACAGAGTGGCAGCAAACCCCCCCTTCCCCCCACCAATTGCACGCAGAGTGGCAACGGAACCCCCCTGCCCCTGCCCCCCCACCCCCCTTACCAGAGAGCCATCTGACCTGTCTCCCTCCCCCCCACCAGAGAGCGATCTGACCCACCTCCCTCTTCCCCTCCACCACCTGTCCCCCCCCCCACCCGCCACCACCGATCTGAGTCAGAAAGCCACCAGAAGCTTTGAATTTACCTCCTCAGAAGCTGCAGCACCCGATTCGTACCTTTGCGGACCATGTCTGTTTCGCGCCGAATCTGGATGGGTGAATGTGGTGGTAAAGGGAGAAGTGCCGGTAAATTTGGGCTTGCAGCCCATTAAGTCAATTTAAATGCATGCAAATGCATTTAAATTGACGTTGCGCCTGTTTTGGGCACAGTGCCGACGGCGGCCATTTTTGGCCCTTAGTAAGGGGGAACGAGCGCGGAGGCGGTTGCAGATCGCACTACTCGCCTCACACCCGACTTTACCAAGTTTTCGCACCAGAAAACAGGTGCAATTTGATGGTAAAATCAGGCCCTATGTGTGCAGAG
This sequence comes from Mustelus asterias, assembly GCF_964213995.1. Classification (NCBI taxonomy): domain Eukaryota; kingdom Metazoa; phylum Chordata; class Chondrichthyes; order Carcharhiniformes; family Triakidae; genus Mustelus; species Mustelus asterias. Next base: position 49,353,756 of record NC_135803.1, read on the forward strand.
TTCAAATGATGCAAATAGAGGGAAAAGTATCTAAACGTATCTTTCTTGCATTTACACAGTTTCAGTATACCTGCCCATCAGGGCAAACAGCACAGCCTGGTGGGCTTGTAGTTCCATTTAATGTTTTATTTAATCAAGACATCCATCTCCTAGTTTTCAGAAGTTGGATTTCCTAAATCTTCATCCTGCCACTACTGAAAGGTTCTGCACGTTATACATTTGGATGCATTAAATATTCACTTTTTATAGCAGTTCACTAGGACTTTCTCATCTGGAGAAATGTGAAAGAAGCATTATTACAGATGCTTTGTGACTGACCAGGTTTCTTCCTGCTAAGGGATTTATGTTGGGCAAATGCATCCACAGTGAAATCACTGCCGCAAAATATATTGATTTTGAATTATTAAATTCTACAATATCATGAAAATGAGCATTTTGTTTGCAACAGGAGGGTAATGACCTAAATTACTCTGCTTTGAGAAATGTTTCATTAGCTAGTATTGATATATTCTGGCTGTGTGCTGATGCCTATCATTATCAATTATTTCAGTCTAGATTCAAGTTAAGTTTCAAAATGATCTTAGTGACATTTGGTGGTGCATCCTTCTGTTGCACATGACATTTTCTCAGCGGAATTAGTGCATTCTCTGTTTTAGTCCCAGGCTAAAACAAGTAGGTGGGCAGCATGGTGGCACAGTGGTTAGCACTGCTGCCTCACTGCGCCAGGGACCGGGTTTGACTCCTGGCTTGGGTCACTGTCTGTGCGAAGTCTACACATTCTCCACGTGCCTGCATGGATTTCCTCCGGAGCTCTGGTTTCCCCCCATGGTCCGAAAGACATGCAGGTTAGGTGCTTTGGCCATGCTAAATTCTCCCTCAGTGTACCCGAACAGGCCCCAGAGTGTGGCGACTAGGGGATTTTCACATTAACTTCATTGCAGTGTTAATGTAAGCCGACTTGTGACACTAATAAATGAACTTAAATAAACTTAGTGAAAAGTAAGAAATGTATTTATGTTGCACATAATTTTTTTTTAGAAAACACACCACTTGCATTAAGCCATACAGAATAGCAAGGTCCTGAGTCCTACGCTCTATTTTCAGTTAGTTGCAATTAAATTAAATGCAGGTGGTTCAATCCCTTTTTGGAGATGGTCATTCTCTGACACTTTTGTGATGTTATCAAAGAAGATCATAGAAACCCTACAGTGCAGAAAGAGGCCATTTGGCCCATCAAGTCTGCACCGACCACAATCCCACCCAGGCCCTACTCCCATATCCCTACATATTTATCCGCTAACCCCTCTAACCTCCGCATCTCAGGACACTAAGGGGCAATTTTAGCATGGCCAATCAACCTAACCCACACACCTTTGGACTGTGGGAGGAAACCGGAGCACCCGGAGGAAATCCACGCAGACACGAGGAGAATGTGCAAACTCCACACAGACAGTGACCCAAGCCGGGAATCGAACCCAGGTCCCTGGAGCTGTGAAGCAGCAGTGCTAACCACTGTGCTACCGTGCCGCCGACATAACACCGTTATGTTATGCCACTTATCAACCCGAGCTTAAATGTTGTCCAGGTCTTATTGCAATTGAGCATGCATTTCTTCCATACCTGGGGAATTGCAAATGTTATTCAACTCTGTGCAATCAGCAGCAAACATCCCCACTTATGATCGTATGTTGGAGGAAGGTCCATTGATACAGCAGCTGAAGATAGTTTGGGCCCAGGACACTACTCTGAGGAACTCCTGCAGTAATGTCTTGTGTCATAAAATCGACATTTAAAAAAAGACATAATCATTTAAAGTAATTCACAAGATCACTCTAAACATCAATTTAAATATCATACTTTTTTACAAAATGTTTTGGCATTGAGGAATGCCATGAACATGAGGAGAGACATATGTTGTTTCTTTCTCACTGGTATATGCTGCCTGCGAAGTCTATTCAAATCTGCTGAATGTGCAATCGCTGCCAGTTACAATATGCTATTTATTTTTGTTTTCTAACCTTTTTTGAAAGGCATTCCATATCATCATTAAGTAATTCAGGGCTTCAGCAAGAATTTATGCAGTCCGGCAATTGTTATCAAGTACAATTACTTGAACCAACCTTTTTATTTTGTGTACACAGTAATTCAATTTCAAGACATGGAATCAATTAGGTATTGTATACTTAAAACTGGAAGCTAATACAGAAAAGTAATAGCTAAACAATTACCATTATGCACTAAATTATTCTGCAGTTATTGCATTGGCAAAACAATGTTTTCTTTTGAATATAGGAGCTCTCATGAAAACTTGTAAATCTGAATTGCTAATTACTGTAGGTTCATTGAGTAAGAAGGCATGGATTTTGAGACCAGTTAGGAGATACAGTATTTGTCCGTTATTCAATAATGTATTGATTTAATGAAACAAAGGCTAATAGCCTACATTCTTAAGATTGTTGGAAATATATGCAGATACAGAAGGACTGTGGAGATAAAAGCAAGTTAAAAGACATAAGGGCTAACAATATTCACAGGGAAAAAAGAGAGACAGCAGTACTGTGTATTGTGTTGCTAATAGTATGGGAGATTTTCTCAGGATGCAGCAGGTACCAGGATGTGGCATTTTGCTGATTATGTTTCCGATATTGCTGTTGAGTCAGTTAAATCAATGTTTCCTAGACAGGTCTCATATAAACTCAAGCCTCATTTCGCTTATATTAGAGCACATAATGTGTTGTACACATCGAATGCATATTGCAGTGTATGAAAAATTGTGTTCTCTCTCTTTAATTTAAAAGTTTCAGAGTAACAATGCAAAAATAAAGCTATTCCTGATGAACGAGTTGTTTCATTACTGCAAGATTAATATTTCAGTGTGTGAGATGAAAGTAAAGTTGCCCTCAAAAATGACATGCGGAAGAGTGCTGTTAGTTTCTTGAGCCTGGACCTACAGTTCCCAATTACAAACTCTTAAAATTCTTCAGCAAGTTTAAAAAGTGTGTTGAAAATGTGACTTCAGTTGTCTCAACCGAGCTGAGAAAATACAGTAGGTTGGTTCTCAGAAAACACGCTGTATTACTGGTGACCTAATGAGTCCTTGACCACATTTCTAGTCACCACATGATAATGGTTCAGTTCCAAGGATAAATAATCTTCTTGGGCAATTAGCCTGCGAAGGCAGATATTCATGCTGTGGCTGCAGATGCTCCAAATGAAGTGCAGGAAATACGAGCTGGCATAGAGTATTTGACATTATTTCCTCCACTGAAAGATAACAACTAAATTCTGTGTTTGACGAATGATATTTTTGAATTCTTGTGGGCTGCCAATATTTACTACATCTCAGGTTACTTTTCAGAATCAGTGTTGGTCCTACTTTAGTGGTTAGCTTTGAGCCCTTTTGTTAAATCGCAAAGTGGTGCTTTCAAGGGGGACCACATCTCAGTCAAATAAATGCATCTTTCTGCATTAATGTGGCGACTATATAAAAGTATGTATTAGGCACATTAATTTTCATTAAATACTCATTTGGGGACTTTCAATTCATTCCTTCCTGGTGCCTCTAGACTGCTGCTAATGATCTCGAACGAAATATTTTATTGCTTTTGTGTGATAATAGCATACAGGAAAGAAATGCTGGTGTTTCTGCTTATGCTTGTACAACTGGTACGTTCATGTTGCATTAAATAAAACAACATCGTCTTTCCGGGATAGCCTCTGGTATCAAGTACACTGGAGACTTTGGAAAGAGGCATTCATGAAACTGGCAGCTCTGATAACATGGGTCTCAGCCAATGTGCCATAATGTTTGGAAACCATCCAACCAGTATTGAACATTGTAAGATTTTTTTGCTCATGCCACGCAGAGAAAATTTTCAAGTTCAGCTTTGATTTTGAATAAAATGGGCTGGGTTTGAGTTCTTCACTGAGTCCAGTCGTGCCTGGACCAAGACTGAGAACGCCATATTATTTGATCAAATTGAAATGCTTCTTTTGTGATGGTTCGGGTCAGAAACTCCAAAGTGTTCTATGGAGCCTGCCTGGATCATAAGTTTTGCATCTTGAATTTGGCTAGGATAAGCGTGAGATGTTTCACTTCAGGTATGATTTAAGTGACCCATTAGGGAGCTTTTATCAAACACAGTTTATTTAAGAATATAGTTAACATGTATAGTAAGAAAATTAGCAAGAACTTTTATCAATTCCAAACAAGAAACAAACAATCATGATAATGTATAACCCTTAACAAAGATATCTGCAATGGTCTAATCAAACCAATCCCACAGACAAAAGACCTTTTTCACAGATTTAACACAGCACAGACTAATGCTCACGTGATACTGGAAATTGAGTTCTTTAGTTGAAATCTGCAGCTTTCTGGATTCACTCTGAACAATTTGAAGATAAGACAGCTTCCCTAAACATCAGAGAGATTCTGTTCCAGCCCCCAACAACAGCAGATCTTCATCCTTCAGGAAAACAAGATCTTGTTTTCAGCTGACCAACAGAGTTTTCAAAATAATAGAGAGAGAGGGAATCCATTTATTTTAAGCTTGCTGTCCCTTCTAAAACTAAAAATCAAACTGAAAATGAAAAAAACGTCCAAAAACACATGACTGTCCTCCTCACAATGCAGGATCGTAAAACTAATCCCAAACAACCCCATTTAAACCAGTTAAGCAGCAATAAAAGAACTCATCATAGTCAACCCAGCAACATAATGACATCAGCTAAGGCTGTGATTTGGGGAATACTGACTATGAGGGCTACAGGGATCATGATTTAAAAGCAACATCTCTTAAAGCTACATTAACATCGCACGTTGACAAAATTCTTGTTGTGGAGGCCGAGGGGAGGACAGGCTGAGTGGATTTTAATCCATTCAGCGGAAATCAGATTGGTGGACACTTCAGTTAGTTACTCACAATAAAGTCACCTGGGTCCCACCACTTCCAACTGACAAACAATAAGGCAATGTATGCTAAGCAATGAAGTAATCAGATACCAACAGTGATTTTATCTTTAGCTTGTGCCAGCAGTGCTTATTCAGGCCCTATTAGGAAAGATTGGGTCCCCTTGTTGAGGTCACACTGCCCACTATCTACCCCAAGGCCCATCTGAACCCCCTTCACCACATTGACCTGAATGCCAAGAACCAGCTGATGTTCTGAAGATTGGCAGTCATTTCATAGAAATCATAGAAACCCTACAGTGCAGAAAGAGGCCATTTGGCCCATCGAGTCTGCACCGACCACAATCCCACCCAGGCCCTCCCCCTATATCCCTACATATTTACCCACTAATCCCTCTAACCTACGCATCTCAGGACACTAAGGGGCAATGTTGGCATGGCCAATCAACCTAACCCACACATCTTTGGAGTGTGGGAGGAAACAGGAGCACCCGGAGGAAACCCACGCAGACACGAGGAGAATGTGCAAACTCCACACAGACAGTGACCCAAGCCGGGAATCGAACCCAGGTCCCTGAAGCTGTGAAGCAGCAGTGCTAACCACTGTGCCCCCGTGCTGCCCGAACCACTGTGCTACCATGTCGCCCCTGTTTGTTGCCCATGTTCCAGCCATTCTCAGCAGGAAATGAACTGATGGAATGTTAATGAGGTTGAGTGGTTAAAATTGCAGCATATTGTCACAGATGGGAAACGAACTTAAACTAAATGTTTCCTTCCAGAACCACGGTGTGAGTTAACCAATGGCTTCACTATTTCTATTCTCTTGGAAATTCACTTGGTGAATGACTAATGCTGGTATTAAATTAATCATAGTGATTGTGTTAAATACAAGCCTCGATAGAGCCTCTGTTGCTCTCCATCAGTTTGAATCACTGATTACTTGGAAGGTGTTCTCATCCAGAGACCTTCTTTTGTTCCTTTTAATTGCAAACTTTATCCTTGTTTCACCTATTGACATCAATAATCTGCTGATACGTGACTCCTCATCTATTCAGATGAAGCATATCTGCTGCAATTTTCCAGCCACGTCATGTCTGGCGTAGATCATGTTGCGATGGAACAGGGTCAGAAAATCGTGAGCGAGGGGTCTAGTGAGGGCGACACGGTGACACAGTGGTTAGCACAGTTGCCTCACAGCACCAGGGGACCCAGGTTTGATTCCTGGCTCGGGTCACTGTGTGGAGTCTACACGTTCTCCCCGTGCCTGTGTGGGTTTCCTCCAGGTGCTCCGGTTTCCTCCCACAGTCCAAAAGATGTGCTGGTTTGATCAATTGGCCATGCTAAATTCCCCCTCCGTGTTCCCGAACAGGCGCTGGAGTGTGGCAACTGGGGGATTTTCACAGTAACTTCATTGCCGTGTTAATGTAAGTCTACTTGTGATACTAATAAATAAACTTTAAACTTTAATGTGTACAGCACCAGTGCAAAATACCATTGGAATCCTCCCAGCCACTGCATCCGAACGTAATCTGGTTCCTCCCAGTAACGGCAGGAACCAGATTAGCACATTTAAATAAGCAATTAAATATGTTGCGTCTTGTTTGAGGTTGGATTCTCCCTGCTTCTGGGATTCTCCGACCCTCGGGCACAACAGGAATCTCGTGAGAATCACTACTGGTCTCCACAAATGGAGACCAGGTGTGATGGTCATGCGAGAGGTGAGGGGCTCAGAGACCATTTAAGCCCCTGGGTAGTCGGGGACATGGCTGGGCAATGCAATACCTGGAAGTACCAACCTTGCAGTGCCAGGTGGGCACTGCCATTTGGGCACTGCCAGGGTGCCGGGTGATGTTACCAGTGTGCCAGATGGACACCGCGCACCCATTGCCACGGCACCTTCGGCAGGACCAGACGATAACACTGGCAGAAAGGGCCGAAAACTCCCGCCAATGATTTTGTATAACTCTTTCAATCTCTCCTTCACCTTTTCTGCTCTAAAAGAAAGCACGTCCAGCTTCTTTAATCTCTTCACTTAACTGAAGTTTCTCATCCATGGGACTATTTTAATAAAGCTCTTCTGCACCCTTTCTAAGACCTTGACAAGTTTTCTATTGGGTGGTGCCCAGAATCAAGTCACAATATTCCAGCTGGTTTGTCACCAGTTTTTTAATGAGGTTTGGCATCACCTCTTTGTTTCTGTACTCCATTCCTTATTGATATAGCCAAGTATTCCATATGCCTTCTTACCAAACTCTCAGCTTGTCCTACCACTTTTAAGAACTTATTTACATATACCACTACTCCCCCTTTAAAGTTGTAACATTGACTTATATTGTCTCTCCTTGCTCATTCTACTAAAATGAATCACTCCACTGCATTAAATTTCATTTGCAATGTGTATGCCCATTTCAGCAGACCACACGTACTTTTGGGCTGGATTCTGGTGGAGTTGGGTCAGCTCTGGAGGCCTTAAAATTGGTGGTGGGACCTGGATGCCAAAATCTTGTCTCCATTTCCAGCAGATCCCATCTTAGCTGTCAGGAAGAAGGGGGAAGGGCATGACAAACATAGGTGGGAAACCCAAGTTCAGCAGGGCCACTTGAAATTAATTAGCTGTTCCAAGAATGGATACTAGGAGGATATTTCCTCTTGACGGGGAAACTTTAACTGGGCAATACAGTCAAAGAACAAGAAGTCTTCCTTTTAAGATGGAGATGAGAATTTTTTTTCTCTCAAAGGGCAGTTAACGTGTGGAATTCTCTTTCCCAAAAAGCAATGGAAGTTGGGTCATTTAATTTATTCAAGGCTGAGTTAGATTTTTGATCAACAAGGGAGTCAAGAGTTACGGGGGGCAGAGAGGAAAGAGCAGTTGAAACCACAATGAAATCAGCCATGGTCTTATTAAATATTGGAACAGGCTCAAAGGGCCAAATGGCCTACTCTTGCACCTAGATTTGATGTTCCTATGTTAACCCATAGTGTGGGAGTCAGGAATTTATGGAGGAAACATAAATGCTCTTGAAGACCAGAAAGGGTTTGTTTAAGTGTCATGACTTGAAATTATTTAAATCAATTATTTAAATCTCCTTAAAAATGAAAAAGAAGGATGTGACAATTAGAGAGGAAAGATACAAGCACTCACTGCTGGAGTACACTGATTGACAAACCATCTGGTATACTTAGAAAAAAAATCATTATCATCTGTTCCTGCAGTTTCAACAGACTTGACTGTTGACATTTCCAAAGGATTGTTATTGGAACTGAGACCATTATGAATGCTCAGCTGAGTTTCAAAAGATCAAAAAGCAGTTATGTCAGCAGAGGGACTAAGTTCACAACACGTTTGACAGTTTGAATTGGCTATTAAAGGATTAGCTGTCTTTGATGTGGTTAGTGAATAGAAATTTGTTTGCTTTTCTCATAGATTGGCAACTTGAGAGGATTTGAAATTTTTGAATGTGTTTCAGGACTGATTTTTTTCAGTATAAAATATGAATTAGTGAGAGATTTCTGAGATTGTTAGACATTTAATTTTTTTTCTGATCTCCACATGACTTGTGAATTCTTCCCACAGTGGATTTGGAGGAGCATGGGAATATGTGGTAGCATGAAGGTGGCATAGGGATATGAGGTGGCTTGGAGGAGATAGGAGATATGAGTGCACATGGAGGTTGCATGTGTGCGGGTGGTAGGCTAGAGGGCCTAATAGCCTTGTATAAAACTGGGCTGAAGCCTCAGAGAAATGAAGTTGGCCTTTCACTTAGCTCATCTCAACACTCATCTACCTCTGTGGCCACCTCTGAATTGCCCCTGGAGGCAGCAGGCCTGACATGATCATGTCTGCACTACTGGAGCAGATATTGTGCATGAGAAGTTAATTTTCATGGTGACAGGTCTGTCAAGTCAGGAGATTTCCCAACTTGAGCTTCCCACCTCCACGGTGAATACCCAGCCCTTGAACTTGAATAGCCTTCTCACTGTTTACTACCTGTGAGTTTCATGTCATCTGCAAACATTGAAATGATGTCCTGCATACTGAATAGAGGGAATTAATGTCTATCAAAAGGAGCAATGTTCCCAAAGTTGGGGTATTCCACTGTATTCTTTCCTGCAGTTCGGAAAATAAATGTTTGCTTCTGCTCTGCTTTCTGTCCCTTCACCAATTTTATTTCAATGTAGCCAGAACTCTTCTAATCCTGTGGCCTTCATTTTGCAAGCCAGTCTATAATGCCATACTTTATCAAACATCTTTTGAAAATCCATAGATACAACATAAACTGCCCATCTTCCTTTCAGCTGCTTTGTTACTTCATTAAAAAACTCAATCAAGTCAGTCAAGCATAATTTGCCTTTAAGAATTCCATGCTAGCTTTCATTCATAACTTCATGCTGGCTTAATTTATATTTTTCCAACTGTGAAATACTTTTGCCCTGGAGTAATGTCTCTCACTGTTGACCCTCCACTGAAGTTAGGCTTGTATTTGGTTTGTATCAGCACCCTTTTATGATCAGATGTATAATATTTGCAATGTTCTAGACTAGGCACCATTCCCATATCGGAGGAGGGGTGGGAGACTTTGGTCAAAAGTTCCACAATTTTTACTCTTACTTCACTCAGAATCCTGGAAAGCATTGCATCTAGACTGAGTGAGCTTTCTATTTAGATCTTTGCCAAGCATTTAAATATATCCATTTTATATATTTCTATTCTACCTCATTTCTCTCCTATCTCTTCTCCTTCACCACTACACTGGCAACATCCTCTTCTTTAATGACAACAGGTGAAAAAAAATTTGTTTTGTACCTCTGTAATGCGGCACGGTGGCACAGTGGTCAGCATTGCTGCCTTACAATGTCAGGGACCTGGGTTCAATTCTGGCCTCAGGTCACTGTCTGTGTGGAGTTTACACGTTCTCCCCATGTCTGCATGGGTTTCTGCCAGTGCTCTGATTTCCTCCCACACTCCAAAGATGTGCGGGTTAGGTTGATTGGCCATGCTAAATTGCCCCTTAGTGTCAGGGGATTAGCAGGGTAAATAGGTGGGGTTGTAGGGATAGGGCCTGGGTGGAATCGTGGTTGGTGCAGACTTGATGGGCCAAATGGCCTCCTTCTGCACTGTAGGATTCTATGGGATTCTACAAGAACATCTTTGGTCCACCTTTGTTTTGACTATTTTAAAATATATTTATAAAAATCCTTTGAGTGCCCTTTTATGTTAGCTGCTTTATCTATTCCATAAATTCCATTTGCTGCTCCCATTTCCCCTTTCAGTTTTCCTTTGCACTTCTTGCATTTAGCTTCATTCTATGTGGAATTATTCAGGCCAATATTTATCACAAGCCTCCTTCCCTGTCTCATTTTAATCTCTATATTTTAAGTCATCCGGACTGTTCTAGCTTTAGATGTTCTTCCTTTACCCCACATGGAATATGTTTAGTTCTATACTTTAACTATTTATTTTAAGGTCATTTACATTTTTGCCTATCAATCTTTTATTCCAATCCACCTGGGCCATATTGCTTTATAACTTACTGAAATTAGTCCTCCTCCAGTTGATTACCTATACATTTAAATTTGCCTTATTGTTTTAGTTAGCTTCTTGTAAGCCTATTGATACTATGATCACTCTTTCTCAAATGTTCTCCCACTGGAAAATTTATACCTGTCCTGTTTCATTCCCTGCAGCTCCCTCCAGCACTGCTTCATTCCTCACTGGACGAGAAATATACAGATCAAGAAAGTTGTCCTGTACGTGTTTAAAGAAATCATACTTCTCTTTGCTCTTTGTGTTGTAATTTTCCAAGTCTGTATTATGGTAAGTCCTCCATTATCACTGTTCTAAAGTTCTTGCATTTATGAAATTTGTCTGAAAATTTGTGTATCTATCTTCTCACTTTTTGGTGGCCTCTCATATTTGGCAGCAATGTATTACTTTATCTATTATTCCATAATGTGACCCTAATAGATTCTGAGGGGAAAATTCACACAACACTATTTCAAAGCAGCTTGCATCAATTCCTGAAGGCAGATAACATCACGGACCATTACTTGCATGGCTTTACCGCAACATGTTCACCACTGATATCACTGAGGAAACCCAGTGGACCCCGTAAATAGTAATCCACAGTGCTGTCGGCCATCAGAGAATCTGCATAATCTACTTTAGCGGTTCTCCCTCTGTCTTTAAACCTTCAAGTAAACCATAACTGTCACATACTGTTTTTGTTATCCCCGATCAGTACTGCCACCCACATTGTCACTTTTTCTCCTTTCCTAAATACACTGCAGCCAGGATTATCAAGTGCCATTTCTCTTCTTGATGAGCCAACTCTCCATTATTGCCACTATATTTTAATTCCTCAGTGACTGTGATTGCAATTCTTATTTACCACATTCTGGGCCTTTAAGCACATGCATGCAAAATCTTTATCCTGCTTTGCATGTCCCAACTTTCCTCCCAAACCAGTCTGATCCTTTCTATTTCTGATCTATTCTTTATTCTAACATTGTCTCTCCCAGTCTTCTGAAATTCTTGTATTTTCTCTCCAATGTTCATTTGGGTGCCGCCCCCATTGCCAAATGAGTTCAACACCTCAACACCAACCCTCCCTCACCCCACAAACACACACACACACACATACACACACACACTCCCATAGCACTCACTGTAAGCCATCTTGAGATGCAACCCATGCACCTTGCATAGCCCCCTTCTGTCCCAGAACTGGTTGCCATGCCTGGGAAATCTGAGGTCCCCTCAGCTTCTGCATCTTTTCTCCAGCAATATGTTAATCTGTCTCATTTTTCTTCATAACTCACTACCATGTGGCACTGGGAGTAATCTAGAGGTTACTATCTTTGTATCTCTTTTTTGACATTCTCCTTCAGTCCTGAAATTCGAGTCTGTCAGTCCTCAACCCTTCTCTCATCTGCCATTGATTCCAACATCGACTATGACCTTTGGCTGTTCCTTTTCTCCAAGGCAAAATGTTCTCCACCCATTCAGTAATGTCCCTTGATCCAGGCCCATGGCCAGGAAAGTAGCAAGCCGTGTTAGACCCAAGATGGCAGCTGCAGAAACTATCCCCTGACTATTGAATCCCCTGTGAGCATTGCCTTTTTACACTTTGCTGCACTCCCTGTGAAATCATTTGCCCCACAGTGCTGTGAATGTGCTCAACTCTGAGGTGTTGTCCCCTTCAATGGTCTTCAGCTGGTAATCAATGTAAGGGTAGCACTTTCCCATTGATCCTTTCATGATCTGTTTTTCGCTACCCTGCCAGATAGCCATGAGCTTACTATTCTCTCAGTTCCTCTGTTGCTGCCACATGGCCATCTCATAACTTCATTAGTTCATAAGATATAGGAGCAGAATTCGGCCATTTGGCCCATCGAGTCCGGTCCGCCATTCGATCATGACTGATATGCTCCTCATCCCCATTTTCCTGCCTTCTTCCCATAACCCTTTCATCCATTACCAATTAAAAATCTGTCTAACTTCTCCTTAAATTTAGTCACTGTCCCAGCATTTACCGCACTTTGGGGCAGCGAATTCCATAGATTCACAACCATTTGGGAGAAGTAGTTTCTCCTCAACTCTGCTTAAAATTTGCTACCCCCAATCCTCAGACTTTGACCTCTCATCCTAGAATGCCCCACCAGCGGAAGCATCCGCTCCATGCCTACTTTAACCATACCTTTTATCATCTTGAATATCTCCATTTGATCTCCCCTCATTCTTCTAAATTTCAAAGAGTTTGGGCCTAAACTGTTCAATCTCTCTCATGGGACATGCAATCCAGGAAATTCCTGCCACTTAAAGTTTAAGGTTTATTTATTGGTGATGTAAGTAGGCTTATGTTAACACTGCAATGAAGTTACAGTGAAATGAAAATCCCCTTGTCATCACACTCCGGCACCTGTTCGGGTATACTGAGGGAGAATTTAGTTTGGTCAATGCACTTAACCAGTACGTCTTTTGGACTGTGAGAAGAAATTGGAACACCTGGAGGAAACCCACGCAGACACAGGGAGAATGTGCAGACTTCGCACAGACAGCGAAGCCAAGCCAGGAATCGAACCCGGGTCCCTAGTGCTGTGAGGCAGCAGTGCTAACCACTGTCCCACCATGTGACCTTTTGGTGTGCAGTGAATCTTGCTACTCCTCAAGTTCAGAAATCCCTGAGCAGGAGTTCAAGCAACTGGAGACACTTCCTGCACACATGGTTATCCAGGACACATGAAGCAGCTTGGAGCCCCGACATGGCACAGAAATTACAGGCAAAACATCTCAGCTATTTCATCATTTTGCTTAAAATATTCTCCATATATGTTTGACATAGCATTTTAGTATCCCATTATTCATATTTATTATTTAAGTTTTTATGTATGCAAGATTTTTATTTGATGCAATTCTGATCCCTTTAAAGTTGACACCCTCTGTTAAGATAATTTTAATTTGATCACCTTAGATTTAACCAGTGACCCTGTTTATTTTTCGATATATTTACTATTGTCCCTTGCTCCACTGAACTCCCTGATTACCAATGTCACTAGGTTCCCCTTGTCACCCTGTTTAATGGATTTCAATCAAAATCCCCAGCGTTGTGCTTACAATTCTCATTGTCTATCCTTGCCCGAAATTCTTTCTCCTTGAAGGAGAGGCAGTGTTAACACTTGGAATCCACAAATGACAAAAAAGATTCATATTTTGATTCTTGAAACACTTCCTATGCTGCCTAACGTGTGTCAGTCTCTATGTTGTTCTGAACCTTTGATAGAGAGGTAAGAGGGGAGAGGTAATTATGATGCGATTAGGCAAGAATTAGGGGGCATAAGTTGGGAACAGAAACTGTCAGGGAAAGGCATGAATGAAAAGTGGAACTTTTTCAAGGAACAAATACTGGGTGTCCTTCGTAGGTATGTCCCTGTCAGGCAGGGAGGAAATGGCCGAGTGAGGGAACCATGGTTCACGAAAGAGGCGGAATGTCTTGTGAAAAGGAAGAGGGAAGCTTATGTAGGGATGAGGAAGCAAAGTTCAGATGGCTCGATTGAGGGTTACAAGTTAGCAAGGAATGAGCTGAAAAAGGGGCTTAGGAGAGCTAGGAGGGGACATGAGAAGTCCTTGGCGGGTCGGATCAAGGAAAACCCCAAGGCGTTTTACTCTTATGTGAGGAATAAAAGAATGACCAAGGTGAGGTTAGGGCCAGTCAAGGACAGTAGTGGGAACTTGTGTATGGAGTCAGTAGAGATAGGCAGGGTGATGAATGAATACTTTTCTTCAGTGTTCACCAAGGAGAGGGGCCATGTTTTTGAGGAAGAGAAGGTGTTACAGGCTAATAGGCTGGAGGAAATAGACGTTCGGAGGGAGGATGTCCTGGCAGTTTTGAATAAACTGAAGGTCGATAAGTCCCCTGGGCCTGATGAAATGTATCCTAGGATTCTTTGGGAGGCAAGGGATGAGATTGCAAAGCCTTTGGCTTTGATCTTTGGGTCCTCACTGTCCACGGGGATGGTGCCAGAGGACTGGAGAATGGCGAATGTTGTTCCTCTGTTTAAGAAAGGGAATAGAAATGACCCTGGTAATTATAGACCAGTTAGTCTTACTTTGGTGGTTGGTAAATTGATGGAAAAGGTCCTTAGGGATGGGATTTACGACCATTTAGAAAGATGCGGATTAATCCGGGATAGTCAGCATGGATTCGTGAAGGGCAAGTCATGCCTCACAAATTTGATTGAATTTTTTGAGGAGGTAACTAAGTGTGTTGATGAAGGTAGGGCAGTTGATGTCATATACATGGATTTTAGTAAGGCGTTTGATAAGGTCCCCTATGGTCGGTTATGATGAAAGTGAGGAGGTGTGGGATAGAGGGAAAGTTGGCCGATTGGATAGGTAACTGGCTGTCTGATCGAAGACAGAGGGTGGTGGTGGATGGAAAATTTTCGGATTGGAGGCAGGTTGCTAGCAGAGTGCCACAGGGATCAGTGCTTGGTCCTCTGCTCTTTGTGATTTTTATTAATGACTTAGAGGAGGGGGCTGAAGGGTGGATCAGTAAATTTGCTGATGACACCAAGATTGGTGGAGTAGTGGATGAGGTGGAGGGCTGTTGTAGGCTGCAAAGAGACATAGATAGGATGCAAAGCTGGGCTGAAAAATGGCAAATGGAGTTTAACCCTGATAAATGTGAAGTGATTCATTTTGGTAGGACTAATTTAAATGTGGATTACAGGGTCAAAGGTAGGGTTCTGAAGACTGTGGAGGAACAGAGAGATCTTGGGGTCCGTATCCACAGATCTCTAAAGATTGCCACTCAAGTGGATAGAGCTGTGAAGAAGGCCTATAGTGTGTTAGCTTTTATTAACAGGGGGTTGGAGTTTAGGAACCGTGGGGTTATGCTGCAACTGTACAGGACCTTGGTGAGACCACATTTGGAATATTGTGTGCAGTTCTGGTCACCTCACTATAAGAAGGATGTGGAAGCGCTGGAAAGAGTGCAGAGGAGATTTACCAGGATGCTGCCTGGTTTGGAGGGTATGTCTTATGAGGAAAGGTTGAGGGGGCTAGGGCTGTTCTCTCTGGAGCGGAGGAGGCTGAGGGGAGACTTAATAGAGGTTTATAAAATGATGAAGGGGATAGATAGAGTGAACGTTCAAAGACTATTTCCTCGGGTGGATGGAGCTGTTACAAGAGGGCATAACTATAGGGTTCGTGGTGGGAGATATAGGAAGGATATCAGAGGTAGGTTCTTTACGCAGAGAGTGGTTGGGGTGTGGAATGGACTGCCTGCAGTGATCGTGGAGTCAGACACTTTAGGAACATTTAAGCGGTTATTGGAGAGGCACATGGAGCACACCAGGATGAGTGGGATAGCTTGATCTTGGTTTCAGATAAAGCTTGGCACAACATCGTGGGCCGAAGGGCCTGTTCTGTGCTGTACTGTTCTATGTTCTATGTTCTAGAAGGAACTTGCTTCACTTTACAATGGAATTTGCATGTGCTTTGGGTCTGGTAGTTCCGCCTTAAGTTGCAAAAAATCTTACCATTGCCTTGGTGGAAATACAAGTGCCAGTTGATATTATGTCAAGTTAAGTCGATTGTGTCAGGGTACAATGCATATATGCAGTATAGTATGGTTTAATTTATTTATTTTCTCGCATCGGTTGGTGTTGTGACACCTGCTCTTCCTGATATACGTTAGTGACCTAGATCTTGGTGTACAGGACACATTTTCAAAGTTTGTGGATGATCTGAAACTTGGAATCATTGTGAACTGTGAGGAGAATCATGTAGAACTTCAAAAGGACATAGACAAGATAGTGGAGTGGGCAAATGGGTGGTGGATGAAATTGAATACAGAGAAATATGACGTGATTAATTTTGTTGAGAAGAACATGGAGAAATAATATAAAATAAATGGTTAACTTCTAAAGCGGGGGTGGGGGAGGGGGCAGAAACCTAGGGACCTGGGTGTTTATGTGCATAAGTCATTGAAGGAGGCAGGACAAGTTGAGAGAGTGGTTAATAAAATATACATCATCTTGGGCTTTATTACGAGGGGCATAGAATACTGGAGCAAAGAGGTTACGTTAAACTTGTACAAGTCACTGGTTTGACCATAACTGGAGTGTTGCATCCAGTTCTGAGCAGTGCACTTTCGGAAAGATGTAAAAGCATTGAAGAGAGTGCAAAAAAGATTCACAAGAATGGTTCCAGGGATGAGGGAATCCTCTTGGAGAAGAGAAGGCTGAGAGGAGAACATAAAGTTAATCACAATCATGAAGTGTCTGGACAGAGTAGAAAGGGGGGAAACTGTTGCTGCTCATGAAAGGATCGAGAACAGCTTTGAAGTAATTTGCAAAAAAAACATATGTATGATGAGAAAAAGCTTTTACGCAAAGCGAGTGGTTAAGGTCTGAAATGCACTGCCTGAGAGTATGATGGTGGCAGGTTCAACTGAGGCATTCGAAAGGGAATTAGGTCATTATCTGAAAAGGAAGTATGTGCAGGGTTGCGGGGAGAAAGCAGGAGAACGGCACTAGGTGAAATGCTCATTTGGAGAGTTGGTGCAGACACAATGGGCCAAATGGCCTTCTTCTGTGCTGTATCAATTCTGTGATTTTGCATTCTGTTGAAGGTTTTCCATTTACTTTCCCCCCCTTCTCTTTAATTCCTTAATCCATGGAGCCTGGTTGGAAAGCCAGGGTACGTGCAGTTAACTATTAAAAACTGAGAAGCCTCAAAGAACTTGCCTAAGGAAAACTGAGATTCAGCAGGGATTTGCATAGCCTGATTGAGCTGAGAATTGAACTGAATATATCCAGGGAAATGTGGAAACGTAGGCTTCATTGCACACCATATACCAAACTGCTGCTAAGATTACAGGTTCACAGACACTCATCCGCTTAATGCAAAACTGCATCCCCAGTGATACCTGTAATATCGGCATGTATTTCACATACAAAGTCCTTCAGCCTCGTCACATTACCTTGAAATAATTCTTGAGCTGGAGTTTTGTTCAGATAAAAACAGAAAATGCTGGAAATACTCAGCAGGTCAGACAGCATTTTCGAGGAAGAAACAAATGGTAGGTCCGTGATCTTTTGTACGGATTGGAAAAAGGTGGAGATGAAACACACATTAAGCAAGTACAGAGGCAGGGCAAGTGGGAAGGGGGAGGCTATGAACAAGGGGATTGTCTATGACTTTATATCTCCCCTCAGCCTCCTCCGCTCCAGAGAGAACAGCCCTAGCTCCCTCAACCTTTCCTCATAAGACCTACCCTCCAAACCAGGCAGCATCCTGGTAAATCTCCTCTGCACTCTTTCCAGCGCTTCCACATCCTTCTTATAGTGAGGTGACCAGAACTGCACACAATATTCCAAATGTCAAAGCTGTCCTGCTCTGCAGTCCCATTGCATCCTTCACCTCATCCAGCACTTTATTACTTTCTTTCGGGTGTCAAAGGTCATAAACTTCAATAACCTTTGTATACCAATACCCTTCTGGATTCTTCTTCATTTTTAGTTTCCTTTGATCCTATCCCTTCTTCCAAGCTCACACTTTGCTATGCTTTCTCTATCCCTTCTGACCTATTGCTTCCCCTCTTTGACGTTGAACGATGAGTCCTCAGTAAAGGCCACAAGTTTCATCCCTTTAAATATCAAGGAATTTTGAGCTTGGCACAATGTTGAGTCTCTCTTCCATTGCCTGATCTGCAAACATTTCTTTGGCCAGGAGACTATCTCCTGTGTTCAGAAATCTTGCTCCACTTGGACCCCGTCTTCTAGCCTCATACCCACTTTAGGGGTGAATTTTCCCGTTCCGCCTGCCACAGGAATCGTAACAGGTGAGGGGCATGTCGGAAAGCTCCACTTGCCTCGGCTGGGATTTTCCAGTTTTGGGGCGAGCATGGCCGGAAAATTCCACCCGTCATTGAGACCTGCTGGCATGATACTGGCTAATTCAATCTTTCTCTTCTGCTTATTAACTCGAACGTCCCTCCCTCTGAACTTGCAGCACTCCATTTTTTCAGGTCCAATCCTAACATTGACACTAAATGTGTTGACAATGGTTACAGTGTTCTTTGGTGAACCAATCACGATCTCCTGGAGGCTGAACACCAACCCTCTGATACTTCCTCCTACCTCCCCAGGGACCATAACACCACAGAACAACAAACCATTGTTTGCCAAACTGTCACTGATCTTGTTTTCTCTAAAGATGTGCGGGTTAGGTTGATAGGCCATGTTAGATTGACCCTCGTGTCAGGGGATTGGAAGTGTAAATATGTGGGGTTCTGGGAATAGGGTCTGGGTGGGATTGTCATTGGTGAAGACTCAATGGGCCAAATGGCCTCCTTCTGCACTGTAGGGATTCTATGAACGAGATTGCCTACGCTAAAGGTTAATGCAGTCAGTGAAGTTCCTGTCAGTTCAGGTCGAGTTGACTCAGGTCAAGATCTCTTATACGGAGAAGAGACTAAGTTGGTTAGGACTATATTCACTGGAGTTTAGAAGAGTGAGAGGGGATCTCATAGAAACTTATAAATGTAAAAACTTATAAAGATCTTCCCCTCCACTGCCTGCATTCTCATTGTCCCCTGAGCAACATTTTTCTACCTCTTTCCCAGACTTCACCAACAGGTCGAAGATCCATCATTTCAGCCTATTCATGTCCCATGGACCTCATTTCTTCCTGCAGTCAGAGTCATTATTCCAGTATATAAGGGGGCCACTCACCCCATTAAGTCCCCTATGCCTGCCTTTTTGTGGAAAATGTGAAAGACTCTGTTCGCATAAGGTTGCCTTGCTCACCTATTTTTTCAGTACATTGATAATTATATCGGTGCCATTTCCTGCTGTGATATTTGGCTGGAAAATTGAATCTGCTTAGTTTTCAACTTTGACCTTTTTTCTCATCACATAGTCCATTTCTGGCTCTTATTTCCATTTTTTTGACTCCTCTATTGTCATTTCTGGGATAGGCTATTGACCAATATCCACAATAAACCCACTGACACCCATATAAAATGATACTTCTTCCCATTCCGCTTTGTGTATCTCTATTCTATCCTCCCAGTTTCCCCATTTCCCTCACACCTGTTTGCCTCGTGCCACTTTCCACACCAGTGCTTCCATTATATCGTCCTTTTTCTTCAACTGAGAGGTCCCCTAACCTGGTTGATAGGTGTTCATTCCATTTCACATACTTTTGCTGTCACCTCTTCCCCTTCCTCCCAGAACCATGATAGAGTTCCCCTTATTCTTGCCTTCCAGCCCACCAGCCTCCATGCTCAATGGGTCACTGTCCACCACCTCCAGTGCGATGCCACCACAAACATCTTTTCTTCACCTCACCAATCAGCCCCAACACCTACTCTCTTCCTATCCTATGCAAGCGCAGGAGATGCAACAGCTGCCCTTTTATCTCACCCTTTTCCACCATTCAAGCTCCCAAACACTCCTTCCAGGTGAAGCACCAACTTATTGGTTTTTGTACCTGTTTGCTTCTTCTAATTTACCGTACAGCATTTGCTGCTCACAATGTGGTCTCCTCCATATGGCAGGACCAAATGTGGATCAACTTTGCGGAACACTCCCAGTCAGTCCAGAAGCATGATGCAGAACTTTCAGTTGCTGCTCAGTTTAATTCTCTACCTCACTCCCATTCAGAATTCTTTGTCCTCAACCTCCTATAGTATTCAAATGATTATCAGTGTCGGCTTAAGGAATAGCACCTCAAGGGCGGCACGGTGGCACAGTGGTTAGCACTGCTGCGGCACAGTGGTTAGCACTGCTGCCTCACAGTGCCAGAGGCCTCGGTTCGATTCCGGGCTTGGGTCACTGTCTGTGTGGAACTTGCACATTCTCCCCGAGTCTGCATGGGATTCCTCCGGGTGCTCTGGTTTCCTCCCACAGTCCAAAGGTGTCCAGGTTAGGTACATTGGCCATGCTAAATTTTCCCTCGGTTTACCCTAACAGGCACCGGACTGTGGCGACTGGGGGAATTTCACAGTAATTTCATTACAGTGTGAATGTAAGCCTACTTGTGATTAATAAATAAATAAAATGAACTTTCCATTGGGCACTCTACAACATTCTGGACTCAACATTAAGTTCGACAATTTTAGATTGTAACTGCTGCTGTTTCTTTGGACAGCAGTTGGTGGCAATAATTCTGCTTTTATCCATTTGCATCTGCTCCAAACCCATCTTTGCTTGTCCCATTACCATCTCCATTTGCTTTTCCCCAACATTTCTTATGTCATTTGATGTTTTCTGCCTTCCACCCTAGCACTCATCTTCCCTTTTGTTCTTTTCCTTTCCCTTTCCCTACCTCTGCGATTGCTTAAAACCTGTTAAGTTCCTAGCTTTTTCCAGTTTGGATGAAAGGTCATTGACCTGAAACATTCACTTTGTTCCTCTCTCCAGAGATGCTGTCTGACCTGCTGAGCATTTTGAGCAGTTCTCTTTTTTTTTCAGATTTCCAGCCTCCACGGTGTTTTGCCATTGTTCAAACAGTTTGTTTCTCTATAGAGAATTTGAACATTTGCTTCAAACAAGAAGCCATTCAAACAGTTATTTGATCCAATCACTTCTGAAGTCAGAATTCTTTGGTTGCAGATGGGAAGATGAAACCTGTGAAATGGCAGACAAGAGCAGTCAATCAAAAATAACAGTTCCCCTCAGGGAGACTTTTAAGTGAATGGGCTGGTATTGACATTTTGCAAGCTAATCAATTTTTGTACAATCTACAGGAATCCTGATCCAAGGATAACATGTATTATAAACAAGGAACTAAACTGTTAGATTGAAATATGTCATTCGATCATTGAATATTCACTTGAAGCTGGTAAAAGCAAAAAGGGAATTCCAGAGACAATAGATATAAGACCATAAGACATAGGAGCAGAATTAGGCCATTCAGCCCATCGAGTTGACCCAGCCCCCACATAATGTCATCTCTCTCAACTTCTTCACTGTACCCAATCTGACACACTGCCTGTTAGATGAACAAACATTTCCTCCAAATATTGAGAAGACCAAAGCTTTTGGGTAGGATTTTCCTCCCCCTCCACGGTGTATTTCACAACAGTGTGCCACTGGTGGTGGAATCTTATGGTCCCACCGCTGTCAACTAGATTTTCCATTGAACATACCCCTCACAATCGGAAAACCCACAACAGGGGTGTGCTGTTGGCAGTATTTTAAGATCTGCCGGTGTAAACAGCAGCAAGATTTCAGTGATTGCCTTCAACCTGTGCCACAAAATTAATTCTCTATTCTCCTCCCTGCACACTGAAGCTGATTCAGACTGTTCTCAACTTCAATGTCCTATTTGAATTATACTGTAAATGTCAGAACTCTTAGGAACATTAACATACAGAGGGATCTGGGCGTGCAGGTCCAAAGTTCCCTAAAAGTGGCAACGAAGGTTGCCAAGGTGATTAAGAAGGCATATGGCATGCTTGCCTTCATCAGCTGAGACACTGAGTACAAGAGTTAGGAAATCATGTTGTGCTATTATAAAACCTTGGTTAGGCCGCATTTGGGGTATTGCATGCAGTTCTGGTCACCACACTACCAGAAGGACATGGAAGCTTTGGAGAGAGTGCACTAGGATATTGCCTGGTCTCGAGAGTGCTGGCAATGGAAGAGGTTGAATAAATTAGGATTGTTTTCACTGGAAAGAACGGGGCTGAGGGGGGAGGTCTACAAAATTATGAAAGGCATAGACAGTCAGAGGCTTTTTCCCAGGGTGGAAGTGTCAATTACAAGGGGGCACAGGTTCAAGTTGAGAGGGGGAGAGTTTAAGGGAGAAATGCAGGGAAAGTTTTCACGCAGAGAGTGGTGGATGCCTGGAATGCACTGCCAGAGGAGGTAGTGGATGCAGGTACATTAGCAACATTTATGAGGCATTTGGATGGGTACATGATTAGGGAGGGAATAGAGGGATATAGATCGAGTAAGGGCAGAAGTTTTTTTTTAGTTTAGTTTGGAAATCATGATCAGCACAGGCTTGGAGGGCCGAAGGGCCTGTTCCTGTGCTATACTTTTCTTTGTTCTCTGTTCTTTGGCCCTGAGCTCAGCTTTTAATCCCATATCCTCTCCTTCACTAAGACAGCTGATTTCCACTTTCATAATTTTGTCAGTCTCTGTCTCTTCCTCAGCCCTGAAACACACATCCTTGCTTATCTCCACACTGGTCAATTTCAAAGCTTTACTGGCCGATCTCCCACCTTCCACATCCCTCAAGTCATGCAATGTTCTGCTGCCTGTATCCTTTCTTGCCATTCACCCATTATCCCAATGCTTGCTGATCTACATTGATGCCCAGTCAGCAGCACCTCAGATTCAAATTTTTCATCGGTGGATTCGAATCCTGCCGTGGCCTTGCCCCTTCCTATCTCTGTAACTAGCCTTCTCCAGCCCTACACTGTTTTGAGAACTCTACGTTCATCCAATTCTGGGCTCTTGTGCATCCAGATTATCTTCCTCCCTGCATTGGTGGCTGTGCCTGCGATTGTTTAGTCTGTAAACGCTGGAGTTCCCTCCTGAAACATCTCCCCACCTTTCTTCCTTTCTTTCCTCCTTTAAGATGCTCCTTAAAATCTACTTGTGGGTACCTGATCTCTCTCTCTCTCTCTCTTCAGGTACCATGTCCTTAGAGGAGCTCTATGTTAATCTTACACTAGAAATGTGGATCATCTGAAGATGGTGGTACATTTATTCAGTTTGCAAGGCTCTTTCAAAAGATTATTCTTTGTCTCTCTTGAGCTCTTTTAAGCGATTAATCTTTCCCATCAGCATCAGAATTTTTAAATCGTAACTTCTTATCTTATGGCCAAGAAATTACAACCTTCTCTTCTCGATCCTGGTCAGCAGAGTTCTTTTGGTCTCTGATTTTGCTAGCACCTCTTCATTGGTAGTACAACTTGTCCAAAATATCTTCGACAACTCTGCAGCATTAATTCTTCTCTGCTTTGATTGTCCAACACTTCCTTCTGCATGGCTATCTGTCCTATCGCTTTATGTGGCTCAGTTCAAATTTTGGTGGTGCTCATGTAAAGTGCCTTGGGATGTTTTGCCGCCATATAAATGGACATTATTGCTGCAGTAGATTGAAAAATAAGAGGCATGGCACTCAAGAGTTAATACAGGAATGAACCTTTCTTCTAAGGCAGAGAAAACTGATTAGATTTTTGTGGGCAACTGGATAATATTATACTCGGGAATGGGCGATCGTAGGCCAATAAAATGGTCAACAAACATTCATCCTTGAGAATGAATGAGGAGTATGGCTGGAGAGTAGTATAATTGGGGACAGGTCATACTCTTTGTAATGGGGAAACAGGGCATTGGGGAAATTGGATAGTTTATGGTTTGGAAAGAAAACAAGAAAGCCTGAAAAGATATTAATGAAATCCCTGTAATGGATCAATTCTAGGCAATGTTCAATATCACAGGAGGAAACAAGATCCCAAAAGAGAAGGCAGCTAGAATACCAGTGGGACTAACCTGAATACAGATTATAGGTCACAGGCAGACTCTGGTTTTAGAGAATTCTCTGATTGGAAAACTGAAAGCTTGAGAGTGCTAGAAAGACCAAGCTAGCAGGATCTGGCAGGTTGGGGCCTGAAGGATTCATGCCTGCCTTCAGGCAGCACGGATGTTTGACTATTGCCTTCCTCAATGTCAGGGGCTGGAGGTGTGTAGCTCACAGGGAGGGGAGTGTAAGGTAGACTGCAGATGCTCAGGGTCTCCTGGCTGGAGATCCCTGGGTTGTACTCCTGCTAAGGTTCCTGGGGAACCCTCTGCTCCTCCATGGATTGGAGAGGCAGTTGGAGTGAGATCCAGAAGCACTGCCATCCTCTGGCACTGACACTCATGGATTCCCACCCGTGCCTCCAACATGCGGTTGAATTCCTGCATCATGGAGCTCATGTCCTCAGATATGGAGGTCAGAAGCTGAGCCATGCCATGGATATCTCCTGCCGTGGAGTGCATATCCTACACCAAAGTCTCCACTGCGCACGCCGCCCTCCCAATGTTGGCCCCATTGCCCTGAAGTGACGGCACCATCTCCTTAGTTGGAAGACGATGGGACTCTTCCCGTCAGCCTCGAGGAGGGCTGCTTTCATCTCTTCCTGATACTCACGACTCTGCCTTTGTAGCTCCAGCAGCTGTAGGACGACTAGATCCAGGGGCACATATTCGGCAAGGGGCTCAGCAGAGTCCTGGGCTCCGTCATCCCTCCAAAGTGCCGATTCCCTGGGACATCCCAACTCTGCTGCTGTGGATCTTCAGCTGTGGGGTGCTCACCAGTGAGTTTCCCAGAAGTCTGCCTACTGAGATGTGAGTATCTGCGCTGGTGCCGGATGCGGATTACAGCTGTGACGCCTCTTCGATGATGGGGTTGGAGAAAACCCCTTGGAACTGCTGGAGTCCAATGGGTCCAGAGGGCTTGCGGGTGGTCCAGCCTGTTCCACTGGTTGGTCTGCAAGAGACGGGTGATGGCATCAGTGTTTTACAGGGGATATGGAGGGAACATTGATTACTCACTTGAGACTTCAGGAACAACAGCATATGTCTTGAGGATTCTCAGGTTTCTCTGCTGTTCCCACTTCACGAACAGCACAGGCATGGTCTTCCTCTTCTCAGGCCAGATTGAGAGGTCGGTCCTCAAAATACATGAGGATTCCTTGCTCCATTGTTACTCCAGCTGACTGTGCCCGCTTACAATTGTTGTGGTTGAGCTTGTCCTGTAATGACACAGATAGGGAGTGTGGAGGTGGGAGTGTTGACATTTAAGATGGTGATGAGGTGTGGCAAGTATGGGGCTTAAGTGGGAGCTGGAGTATGAGGAGCATAGCAGCTACTGGGTGGGGGTGGGGGGGGGGTGCGCGGTCATGGTGATTGATGTGCATGTTAGGTGGATTGGCTGTGCAAAATTGCCCATTATTGTCAGGGGACTAGCAGGGTAAACACGTGGGGTTACGGGGATAGGGCCTGGGAGGTTTAGTTGTCAGTGCAGGCTCGAAGGGCCAAATGGCCTCTGTCTGCACTGTAGGGATTTTTATGATTCTATGATTCTACGAGAGGGAGGGGGGCACCTGGTGTCTGGTGTTGGCAAAGGCCAAGGCAGCTGAATGAGAGAAAATGTTGGAGGTGCAAGGGGCGTCTGTGGGGGTCCACAGTGAGACTGGGGGTCGTTCGCTTACCCTGGTTGAGCAAAGAAGATTATTCATTTTCCGACATTGCTGCCCTGTCCTCTTCTGGAGTGCGCTTGCACTGACCAGAGCTGCCGCTCCATCCCAGGCGGCGGCACAACTGGAAAGCTGTCTCCTGGAGCGGTGGTAGAGGGTTTCCCACCTCTGCTCCACTCCATCCAACATCCGGGTGAGGGCCCCATCTGAAAAGCATGGTGCTGCCTTCTTGCCTGCCACCTCCTGCAGTCATTGTGGAACAAGTGCTGTCGAGCCATTTGTATGGAGCTCCCCAGTGCTTACCGCAGTTTAATTGTTGCAGGGCGGGCAAATCAGAAGGGACGCATTGCTGCAAGTGCGACATAATTAGGATTGCACCCAATGAGCATGAACTTGATTTCAATACATCTCCGTATATTAGCATATTATTAAAGACCCCCCCCTCCCACACAGCTTGGGTCACTGCTGTGCGGAGTCTGCACATTCTCCTCATGTCTGCCTGGGTTTCCTCCGGGTGCTCCAGTTTCCTCCAATCGAAAAGTTGTGCTGGTTAGGTGCATTGGCCATGCTAAATTCTCCCTCGGTGTACCCGAACAGGCGCTGGAGTTGGTGACTCAGGCATTTTCACAGTAACTTCATTGCAGTGTTAATGTAAGCCTACCTGTGATATTAATATATAAACTTAAAATTGTATATTGAGCCTGAGGCATATTTTCAAACATTGGTGCGGTTATAACAGATTCACCCAGACATCAACCTGTTGTGGATTTCCCCCTGGGGCGTAAAGGTGAGTATTGCCCCCGGGGGAGAGGGACGTGGCCAGGTAGTTGCCTGGAAATTACCCCTGGCACTACCCGTTGGCACAGGTTGACACAATGCCACCGTGGCAGTGACAACCTGGCAATGCCAACTTGGCTGTGCTAACCTGTGCCATGGTGGTGCAGAGCCAGGGCAGAACCCAATGAGAGTCTTTTGGTGGGAGGGTGATCCATTTATTTGTGGTGGTGGATTAGTGGACATAGGAGTCGTGGGTGCTAGCGATGGCTGTTCGGATGGGGAGTTGGAGGGAAGGGGTCCGATGTTCGGAGGAAAGGGGGGCCTGGCACTGCCTGTTGTGGGTTGGGGGGGGGGGAAGGGGCATGTGATGACTCCCAGCTCTGATCAACATGGCGTTGGGGGGGTGCAGAATGCCGGCTCTGATCGGGGGGGGGGGGGCGCGGTGAATGCTGGCTTTCAGAAGTGGGGGGTATGGATGCCTGCTCCAATTGAGAGGGATGGGGCGGGGTGGAGGGGAGAGTCCCTGAGACCTCTGCGGTGGGGTGGGGGGCAGTTTACTTTTTGATCTGATTGGGCACCCTTTAAACAGGGCGCCCAAATTTCAGTGCAGCCGGGCTTTGCCGACATGTTGAAGCCGTGGTCCTCTACATGACGGCTTGAAAGGCACCCAGCTGTTTTTTTGTGACAGTGTGATAAGATCTGGAGAGAAACATATCGTTTTTCTTGCCGAAACCAACACTGCAATTTTTTGATAAGATTTCTCCCAGAGAGTAGGAATAAGTGGGTCTTCTTCGAAGTGGCAGGTGACTCGTGGGGTCCCATAGGGATCAGTGCTTGAGCCCCAGCTATTCACAATATACATCAGTGCTTTGGATGGGGAACCTAGTGTAATAGCTCCAATTTGTTGAAGACTCGAAATGTGATGGGAATGTGAGTGGTGAGGAGGATGCTAAGAAGGGTGATTTAGACAAATTGAGTGAGTGGACAAACACAAGGCAGGTGCATTATAATGTGGATAAATGTGAAGTTATCGACTTTGAAACAGAATGGCAGACTATTATTTAAATGGTAGATTGGATAATGTTCAAATGGACCTGAGTGTCCTATTACACCAGTCACTGAAAGCAAACATGCAGGTGCAGCAAGCAATTAGGAAGGAAAATTGTATGTTGGCCTTCATTGCAAGAGGACTAGAGTACAGGAGCAAGGATGCCTTATTGCAGCTGTACAGGTGAAAGCACAGCTGGAGTATTGTGTACAGTTATGATCTCCCTTTCTAAGAAAGGATACACTTGCCATACAGGGAGTGCTGTGAGGGTTCACTAGGTTGATTCCTGGATTGCAGGATGGTTGCATGAGGAGAGATGGGGTCAACTGGGTTTGTATTCACTGGAATTTAGAAGAATGAGAGCAGATCTAATTTAAACATATAAAATTCTGGACAGACTAGATGCAGGGATATTAAGAGGGATATGGGCCAAATACGGGCAATTGGGACTAGCTTAGTGGTAAAAACTAAGTGACATGGACAAGTTGGGCTAAAGGGCCTGTTTCCATGCTGTAAACCTCTATGACTCTATGACTCTATGTTGTTTCCTCTGGTTGGGGTGTCCAAAATAAAGGATCACAGTCTCAGGATACAGGTTGGGCCTTCACTCAGATGGTGTTGAACCTGTGGAATTTTCTACTACAGAAGGCTGTGGAGGCCAAGTTACTGAATCTATTGAGGAAGGAAATAGATAGATTTCTGGACTCTAAAGGTGTCAAGGGATATGGGGAGAGTGCAGGAGTATGTTGTTGAGATAGAGGATCATCCATGATCATATTGAATGATGGAGCAGGCTCGAAGGCCTGAATGATCTACTCCTGCTCCTATTTTCTATGTTTCTACCTTCATAAATAGCTGGGAATATTATCAGAATAATGACCATAGTTGGTAAGGTGGGCTCCACTTGAATCAAATGTGAACGAAGAGTTTTGTAATGAACATCGAGACAGCAACTGAGAATGATTTAAGCTAGATGATTAGGGAAGGCAGATTTCAAACTAAATGGAATGCAAGTTAAAAGCCATGAACAGATGGCTATGAACGCAGCAACCTTGAGAGATGTGGATTTACAAGACCACCAGCAAGTTGAGACTGGGAGACACCAAATGGGCAGACACATAACAGGTTAAATTTAATGCTGAAAAATGTGAAGTGAAACATTTTGGGAGGAAGAATGAGGAAATGCAATATAAACCAAATGGTACAATTTTAAAAGGAGATGCAGGAACTGGGAACGCAAATCATTGAAGATGACAAGGCCAAGTTGAGAAGGCTGCCAAAAAAGCGTAAAAAATGTACTGTTCTCCTTGGAGCAGAGCAAGCTAAGGATAGATTTGATAGAGGTGGTCAAATTTGTGAGGGGTTTGATAGGATAAATAAGGAACTGTTTCCACTGGCCAGACTGTCGGTAACCAGAGGATACAGATTTCAGATAATTGCTAAAACAAGCAAGAAGGAGATGAGGAGCATTTTTGTCAGTCAGCGAGTTGTTGTGATCTGGAATTCACTGTCTGAATGGGTGGGAGATGCAAATTCAACAGGAAAGTATAGAGGGCTTGAGGAAAGAGCAGGGGTGTGGTACTAATTGGATAACTCTTTCAAAGTGCCAGCATAGGCACAACAGGCCTAATTTCATCCTCCTGTGCAGTATGATTGTTGAGACAAATCAACATTAAGCTGCCTATATATATACACAGTGCAAAGTGCTGAATCTAGCATGACAGAGCTCAGAGTAATCGTGGCAGCGGGTACTATGAGTATGGTGCGAGTATCAGAAACATGACTCAATTCAGAGAATGGAAGTTAATTTCACATTCAGCTGTATATTGTGTGTAGCAAGAGAAGAAGAGATTCTGCAGCCACGTATTTCAGGGAAAACTGGGATGTGAGTGATGTTCCTCTGTGTGTAGGCCACAGAAAGATCTACCCTCCATATAAATTTCTAATCTGAAAAAAATCAAAGCTAACATTACGGGAGAGAAGTTGTCTATTTGGCACCCATTTTATGGATACTGCAAGTATTCTTAAACTAAAGAAATTGTGACTGCCATACACACATACACTTCCAACAGGATAGCATTTTGTGTACAGGTGTACAGGTGTTGCTACAAATGAACCCAACTACTACCAGCACAACAGTATGTAACATTGATTTGATGTCAGCAATGTCATTTCCGAGCTACATGTTCCAGCCTAGATCCGGTCTTAACCTCGCTCAGCTGAATAGCGCACTAACCAGCATGAAAGACACCCCACAGTACTATTTAAAAAGATCATCAATGACGTTTTAAAATTCTGTAAGAAGTTTAACAACATCAGGTTAAAGTCCAACAGGTTTATTTAGTAGCAAAAGCCACAAGCTTTCGGAGCCTCCAAAATTCTAACAGGGTTAGACAGAGTAGATTCAGAAAGATTGTTCTCAACGGTGGGGGAGTCTAGAACTAAGGGTCATAGTTTGAGGATAAGGAGTAAATCTTTTAGAACTGAGGTGAGGAGAAATTTCTTCACCCAGAGAGTGGTGAATGTGTGGAATTCACAACCACCAAATATAGTTGAGGCCAAAATGCTGTCTGATTTCAAGAAAAAATTAGATATAGCCCTTGGGGCTAAAGGGATCAAGGGATATGGGAGGAGAGGAGTGGGATCAGGATATTGAATTTGATGATCAGCCATGATCAAAGTGAATGGCAAAGTGGGTTTGAAGGGCCGAATGGCCTATTCCTGCTTCTAGTTTCTATGTCTATGCTTCTATGTGCAGGAACTTCTGATGAAAGGTCATTGACCTGAAACCTTGAGCCTGTTTCTCTTTCCAGAGGTGGAAAAGGGGGAGTTGCTTTCGGATATGGGTGGCTTATTATGACTTCTTCTCGGCACTGAGCAGGATGGAAGAATGAGCAGAAACCACACAGATCAGGACAAACTGCTAGAAGAAAGAGGAGATGGTGGGGGGTGGGGGAGGGAGCTGATCGGAGGGTTCTCAGCAATGTCCCTTCCCATAATGGCCAGCCCTGTCTCCTACATGGAGTTTAAAAATGGAGAGGCAGGAGCGCTTCTCCCCTTCTCATTTCTTCCTGCTGCCACCTGTTACATGCCACCTACTACTGCAAGAAATAGGGAGTTGTTTGGTTATTTGGTGATCTGGCTGTCATGGTTGAATAAATAGCAGTGTGTGTAAGTTTTGAGATGCAGTTGTGAGGCCTGCAGTGGTGTTAATTGATTGAGGATTAAGTAAACCATATGAATGTTAGATACGAATCTTGATTAATAGAGATTGTTCACAGTGAATTGAGCAGCAGACGAGGCTCGTGGTACAGATCGTAGGATTTGGTGTTTGAGGATGCACTCCTGACATGTGAGATCACTTCTTCCTGTAGTGCACCATGGTCCTTGGGGATGCAGTCCGAGCATTGGCTTCTGCTGCTATCTTTTCCTATTGCTTTCAGAAAATGTGTCTAAAGGGATTCCAACACCCCCTGCCCCCCCACTCCTCCCCACTCAGCCTACAATCTTCCCTTCGATCTTCCTTCTATTTCTTCCTTCCCTTCCACCTTTCTGCCCACTCTCACCCATGGTTAGTCATTGGTGATTCTTCCTCAGCGCAGAAGTCAAAATGGTCTTAGTACCACCAGGGGCAACAACGCACTTTTGCTTTAAGAGATACAGGTTATTTTTCAGTAGTACTAGGCATGCAGCCAATGAGCAGTATGGGGAACACAGTCTGCATGCAGCAAAAATGGAAATGAGCAGGAAGCACCAAGCTGGCCCCATGCCGACAGTGTTATCAGTGGGCATAGCTTAATTGTGCATCAAGATCTTGCACCCTTTTTCGGGTTGGGGGGGGGATCTAATTTAACGTCTGAGGGGTCTACTATAGGCCACCAGAAGGCGGAGAACAGTTTGCTCCACAAACACAAGTGACAATGGGTAAGTTATTTTACAGGGAGACTTTTCTGCAATCAACACGATATAAACTTAAGAAAAACCAAATGATTTAGAGTCAGAGTTGGTGAATGTAACACAGAATGGCTTTACGACTATAAAGTGAAACCATGATGGGCAGTGCTCACCTTGTCCTGATACGGTGCAGGAATTGTAGATGTAGTACCGCTTTGAGACATAATAACCACAGAATCATCAAGTAGAATGGAATCTGAGACCCAATTTTAGCAAAGACCAGAAGTTAGGTTTATAACTTTAAAATATTGAGGAAGAATTGAAAAAAAAAACAGATTGCAGGGGAATGTCTGTCAATATTTCAGTAGAAATTAAATGGACGCCTTAAAGCAAATAATGCTAGACAGACAGAACAAGTATATATATATCCAAGTTCAACAAGCTTAGACTGAACAAATAGGTTGCGGCTCCTCTGCTCAGGAAAATTGAGAAAAGGTGGGATGAAAATAATTTCAGAAATAGGAAGGATCAGACAGGAAGCAAATGCGAAGCAATATTCGATAGGTTTGGAGTCCATGTACGTAAATGCAGATAGTGTGGTAAATAAAGTTGCTGAGCTGCAGCTATATGCTACCACATGGGGCTATGATATTGTGGCAACAACAAGAGATGTGGCTCAAGTAAAGTGAGAATTGGGATCAAAATATTCCATGTCACCAGATATTCAGCAAAGACAGGGCAGGAAGAAGAAGCAGAGTATGTGACAGGATTGATGAAGGAAACTGTTATAACACTGGAGAGGGATGAATTAGTTGAGGAATCAAAAATAGAATCTGTTCAGTTCAAACGCAGGAACAATAGAGGAGCTATTACACGACTGTGTGCATAATATAGGCCAATAAAAAATGCAAAGGAGATAGAGAAGCAAATTTGGAGCCCAATTACAAAATGATGTGAGAACTATACTGTAATGATAATGGGGAGCTCCAATTATCCTAATATAGACTGGGATAATAACAGTGTAAAAAGGCAAAAAGAGGGAGGAATTCCTGTCGTATGTCCAAGAGAACTTTCTAGAGAGTGTATTTCCAATTTAATGAATAAAGTGCAAAGTTGTGCAGGTTAGGTTGATTGGCCATGATAAATTGCCCCTTAGTGTCAGGGGATTAGCACGTTAAATATGTGGGGTTAAGGGGATACCTGGGTGGGATTCTTGTTGGTGCAGGCTCAATGGGTCAAATGGCCTCCTTCCACACTGGAGGGATTCTATGATTCTATGAATCTAAGTGCGACAAGTAGCAAGCATGCTTTAGTGTGGCGCATTTGGAAAACAATTAGCATAATATCAATCGGATAAGAATTATGGAAAAATACAAAGCTTTAATATACTTAACTTGAGAAGGACCAATTGTAAAGAGGTCTGGCACAGATTGATTGAAATGAGAGATTTGTAAGCAAAATATAAATGAACAATGGAATGCAAGAAAATCAAAGAAGAGATAGCCTGGATCTAAAGTAGAAACAGTTCCACTGGAGAGGGAGTGGCCATGGGTGGGGGTGGGAAGGAAGGGATCCAAAGTTAGATCTCCCTGGATGACCAAAGAGAACTGGGGCAATTCTCCCAGCAGCAGGCCTGGAGACTTAAGCGGAGGCCGTATAACGGGCTTCCCGCTGGGTGCCACGGCCTCGATGTGTCTCTGGCCATTGGATTTCCGGTATCATCAGCTCCACGCCAGAAATTGGCGTGGAGTCGAATAAATTATGCAGTTGCTCATTTGAATATCATTAGCGGGTCCTGGCCTCTCCCCCAACACCAGACTTGTTTCACTCCAACAGGGTTCACAACAGCTCCCCGCTAACGAGGAGTTGGCGGCCCAACCCTGCTGGAGTGAAGGGGTGCCATGGAGACCCCTCAGGAAGTCGGGGGTAAGGAGGTTCCCTTTGGGCATTGCCAGCTTGGCAGTGTCACCCTGGCCCCCGGCACTGCCCAAAGGAAAATGTGGCAATGACCAGGGGATACCTTGGCGCTGTCCACCGGGGATAAATAGTGGCAAGGGGGCAGTGCCAAAGGGGTGGGGCTAGAGAGGTGGGGCCTATAGCAGGCAGGGCCCCTTGGGGCAGATCGGTGGGGGTGGGGGGGACGTCCTGCTGCCACTTTGCACTTTGGATCAGTGACAGAGGGAGGGTGGACAGCGATCGGGCTGGCCATCAGGGTGGGTGGGGGCCGGGGCCTGCCTGGGGGGGGTTGAGACTACGGGTGGGTTGTTTGGGCTGCAGGGTGGGAGTGGGGGAGATGAAGGTGGGCCGGGGTGATGGGGGGGCGGGGGGGGGAGCGGTGTCGGGGCTGGCCTGGACACGTCCGGGAGACCAGCAATCGGGTCGTGGGGGGGTCAGAGGGGCAGCGTTGTGGGGTTGTGGGATTGGCCAGCGATTGAGCTGGCCAGCGATCGGGAGGCCAGCAGTGCAGGACTACTACACATGCGCTGATCTCCGCTGTGACAGATCGACGCATGCACAGTGGCCCACTCAGCACTGTGCTGCCGGCCTCCCTAGCGGGAATAGGCCCCGCCCCATGATTTTTAGCATGATTCATGCTAAGGCTCTCTGTGATGCACAGAGTGTGGGAGATTCATTTTGAAAATCCCGCTGAAAAAAGCAGTGGGATTTACTCCAGTTTTCACATGAATTCGGCACTTGGGAATATTTTGGTAGAATCCCATCCAACTGGCTGGATTTTGCTATCAGTGATGAAGCAATGTGTTCACTGCTGACCTCGAAGGAAACTGCCCACAGAGATTTAACAATTTCTACGGGGTGGCTTTCCTCTTTCCTGGCACCATTTTACACCTGGCACCCAAGTTAAGAAGATGTTTTGGCGCACAGTAACAGTAGCCAATCACAATGAAGTGTTCACACACCGCAAACCAGGAAGTTAAAGTTAAAATGACTTTTCATCGAATAGAATCCCTACAGTGGAGAAGGAGGTCATTCAGCCCTTTGAGCCTGCACCGACAACAGTCCCACCCAGACCCTATCTCTGTAACGTCACATATTTACCCTGCTAATCCCCCTGACACTAACGGTCAATTTAGCATGGTCAATCATCCTAATCTTTGGAATGTGGGAGGGAACCGGAGCACCCAGAGGAAACCCATACAGACACATGGAGAGCATGCAGACTCCACACGGACAGTTACCCAAGGCCGAAATTGAACCCAGGTATCTGGCACCGTGAGGCAGCAGTGCTAACCACCATGCCACCATACTGCCCACTTTTGGCACTTTTAATTTACTTTTGTTGATAGCTAAATGAATGGTTATGATTGGCTTAAGATAGGAGCTAAAACTGCTAAAAATAAAAACATAGATTTTTTTTCGTAATTGAGAAGTTTGACATTCTTCAAATATAGCTTCCCAGTGTCAGTGTGGGTAATTATGGAGATTGTACCCTGTTAAGAAACCCAGCTAAATCTCCTGCAACAACATGAGGCTTTTTCAAGATTTTCTAAAGCAAGACTGTAAGAGTAGAAGTGCTCATTAGTGCAACAGATTTCCCATTGATTGTGCTCGAGAGGTCTCTTAACAGCTCAGTGTCTGGAGATGCTTAGAATCACTGACATCACCTGTTGCATTTCTGCATTAGTTTGCCGAATTGTGCCAATGTTACCACAGCAATTCTGGTTGATTAGGCATTGAAACAATCTTCTTGGTGAGGCCAACTGTAAACGATAGGGTAATTGTGATATTTGAAGTTTATTTATTAGTCACAAGTAAGGCTTACATTAACACTGCAATGAAGTTACTGTGAAATTCCCCTAGTCGCCACATTCCGGCGCCTATTTGGGTCAATGCATCTAACCAGCACATCTTTCAGACTGTGGGAGGAAACCGGAGCACCCGGAGGAAGCCCACGCAGACACGAGGAGAACATGCAGACTCCGCACAGACAGTGACCCAAGACGGGAATCAAACCCGGGTCCCTGGCGCTGTGAGGCAGCAGTGCAAACCCAGATAAAAGGGAAGTGCTTAAAAAGTTGGCAGTCCTCAAAGTAGAAAAGTCAAACAGTCCAGGTAGGATGTATGCCTAGGTTACTGAGCAAGGTAAAAGTGGACAGTGTGGAGGTTCTGGCCACAATTTTCCAATCTTAGGTTAGTTTAGTTTATTTATTAGTGTCACAAGTAGGCTTACATTAACGCTGCAATGAAGTTACCATAAAAATCCCCTGGTCATCACACTCTGGTGCCTGTTTGGGTACACTAAGGGAGAATTCACCTAATGTACTAACCAGCACGTCTTTTGGACTGCGGAAGGAAACCAGAGCACCCAGGGGAAACCCACGCAGACAAGGGGAGAACGTGCAGACTCCGCACAGATAGTGACCCAAGCCGGGAATCAAACCCAGGTCCCTGGCTCTGTGAGGCAGCAGTGCTAACCACTTTGCCACCATGCCTTCTTCTTTGATATGAGGGTGATAGGGTTAAACCCAGCAATTACAGGACCACCAACCTATCGTCAGGTGGTGGGGAAACTTTGAAAGTCAATAACCCAGGTCAAAATTAACTGGCACTTGCAAAATGATGCAGAAGGATTTATTAGAATGGTACAAGAGACAAAAGGCCTCAGAGATATAGAAAAATTGGAGAAGCTGGGATTGTTCCTCATGAAACATAAAGAAGAGATTTGATAATAAAAATAAATAAAGAGAAACTACTTTCGGTGGTGGAAGGGTCGATAACCAAAGGACAAGATTCAAAGTGGCATGAGAAAGCAGGTGCTTACACAGCAAGTTACAATCTTGAATGTTCTGCCTGAAGGATGGTGGAAGTAGAATCGATAATAACTTTCAAAAGTTAATTGGTCCTCGAAAGAAAAAATATGGAACAATGGAGAAGGAGCAAGGGATCGGTCCACAGAAGAGACATGATCAGCCAAATGGCCTCCTTCTGTTCTGCATCATTTCATGATTCCATGTAGAAATAATTTAAAAGGGTAATAAGTGGGCTAAGAGAGATCCAGAAATAAACCAAGAGACGTAAAATGTATCAGTGAAGCTCTGGTACTTCACATGGGTCTATTTCCCATAGCCTTTGGCTATATAGTACATTGTCCTTCAGTTTGGTGTTAATCTTGACTTTAAGTCTGGTGTTACTGCCAATTATGTTGAGGGTGGTGACACTCTTTGCTGTGCCGTTATCAACGCTATCGTAGTAGGGTGTTGATGCGGAGGCTCTGTAGCTTTCCTGCTTTGGTTGAACTCCAGTTCATTCACCTTACTGCTGCTCCTACTCCTGGAGGATTGAACAGCTCCTGTGTTGCTGATGACAGATAAGGGTTGCTGTGGTTTGAATCTGTAGCATTTGGCAAAGTGATTCCATTTCCCACATTTGTTGCACCTTTTACCATATGCAAAACAAGGATTTCTGTTCAGTTAGTGCTGGCCACTGCATTTAGAACAAGGCGCCCCTGTACTTTAAGTACCTCAGCTTCTCGATGAAAATCTCTGCTTCGTTCCTCTAATTATTTATTTAACATACAGATATTGATGGCTGCTTGTGACACTAAGTCCTTTTTTTCTCACAGTAGTTGCTTGCAGACTGAATCACTTTATATTCCACAAACGACTCAATTATGATTGGGTCTTCAGTGAGATTTCCGAATGCACATTTCTTTGCCAATATTTTTGGGGTGGCCGTATAAGATTGTATTGACTTAACTGCTCTTTGGTTTATTGAGTGAATGTAAAGATTATCTTTTTTTACCAGGAAACAGATGCTTTTGAACTGTTTCGGGATTATCACGGGGTCTTCTTTCTCCTCCTCTGTCTGGGAAAAATAACTCAAATTTTTCCATGGCCTCAGGGCCCATGAGTTATTAGGATATAAGCCTGTACTTTTTTGACTTGTCAGAGAGTGTAACACCACAGTAAATAAGTCAATCCTTCTGGAACTTTACCCAACTAGTTGCAATATTTTCAGCAAAAATGAGTGAGCCGATGCAGTGATGACTTTGTGTCATATAGCCAACCCCTGATACCACCTAGAATGTTGTGGGTTCCTTAAATCACCAACTTCATGACTTACAACAAAGGAGCACAACAGCTACATACAACACTTATGCACTGCCCACATTCCTGGGGATAGCTTCTACCATGTGACATTCTCGTAGTCATGTCAGCACGTTCTCACATGACCACTCGGTCTACACCAACCTCCTTCACTCCCTCCCCCACACTCCCCACCTCCCTACATAAATGATCTTTTTCCCATTCCTTCTTCGGTACCTTTGATATCTCGATGGTGCTTTCTCTAAGACATAGTTGAAGCTATGTGAACCAGTGATTCTCTCTCTCACTCGAGTTCAGAGCTGAGAACTGTTGTCTCTGGCAGGTGCTCTCTCTTTTTTGTCTCATTGCCCCTGTCTTTTATACCCTCGATGACATATCAATATTTCCCACAACAGGATTGATCCTAGGTTGTCAAAATCATCAGATTTAAATTTAACAGGTTAATGATACCGAAGTCCTGATTCCAACTGATTGGCTAAATTCAAAAGCCTGTTTTCTTAGTAAAATTTTCTGCTTGGCCTTTCAATACAAATGTTTCAGTTTGCGGCGTGATTTAAAATATACCTGTGTTGGTGTGAGGATTTGTGGTAAATTGGTTTGGCTGTGCAAGATGCAGACTGTTGTGAGATATTGGCAGTCCTATGTATTTTGTCCCTCCTGATTTTCCGTGCTTGTCGTCTGATCTGAACAGCATTGGCAGCTCAGCCAGTAGAGGGCGAATGGTGGGGGTGGGTTGAAGGATTTTTTTTGTGTAATTTGCTGCGGTTTGTTCTCTCTCTCTCTCCAGCTGCTCCCTAATGTCACAGAATCAGAATTTATATTCTGGGGAATTGAATAGCAGAGCTGTCTAAGACTCCCTGTGCTGGCTGCCCTCCCTGAGAGAGTGAGCTGTGTAAAGACAGGAATCTTCACTGTACAACTCGGTACCTCCATACAGATTGAATACCACAGTGGGAAGGAGGAATTGATCCCAAAGGGACTCCTGGAAACTCAGTCGTGTTGCTACATCTTTGGCGGTCAGCAGGTCAGGATAGGTGGGTGTTGCTCAGAAGTGAAACTTCTCTTTTAAGTTAGAGCAGTTTAGGCCTGGAAGGAATAATTGCAGCAGCTTCCTTTTCAGACAAGCAGCACACTGTGAGAGAAAAGGACTTGAAACAGCTGGAGCCAAACAGCAGCAGTGATAAGGTAGAACTTGTGAAATGCATTACCAGCCTTTTAGTCAACAGAAGTTGCTGTTATGATTTATTAGGAGTCACAGAGCATTTTTCAGTAACTGGGTCAGAAAACTTGCACGTTTGTTGTTGCGATGATCACCTTGTG
Source organism: Mustelus asterias (assembly GCF_964213995.1). NCBI lineage: Eukaryota > Metazoa > Chordata > Chondrichthyes > Carcharhiniformes > Triakidae > Mustelus > Mustelus asterias. The sequence continues at coordinate 49,392,477 of NC_135803.1, forward strand.
CTGCTGAGAATGTGAAATCCTTATTGCCAGATATCTGGCTGGTTTAAAGTTCTAAAAAATCTCCCCCTCGATCAGTGTGTAGGTCCACTTTCAGCAGTGCCTCAGTGGTAGAACCCAAACTTCCGACTCTTGAGGGTTGTGACTACAGGTCCCCTTCAAGCTTTGAGCAGATAATCTAGATTGATAATTCAGTAGAGTACAAAGTGTTGCAATGTCGGAAGGCCCATCTTTCAGATGATAGTTAAGCCAAGGCTCGGCCTGCCTCTCAGGGATGTAGAATCCTCATGGCATTATTTGAAAAACTCACCTGATGAAGGAACAGCGCTCCGAAAGGGGGCGCATGGTGGCACAGTGGTTAGCACTGCTGCCTCACAGCGCCAGGGGCCCGGGTTCGGTTCCCGGCTTGGGTCACTGTCTGTGTGGAGTTTGCACGTTCTCCTCATGTCTGCATGGGTTTCCTCCATGTGCTCCGATTTCCTCCCACATTCTGAAAGATGTGCTGGTTAGGTGCATTGACCCGAACAGGCGGCGGACTGTAGCAGCTAGGGGAATTTCACAGTAACTTCATTGCAGTAAGCCTTACTTGTGACTAATAAATAAACTTTAAACTAAGCTCATGATTCCAATTGAACCTGTTGGACTTGGTGTTGTGAGACTTCTTAATATTTAAAAAACACCAGGGACATTCCCTGTCTCCTGACCAATATTTATCCCTCAATCAGTAACGCACAAAAGATGTTTTCTCATTGCTGTTTGTGAGATCTTGCTGCTTGCAAATTGGCTGCCGAGTTTTCAATGTTACAACGATGATTACACGTCAAAACATATTTAATTGTCTGTAAAACACTGATTTGTAAACGTCAAAGGTATGGAGTGAGCTTACTGATCTGAGGAGGTCAGCAATATTTGACCTCTACATTCCAGGATAAAGACAGAGAAGACATTGTCCTGTTCCATTTCAGGTAAGTAACTCCGGTTGGACAATCCAGGGGTGGCAGGCAGGTGCTGCCTGCAGTTGAATAGACACTTGCTGTCTCGGCTGTCACACAGAATGACTGCTGGTGTGAGTGGCAGCAGATCAGCCACTGTCCTTTAACTGGCTCTCCTGCAAGAAACAGGAATAGGCTATTTCAGACCTTTGAGGCTGTTGTGCGAGTCAATCAGATCATGGCTAATTTTTACCTTGCCTCATTCACTGACCTTTGCTCCATATCCCCTGATACTCTTCCCGGACAAAAATCTATCAATCTCAATCTTGAAAATTTCATTTTACCTAGCATCTGTAGCTTCGTGGGCGAGAGTTTCAGATTTTGCAGTTTCGAAAAAGAAGTCCTTCCTCACCTCACTCCTCAATGGTCGAGCTCTAATTTTAAGATTGTTTCCCCCCCACTCTGAATTCCTTCATCAGAGAAAACATAGTTTCTTTGTATTTATCCTACCAAAACACGATTCAAACACTTCAAATTAGATCACCCCTCTAACCTTTTAAACTCAAGGGAATACAAGTTAATTTTTGAAGCAATCTTTTCTCATAATTTAACCATTTAAGCTCTGGTGAATCAGCTGCACCCTCTCCAAGGCCAGTACAATTTTCCTGAGGTTTGGTGTCCAAAACTGCATTCATTTGCCCCATGTCTGTCCAAGTCCCTGTACAAATGAAAGTATGCCTTCCTTTCCTGTGTATTACAGCCCCCTTGAGATAAGTGCTAAAATTACGTTGGCCTTTTAGATTGCTTTTAGCTTTCAAACACATTCCTTCAAGATCGGAGAGGAGAAGAATTGGCAAAGCAGAAGAAAATATTCTTTAAAAAAACATGCCAAATAATGTACCAGTGTTAAAGTACCGGAAGAAGGTAGCCTAGGATTGTATACAAAAACTGCATGTACAACAGTAGAAATAGGAAAAAAAGAGAGAAAGACAGACATGCCACCTTATCTGGTAGTTCAAAGCGCTTTACGTTCAATTAAATATTTTGAAGATCAAGACCTGTTCGGTCATACAAGCAGCCAATTTTACACAACGAGGTCTCACTGACAGCAGTGGGATTGTTTAACTGAGGGATCAGTGTTGACTATGACACCTGGAGAATTGACCTTTCTTCTACACACACTCTGCTATGGTTTTTAATATAAACTTAAATAGTGCTAAGAAGACCTTACTATAATATTGCATCCAATAAAGCTGCTCTAAATTATGTGTCCAAGTCCTAGAATAGGGCGGGAACCTCAATCTTTTAATTTACAATTAATGAGTTCCACCAGCAAGATTCCAGCTGAAGTACAGAGGGGGCTGTTCCCCAGCAAGTCTCCCTCTCTGAGGGCATCAATTTTCAGAAAAGATTTTTGACAAATTTTAATGAGTGATGCGAGTGTACCTTTAAGAATTTTTTAAAAATCATGTTCTCTGCAGCTTGTAAACAGACCTTTTGATTTCATCATGGCACCAGCTGTCTGTTAAAAGTCCTTTTATTGCTGTTTCAATGGGGTTTTGCTTATTTTTACTCTGGGCCTCAGATACTTTCTGGGATTTGTTTAATGACCCTGTATTGTTAGGGGGAAGACTGGGTGGCAGGTCATGTGTTTTGGACAGTTTTTTCTTCATAGTGAATTCAGGGTTTCACTTTCGGTTTGGCTGCGAGCTGCTGTTTTAGTCAGAAGTTGTCAAATGGAAAGCAGTGTTTCTCTCTCCCTGGTATTGGAGATTCTGCTAGTTAGCTGGAAGCAAGGCTTCTTGCCTTCCTGGAGTGAACATTCTGCTGTTGGTGGTTTTGCTAGCTATTACCTCGAGTCCCTCTCTCTTTCCCTGGTGGTTAGGGAAGCTGTCCTGACTTCAAGCTTGTGTGTGTGTGTCTCAAGAGAGCTGCAGCATTCAACCAAAGGATTGACTTCCGGCATCACGCAAACGTTCGAATTTGCTGTGTTAGTCCTGTGGCAAGGATTCTGTTCATGGGGAAGTTTGTTTGATTGTATCATTGCATTTCTATTTGTCAAGGGTTATACAAAATCATGGTTATTTTTTTTCTTGTTTTTAATCGGAAAAACATATTGCTAATTTTCTTTCCACACATGTTAACTATATTCTTAAATAAATTTTGTTTGACAAAAGCACCCTAGTGGGTCAGTTGAATCATACCTGAAGTGAAACATCTCATGCTTACTCTAGGCAAATTCAAATTGCAAAACTTATGATCCAGGCGGACTTCATAAAACACTTTGGAGTTTCTGACCTGAATTATAACAAATGCATAAAGGTTTCCAACTTTTTATTATTTGTTTGAGAGATGTGAGCATTCAAGGCAAGGCCAGCAGTTGTTGGCCGTCCCAAATTGCCCTTGAGAAGGGGGTGGTGTGTTGCCTTCTTGAACTGCTACAATCAGAGTGGTATATAGGCTCACTGACAGTGCTGTTAGGAAGGGAGTTCCAGGATTTTGATCCAGTGGCAGTGAAGGGATGGTGATACAGTTCCAAGTCAAGGATGATTTGGAAGGCAATTTGTATTTGGTGGTGTTCTCATGCATAGGCTGCCCTTGTCTTTTTAAGTGGTAGAGGCCATGGATTTGGAAGGCGTTGTTGAAGGATGCTTGGCGAGTTGCTGCAGTGCATCACGTAGATGGTATACACTGATGCAACTGAGTGTTGGTGTTGGAGGGATTGAATATTTAAGGTGGTGGATGGGATATTAATCAAGCGAACTGCTTTGTCTTAGATGATGTCGAGCTTTTTGTGCTGTTAAAGCATACTCATCCATCACACTCTTGGCTTGTGCTTTGTAGATGGTAGACAGGATTTGGGGAGTCAGGAGATGAGTTATCTGCCACACATTTCCCTGCCTCTGACCTGCTGTTGTAAGTAAGACAGTATTTGTATGGATGGTGTGGTTCAGTTTCTGGTCAATGGTAACCCCCAGGATTCAGTGGCGGTAATGCCGTTGAATGTCAAGAGGAGATGGTTAGATTCTCTCTTGTTGGAGATGCTCATAGTCTGGCGCTTATATGGCACAGTTGCTACTTGCCACTTACATTTCAGATTTCCAGCATCTGTAATATTTTGGTTTTGTACTTGCCACTTAAACTCAGGCCTGAATGTTGTACTGGCCTAGCTCCAAATGGGTACGGACTGCTTCAGTATCTGAGGAGTTGCAAATGATATGGAACACTGCAATCATCAGCAAGCATCTGCACTACTGACCTGATAATGAAAAGAAAGTCACCATTAGAGTATTACATTTCATAGAATAGGATTACATAGAATATATTCCACTTGAACCTCCTCCCACTTGCCCTCATCTCAATCTACCATCATAACTATCTATTCCCTTCAACATTGTTTGCTGCATTGGTGAAGCAGCTGAAGGTAGTTAGGCCAGGGCATTATCCTGAGGAACTCTGCAGTGATGTCCAGGGATGAGATGATTGACGTCTGACAAACAGAACCATCTTCTTTTCTGCTAGGCGTGACTCCAACCAGTGGAGAGATTTCCTCCGATTTCTATTGACTTTTTTGTTCGCGCTCCTTGATGCCAAACTCAGGCAAGTGCTGCCTTGCTAGCAGTGGCTCTCAGCTCACCACTGGAATTCAGCTCTTGTTTTCATCAATGTTGAATGAGGTCAGGAATTGAGTGGACCTGGCAGAAGCCAAACTGAGCATGGTAGAGCACATTATTGAGCATGGACAGTGTCAATGACAACTTCTATCACTTTGATGTGTGGGAATAGACTACTCGGGTAGTAATTGGCTTAGAACATAGAACATAGAAAGCCACAGCACAAACAGGCCCTTCGGCCCACAAGTTGCGCCGATCACATCCCCACCTCTAGGCCTATCTATAGCCCTCAATCCCATTAAATCCCATGTACTCATCCAGAAGTCTCTTAAAAGACCCCAACGAGTTTGCCTCCACCACCACCGACGTCAGCCGATTCCACTCACCCACCACCCTCTGAGTGAAAAACTTACCCCTGACATCCCCCCTGTACCTACCCCCCAGCACCTTAAACCTGTGTCCTCTCGTAGCAACCATTTCAGCCCTTGGAAATAGCCTCTGAGAGTCCACCCTATTCAGACCCCTCAACATCTTGTAAACCTCTATCAGGTCACCTCTCATCCTTCGTCTCTCCAGGGAGAAGAGACCAAGCTCCCTCAACCTATCCTCATAAGGCATGCCCCCCAATCCAGGCAACATCCTTGTAAATCTCCTCTGCACCCTTTCAATGGCTTCAACATCTTTCCTGTAATGAGGTGACCAGAACTGCGCGCAGTACTCCAAGTGGGGTCTAACCAGGGTCCTATAAAGCTGCAGCATTATCTCCCGACTCCTAAACTCAATCCCTCGATTAATGAAGGCTAGTACGCCATACGCCTTCTTGACCGCATCCTCCACCTGCGAGGCCGATTTAAGAGTCCTATGGACCCGGACCCCAAGGTCCTTCTGATCCTCTACACTGCTAAGAATGGTACCCTTCATTTTATACTGCTGCTCCATCCCATTGGATCTGCCAAAATGGATCACCACACACTTATCCGGGTTGAAGTCCATCTGCCACTTCTCCGCCCAGTCTTGCATTCTATCTATGTCTCGCTGCAACTTCTGACATCCCTCCAAACTATCCACAACACCACCTACCTTGGTGTCGTCAGCAAACTTACCAACCCATCCCTCCACTTCCTCATCCAGGTCATTTATGAAAATGACAAACAGCAAGGGTCCCAGAACAGATCCCTGGGGCACTCCACTGGTCACTGACCTCCATGCAGAGAAAGACCCCTCCACAGCCACTCTCTGCCTTCTGCAGGCAAGCCAGTTCTGGATCCACAAGGCAACAGCCCCTTGGATCCCATGCCCTCTCACTTTCTCAAGAAGTCTTGCATGGGGGACCTTATCGAACGCTTTGCTGAAGTCCATATAGACCACATCCACCGCTCTTCCTTCGTCAATGTGCTTGGTCACATTTTCAAAGAACTCAACCAGGCTCGTAAGGCACGACCTGCCCCTGACAAAGCCGTGCTGACTACTTTTGATCATACTAAACTTCTCTAGATGATCATAAATCCTGTCTCTCAGGATCCTCTCCATCAACTTACCAACCACTGAGGTTAGACTCACCGGTCGGTAATTTCCCGGGCTGTCCCTGTTCCCTTTCTTGAATATAGGGACCACATCCGCAATCCTCCAATCCTCCGGAACCTCTCCCGTCTCCATCGACGATGCAAAGATCATCGCCAAAGGCTCCGCAATCTCCTCCCTCGCCTCCCACAGTAACCTGGGGTACATCCCATCCGGTCCCGGCGACTTACCAACCTTGATGCCATTCAATAGTTCCAACACATCCTCTTTCTTTATGTCCACATGCTCGATCCTTTCTGTCCTCCGCAATCCAGCAGTACAACCACCCAGATCCCTTTCCACCGTGAATACCGAGGTAAAGTATTCATTAAGCAGCTCCGCCATTTCTAACGGTTCCGCACAAACTTTTCCCCCTTCACCTTTTAAGGGTCCTATGCCTTCACATCTCATCCTTTTACTCTTGACATATTTGTAGAAAGCCTTGGGATTCTCCTTAATCTTACCCGCCAAGGTCTTCTCATGACCCCTTCTCGCTCTCCTAATTTCCTTCTTAAGCTCCTTCCTACATCGCGTATACTCCTCTAAATCCTTAACACCTCCTAGCTCTCTGAACCTTCTGTACGCCTCTCTTTTCTTATTCACCAGGTTCATCACAACCTTCGTGCACCACGGTTCCCGTACCCTACCAACACCCCCCTGTCTCATCGGAACGTTGTCATGCAGAGCTCCAGACAAACATTCCTTGAAAATCCTCCACTTTCCTTCGGTACTTTTCCCCAAGAATGCCTCCTTCCAATTTACCCGTCTAATTTCCTCCCTGATGACACTGTATTTCCCTTTACTCCAGAGAAACACTTTCCTAGCCTGCCTGACCCTATCTCTTTCCAATGCTATCGTGAAGGAGATAGAATTATGATCGCTATCCCCAAGATGCTCACCCACCGAGAGATCCTCCACCTGTCCAGGTTCATTAGCCAGCACCAGATCAAGAACAGCCTCTCCTCTAGTAGGCTTATCCACATACTGTGTCAGGAAACTCTCCTGGACACACCTAACAAACTCCTCTCCATCCAAACCCCTAGCCCTAGCCCTAGCTCTAAGCCCCTTCTTCAGGCCACTCCTCTCCATCCAAACCCCTAGCCCTAGCTCTAAGCCCCTTCTTCAGGCCACTCACCTGAAGAAGGGGCTTAGAGCTCCGAAAGCTTGTGTGGCTTTTGCTACCAAATAAACCTGTTGGACTTTAACCTGGTGTTGTTAAACTTCTTACTGTGTTTACCCCAGTCCAACGCCGGCATCTCCACATCATGACAACAATCCCACCCAGGCCTTATCCCCGTAACCTCACGAATTTACCATGCTAATCTGCCTGACACTTAGAGCAATTTAACATGTCTTTAACAATTTAATCAAGCTAATCCACACATTTTTCGATTGTGGGAGGAAACTGGAGCACCCGGAGTAAATCCACGCAGACACGGGGAGAATGTGCAAACTCCACACACTCAGTCACCCGAGGCTGGAATTGAACCCAGGTACCTGCCGCTGTGAAACAGCAGTGCTAACCACTGTGCCACTCACTTAACTTCATTTTCCTTTCGAGGTACATAAATTGAGTGCCGTGCTCTGAGATGTTGGTTGAGGGGAAGCATGTTGGCGAAAAGGAAAAGTTCACCTGCATCCTACACTGTCGAAAGGAAGATGGAAACGCATGCTTGAAATAAGCTATTTGAAGATTGAATTTAAATAATCCGCAAAGGACGTTTGCACTAATGCATTAGCCAGTGAGTTGCCAGAGCTTTAAAATTGTAAGTAGAGGTTTTAATTCCCATAGAGTTCAACAACAGTCCTTACATTCATACCTCTAATACCTATCTCTGCAGCTCAGATCATTCCAGAGCATTATGCACTAATCTAAGTTCCTTGTTACACATTCTCAATGCACCATGAATAGATATTTTCATCCTTGCACTGAATGTATCCCTTGTCCAATTTTGAATCTTAAACACCCATTTCAGGAAATGTACATAGCATGGTGAAATTTGACTGAGGTTCTGATGAACTCACCGACTGTATTTGCTTCCTTCAAGCTTTCATTTTGATATTGGAGACCAGTGCACCTTCCTATGCTGAAATGATGAACAGAGTTCCAGTTGTATTGCTCGCCTGCGGTTCCTTCAACCCCATTACAAATATGCACATGCGAATGTTTGAACTTGCCAGAGATCACCTTCATCAAACAGGTCAGTGTTGTCATAGCTTTGATTGGCACTGCACTACATATAGTCTTTAAATGGTCACAAGGTAAAACAAGGTGTTGAAATTACCTTCTATCTTTCTATAGTGATTCAGCTGACAATACTGGCACTTTCTGTAATGAATATGAGTGTGTAACAACAAAATATGAATGCAGTTTACTCAGTATATGAAAGTGACTTTTTCCCTGTGATTATTGTTAAGAATTTGCGTTCATCAGAATGACAGATATCACATTGGAGGGCGTATCCTTGTTCAGTTGTTCACCAGCAGATGAAATGTCATTCTTTCTCAGTTCAGGGACAAGGCAATTTAGGTGCAGAGTGAACAAGATCCTTTCACAGTCCTCTTTAAATATGTCACTGCTCCTACCTCAAAGCAGCATGCCAATTCCAGTTGTTCTTCTGAGTGAGGTTGTTAATTAGTTCAGAATTAGGGGAAGTTTTTGGCTGTGATTCCACAGTCAGTTTTTTTTTGAGACTGCTTAAACTCATTTTACTTGAGATTTTGACAAGAGCAGCAGTCAAGCCATCAGCCTCTCGCCTCGAGCTAGTTCCAGGATCTTGCAGCAAACAGCACCACCTGCACGCTCCCCTCCAAGCCACTCATCATCCTATCAGCTTTTCTTCACTATTAGACGTCAAAACCCTTGAACTCTCTTTCTAACAGCACTGTGCATGCACTTCCACCAGCTGGACTGCAGCGGTTCAGAAAGGTTGCTCTCCACGACCTTCTCGAGGGCAACTATAGATGGGCAATAAATGCTGGGCTTTGTTCACATCCCATGAAAAAATGCAAGAAAAGATCTACTCCACTCATGGCACCTAAAAGCACTCTACAGCTATATAGGGTATGGTCCTGAGTGATTATGGTACTGGCTCAGTAATCCAGTGGCAATGAATTTGTGAAACAAAATTCAAAAAGTCTGGTATTTTATGGGCTGACAGCAGGAAAAAAATATGACCAAGAAGGCTGCCAGATTTTTGTAATAAACCTTTAGTTATTCACTGGTTTCCTCCAGTGAAGGTAGCTTACCACCTCTGCCCATGACTCCAGTCCCACACTACATTAATTCTTAATAACATTGGATATCCTCCAATCCACTCCGTAAAAACAGTCACTCTCCCAACATTATTGGTGTGTACTCTGCAGGTAGCAATAATAGATGGTAATTCATATCAGTTTTTGCATTGGGCTGAGCACATAATCGAGTCAGTGCATGCTACTTTTCAAGACTACTTTTCATGGAAAAATATCATTAGCTGTCATGAGAGTTAATATTGTGCATGTATCAACATGTTTTTTTCTCTACTTATGATTTAGAGAAGCTTGAATTGTCAGATTCTATTGGACAGAATGGAAATTGATAAGAACCTGGTGTCAGAAACATGTAAATTATTAATAATACCACTGTGTGGTTCAGATGGCAGAATGATCCTAAGCTCATACAGCCTTTATTTAGTGCATTGCAAATTGTCAGTGCCATTGTATTAAAACCAGGCTGATTTCCATCTGCCACAGTAAAAAGACTGGTAGCGAGTTTGCACAACTTGATGGGCAGAGTTGACCGTGTGTCCTCAGTGAAGTGTGGATAGGCACAGGATACAAGTGTGCCAAGTTTGTGGCTGAGTTATCATGAGCATCCTTGGAATCTTTAAAATGCACCATGGTGGGGATGAATTGAAAGGCTGTGTTTTCTGAATCATTGGAGATAGAATTCAACGCCAACGAATATTCAAATCATTGCTGTGAATGGAAAGGGAAATTGGGCAATGAGTACAACAGGCGGCAGAAATTCTACTGCCATTTTGTGCCCTCAGTGTATTGGAATTTTATTCCCAGTGTTTCTAACCACAAATCACTTTGTTGGAAGAAAACCCTTGCAATAAACTTGACTCTTTCACTGATTGTGTTCAACTTCTTTCTATAAAGTTAGGTTCCCGTACAGACAAAATCTATAAGAAGCTTTTAAATTTTATGTTTGGGTAATAGTCTCAATTTTGCTTAGAACAGGAGTGTTCATTTTGTTTTAAACATTCAGGCATGCTACATTTTAACCTCTCCTGTTTTTCTATTCACTTTGATTCATGGCCGCCCCATTGTTCTTGTTGATGATCCTATCTACTCAATTCTAAACTCGTTTATTGATATTTCCCAACCATAGCATGTTAACTAAAAGATTATTTATGTGTTGGCTAGCCACTGTTTGAAGTGCCAATATGATATAGCTGGCAGCACTCTTATTGTGTATTCAACTGGTAAGTAATTCCTTGAAAGGTGAACCCTAAAATGAGGGTTAAACCCAATAAAACTCTGACTATTGTAGCACAGGCAAACTACCAAGTACTTACAACTCAAACAGCCCAATCAACCCAACAGATCTTCAGCAGTGCTTATATTCCACACGAACCTCCTCCCATTCTCCTTCATCTAACCCCATCAACAGATCCTATTACTCTTTTCCCACTCATATGCTACCTAACTTCCCCTTAAATGCCTCTATGCTAATCAACAAAGCTACTCATTGTGGTATGGAGCTCCCCATCCTAATTACTTTCTGGTTGAAGGAGTTTCTCCTGGTTTATTTGATTTATTAACAGATGTCTAACAGTGGTTAGCATGGCTGCCTCACAGCGCCAGGACCCGGGTTCAATTCCAGCCTTGGGTCACTAACTGTGGAGTTTGCATGTTCTCCTTATGCCTGCGTAGGTTTCCTCTGGGTGCTCCTGTTTCCTCCCACACTCCAACGATGTGCGGATTAGGTTGATTCACCATGCTAAATTGACCCTTTGGGCCCAATTTGATCATTTTGATTTAAAGTGCTGGGCAGACTTGAATCTGGGAGTGTTTCAGATCCGACTTTTTAGACTCGTTCTGCGGCACCCCCATACGCACTCTGCCTGAAAAAATGCCAGCAATTCCGAATCGCGCTGCAGAAGCCGCTGGGCGGGGCTTAACACGCCCAAAATCCTGCAGCTCTGATCGGCACCTCCAACTGCGCGTGCGCAGAAAGAAAATGATAGAATGCGGCTCCCCTGGCACATCGCTCCTGGACTGGATAATGCTTCCCCCGGCTCCCGCAGACATTGCCCCACCCTCACAACATTATTGACCCCCTTATCCATCCACCCACTCCCCCACCCAGACCAATCACGGGCCCCTCCCCCTTCCCCCTCACTGATCACAGGCAGAATGGCAGCGGACCCCCCCCGCCCCCCCACCCCACCGACCGATCTCAAGCACAGAGCCATCAGACACTCAGCACTTACCTCCTCACTAACTGGAGTGCCCGAATTGGACTTTTGTGGAGCATGTCTGTTTCCCGCCGATTCTGGATGGGCGAATGCAGTGGTAAAGAGGGAAGTGCCGGTAAGGTTGGGCATGCAGCCCATTAAGTCAATTTAAATGCATGCAAATGTATTTAAATGGCCGTCGTGCCCGTTTCAGGCGCATCCTGATCGTGGCCATTTTCGGGCTCTGGTAAAGGAGGAACTGGCACGGAGGCGGGCGTGGATCGCGCTGCTCGCCTTATACCCAATTTTACCAAGTTTTTGCGCCCGGAAATGGGCGCAACTTGATGATAAAACCGGGCCCTTTGTGTCAGGGGGATTAGCAGGGTAAATATGTGGGGTTATGGGAATAGGGCCTGGGTGGGATTGTTGTCGGTGCAGGCTTGATGGGTTGAATGGCCTCCTTCTGCACTGTAGGGATTCTATGATTCTATGATTTAGGGCCCTAGTTCTGGTCGCACCCGCAAATGGAAACATCCGGGGCAATTCTCCTAAAAGTGCTGAATTTGGTGGGAAAACTGTTCTCGACCACAACTGTCTTCTCAGTTCAACTTCACACCCGAATCTTCCCAATATGCAATGCAGAGGTCCCAGTCATGAATCTCATTAAAAACCCAGGGGTGGGGCCTATTCGTGCGGGAGTCGGACAGTTCTGGAACTCTGTGCATGTGCAATTGCCTCGATCTGTCAGTCTCCCCGTTTGCTGGCCAGCTCAATCGCTGGCCAGCCCGGGACTCCCGCAGTGCTGCCCCTCCAGCCACCACCCCCCCCCCCCCCCCCCCCACAGCCTGATCGCGGCCCCCACAACAATTCCCGGGGCCAGCCCTGACCTCTCCCCCCCCCCCCCTCTCGCCCCGTCCCGGAGCACCCTGATATCCAGCCCAACCCCCCCACCCCCCCCCCCCCAGCAGTGGTGATCCCCTTACCCCGGCAGACCACCCCCCGCCCCCCGCTGATCACTCCACCCCCGGGGTCAGACCCCCCCGGGAGGCAAGCCCCCCATCCCAGCAGACCACCCCCACCCCAATCACTGCCCTCCCTCCATCCCAGACCGATTGCTATACAGAGTGGCAGTGGGATCCCCCACCTCCACTGATCACCCCTAGGCCCGATGCCCGGTGGGCAGAGCCAGGGCGCCCCCTGGGCATGGGCATTTTGCCCCTTGGGCAATGCCGGGGGCACAAGCTGGCACTGCCAGGGTGCCCATGCCCACGGGGCAACCACCCCCCCCCCACTGCCGCGCAACTCCTTGGAGGGCCCCGATTGCCCCCCCTCACTCCGGCAGGGTCTCCCACTAATTCCCTTAACGTGGGGAGCTACTCTAAATCCCGTCGGAATGAAGTAATCCTGGCAGGGTGGCAGATTCAATTGGGACCTGAAAGCTCACGATAATGAAGTGTAAAACATATTAAAAATACATTAAGAAAAGATTCAGATGACTTACCTATCTTCCCGTCGGTTTCCAGCGTGGTCTGGTCTCCGACCGTTCTCCGGCTCTGGGAGATGCACATGCATTCCCGGCGCATGCGCAAATCCCGGAACAAGGCCGACGACGTGCATCTCGCACCCCGACCCGCCAGAGAAGTTGCGGGTCGGGATGGTAGGATCTTCTCTATCTTTACCCTTTCATAGCCTTAAATAATATGAATCTATATGGATAGAGCTGTGACAAAAGAAGGGGCAAAAATCATTAGTGGGGATTGCATATAGACCCCTAAACTCTAGTGTTGATGTTGGGAATGGCATTAGACAGGAAGTTAGAGATGCATGCAACAAAGGAACATGTGTAATTATCGGTGACTTTAATCTGCATATGCATTGGGCAAATCACATTAGTCACAATATTGTAAAGGAGGAATTCCTGGAGAGTATACGGAATGGTTTTCTGGACCAATATGTTGAGGAACCAACAAGAGAACAAGCTATCCTAGTCTGGGTATTGTCTCATGAGAAAGGAATCATTGGCAATCTAGTTGTACGATACCCCTTGGAGATAAGCGACCATAATATGATTAAATATTTCATCAAGATGGAGAGTGACGTAGTTAATTCCGAGATGATAATAATGGAAACTACAATGGTATGAGGCATGAGTTCTCTATGATGGTTGAGGAAACATTACTTGAAGAGATGATGGTGGATGGACAATGGCAGACATTCAAAGATTGCATGGGTGAACCGCAACAATTGTTTATTCCTGTCTGACGCAAAATTAAATGGGAAAGGTGGCCAATCCATAGTTTACAAGGGAAATTAGAAATAGTATCAGCTTTAAGGAAGAGGCATACAAATTGGCCAGAAAATTCAACAGATCTGAGGATTGGGATCAGTTTAGAATTCAGCAAAGGAGGACCAAGAGAACGACTAAGAATGAGAAAATAGGGTACTCGAGTTAGCTTGCGGAGAATATAAAAACTGACTGTAAAAGTTTCTTTAGGTATATGAAGTGAAAATGATTGGTGAAGACAAATGTAGGTCCCTTTCAGTCAGAACAAGGAGAATTTATAATGGGGAACAAAGAAATAGCTGACCAACTGAATGCATAGTTTGTTATGTTTTCACAGAAGGAGGGCACAAATATATCAGAAATGTTGGGGAACACAAGGTTTCATGAGAGGGAGGAACTGAAGGAAATCAGTATTAGAAGAGAAATGGTGTTGGGGAAATTGATGGGATTGAAGGTCAATAAATCCCCAGGGCCTGATTATCTACAACCCAGAGTACTTAGGAAGTGGCCCCAGAAATTGTGGATGCGTTGGTGGTCATCTTCCAATGTTCTATAGACTCTGAAACAGTTCCTACAGATTTAAGGGTAGCTAATGTAACACCACTGTTTAAAAAGTACGGTGGAGAGATGAATTGGAAATTATTGACCAGTCAGCCTGATATCGGAAGTGAGGAAAATTCTGGAGTCCATTATCAAAGATTTTATAGCAAAGTACTTGGAAAATGGTGGTAGAGTTGGACAGAGTCAGCATGGACTTACGAAAGGGAAATCATGCTTGATAAATCTCCTGGAATTCTTTGAGGATGTAACTGATGAGGAGGAGCTACTGGCTATGGTTTATTTGGACTTTCAGAAAGCTTTTGACCAAGTCCCATATTAGAGATTAGCATGTAAAATTAAAGCGCATAGGATTGGTAGACAGGAAACAAAGATAAGCAATAAATGGTACATTTTCCAATTGGCGGGCAGTGACTACTGGGGTACTGCAGAGGTCAGTGCTAGGGTCCAACTATTCACAATATATATTAATGATTTAGATGCGGGAACTAAATGTCATACCTCCAAATTTGCAGATGACACAAAGCTGGGTGTACAGGTGAGCTGTGAGGAGGATGTGGGGATGCTTCAGTGTGATTTGTACAAGCTAAGTGAGTGGGCAAATGCATGGCAGATGCAGTATAAAATGTGGGTAAATGTGAGGTTATCCACTTTGGTAGCAAAAACAGGAAGACAGATTATTATCTGAATGGTTTTAAATTGAGAAGGGAATGTGTAGTGAGATCTGGGTGTCCTCGTACATCAGTCACTGAAGGTAAGTATGCATGCCAAACATGGTCAAAATATCTCCTCTTTATGGATTGGTGTCTGATTTTTGGATAAAGCTCTCCTATAGCATTTTAGGATGTTTTGCAAAAAGTTTTACTTCTTTCAAGGCGTTATATAAATACAAGTTGCCGTTGATGTGGAGTGCTGATTTCACTCAATTCAGGTGAAACCAAAACCAGAAAAACAAGGCTTAATTGTAACTATTATAAAGCACTTTGTACAGTTGACATAAATATAAAATCTAGCTAGAAATAAAGGACGACAAGTCTTCAATTTAACCATAATTATAGCTGTAGAATTAGATTTGTCAGTGTCATCTCTACATTTATGTTGAGACCTGCATAGTTTTAAGTCATAATTGTTGCTATTTATTTACATTCTGACTGCTCAGATTTCTAATACTTACTGAGGATGCAACTCACTATATCTGACCGGAAACTCCAATCCGGACTTGCATCATCCTCTTTCTATGTAGGTGATATCATTCCTTTAGTTATCGGCGTTGCTAAGTTTATCCATTTGAAAAGAATTAGGAATGGAGATGTCTCGCAGCACTGCACCCTTGAGGTCCCTGGGAACTAGAGTCGCTGCAATCCATGATAAGTAATTTTTCACCTTAAAAAAAGAATACCCTTGGGGCATTCCCACATCTGTAATGCAGCATCTCTAATTCGCACAGCTAGCATAAACATAAATCTCGGACTCCCATGGTTATCATTTGTCACAGAATCTGGTAAACTTTGATTTTTCTTCTTTCTGCTACCTCTGTACACAAGGAGTTTAGCCTGGTTCCATAGGTTTGTAAGAAAATGATGTGCTCAGCGCACATGTGAAGATGTTATCATGACACTGAAGAAAGGTGATGTGTGTGGTGACCTATTCTCACATCATGTGAAGATGGAGAACCAATTCCATTGCTTCCCCCTAGCAAATCGATCTTTGCTCCTTTCGTCATACTTCTCATCATCAGAAATTAGAGGTAAAGACATCAGCTTCTCTAAAGGTTCAGATTAAGCTAGATTGATTTTATGTACTATGATAGCGGTAACTCAAATCAGGAATAGACCTGGTTCCCTGAACTTCCCTGTTGCCAAAGGTGTCAACACCAAACAGTGAACCTCCAGGAAAGAAACTGCCTATTTCCATTTCAAAACAGTGATATTCGGTGATCAATACTTAATGTGGAATGACGAGCAGGCAAAGGATGGGTGGGATGGGTATTTTTGTGTGAGTTCCATGAAGTCTGTGAGGGCAACCCTGGAGAATTGAAACAAAAACAGAGGATACTGGAAATAACTCAGCAGGTCTGGCAGCATCTGTAAGGAGGGAAAGCAGAGCTAATGTTTCGCGTCCTTTTGCTTTTCATCAGAACTGAAGAGAGGGAGAATGTGTTAGCTATTAAACTGTAGCTGTGAGAGATTGCAACAGGATGTAGCAGCTTTTAGAACAAAAGGCAGATGGCCTGGTGTGGGACAGGGAGAAAGGGGTGGTTGCATTGAGACAATACATGTATGGGATGTTTCCCGGTGAATTGAAACTTGAAAGGGTTGAAAGCATATATGAGGATTTTAGATGCTGATGAAGATGAGACAGGGATTCGTGGAGGTTATAAGACAGAGATGGAAACAAGCTAAAAATCAAATTAGTGCTGGAAATCAGGAAGAGGAATAGAAAATGTTGAAAACATTTGAGGAGAGAAGACACAAATTGATGCTTCAAGATGGGACCTTTAATCAAAATTGGAAATAGGTAATTTTGGTTTTGGTAGGATTTGAAGCCCCAGTTCAGAATCAAACAACCTGTTGAGTTTGTGAATTGCCAAGACCAGCCTGAGTGAGTAACCAGGAAGTCAGTGGAGCTGGTAGTCCAGATGCAGTTTCTGATCGGGAATTTTCAAGATGGCTTTGATCTTTTCAATACTGACCTAGAGGAAGTTCCAGCTTGTTAGACGAACAGTAACACAGCATAGTAAGAGTGATCGATTGGAGGGTGATGGAAAAATGGTAAAGCTGGGTATCTTTGGCATGCAGGAAAGTTGAGAACATCTTGATGGTTAACATCATTCGAGGCAGCTTCTGGATGCAGAACTGAAGGGAACCATTTTCTGAAACCACTTTGCGTTCTTAACTCCCAAGCATCGATGAAAGTGCCCTGGCTTGTGGGTTCAGGTGCCTCCACTATTTGTTGCTTGTTGTCCATTGTTCCTCTACTAAAGTATCATGGAACATTTTATTACACTGAAGGAGCCATATCAACAGCCAGAAAAGGAAAAGGAGTATTCCTTGAGCATGGTAGACAAGGTGCACATCCAGTTGCACACTGTAGAGTGGATTTAATAATATTTGGTGGCTGATTGACTGGTGAAGGATGCTGTCCTGGTAGTGCCACCGGAAGACCCAGTCCATTTTGAGGGTCTGCCTCACTAACGTAGAGGCAGTGGGTGCCAAACAATACAGCTTGTCGGTTCCGGGCTTGCACAGTAGAATCAGGAGGGAACACAAAGCAGCAGTGGTCTCTGTTATCCCTGTGGCGGAGACACACATTCTTTAGTTGTGCCTTGCAGGAGTTTTTCTGAGACAAAATATTTATTTGAGCAAAGCGCCATCTGTTCCACACACATATGATCCACGACCTTGGTGAGAGATGGTAACAAAGGCCAAGCTGGTGTGTGAAACTTTACCCATGAAAAATGAGGCTCTGGAAATTGGCAGATGGGGAGAAAGAGGGGGAAAAATTCATGAGGTTGCAGATAACTTGACATCAACATTTTCTTTCAACACTGCACACGAATGAATGGCATAACCGAAAACAAGGCCTGCGCAGAGCTGGCAATATAAAGCCTATATACTCTGTTACCATCGTTGTGAGTCTGAGCTGAGTTTGTCTTTGTTGAAGCTCAATAGAAACTGCTGGAGGCAAAGGCTGCTGGTAAACCTTGAGAGTGATTTTGAGTCGAGGTTAACAGTGCGAAGAATAACCAACACGGATGCAAAATTTGGCGACAATCTGCAAACGAGAATCTTGTCGACGAGATCACAATTTCTGATTTTCAACCCTTTCACTGGCAGAGTAATGTGAAAAATGCCGTTGAAGGCTGTTTGAGAAGTGTTGGGAATGTGTGAGGTGGCTCAGTGAGAGATCACTGTATAGTTGTGAAGGGTGGGTGAAGGAGTGCAGTGGCAAACATGAGGAGACAGACATACCCTCGCTGCATGAAGAATGTCATTCATCTTCTTCCAGCGCAGTATCCCCATCCTCTTATGGAGTGAGCTGGCACTTACTATCATGGCCACAGACTCCCAAGCGGGGGTAGTGACCTAGGTGGATGGACATCTGCTTGGGGAAGTGTTTAAGAGGAGCGCCCCACTAATTGCAGAGATTACGTTTTTCTGGGGGGAGCGATTGTGATTAGTACTGCTGCCTCACAGCGCTTAGGGACCCGGGTTCGATTCCTGGCTTGGGTTGCTCTTTGTGTGGAGTTTGCATGTCCTTCCTGTGTCTGCATGAGTTTCCTCCGGGTGCTCCGGTTTCCTCCCACAGTCCAACGATGTGCTGGTTAGATAAATTGGCCATGCTAAATTCTCCCTCAGTGGACCCGACCAGGTGCTGGAGTGTGGCGACTTGGGGATTTTCACAGTAACTTCATTGCAGTGTGAATGTAAGCCTACCAGTGACTAATAAACTTTAACTGTTCCCATGTGCACAGAGTGATTCACTTGGGGGGAAAAAAGCAATTTGTGAAAGAGATGAATTTTTGACAAGATTTCCTGCGGTGGTGGGATTCTCTCTGGTTTTCTCACCGGAACCGACACATTGAAAAAAATGGGAAAATTCCAACCATTAACTTTTATTAAAAACTTTTCTAACTGTGTACAGGATGAGGTGAAGCATGTTGTTTCACAAAGAACTATCTCTCAGCTAGAACTATCTCTTGAGCTGTGAGGAGGATGCAGAGATGCTTCAGTGTGATTTGGACAGGCTGAGTGTGTGGGCATATGCATGGCAGATGGAGTATAACGTGGACAAATATGAAGTTATCCACTTTGGTAGCAATAATAGGAAGACAAATTATTACTTGAATGGGTGTAAATTGAGAGAGGTGGATACTCAGCGAGACCTCGGTGTCCCCGTGTATCAGTCGCTGAAAGTAAGCATGTAGGTACAGCAAGCAGTAAAGAAGGCAAATGTATGTTGGCCTTCATAGCAAGAGGATTTGAGTATAGGTATAGGAATGTTATGCTGCAATTGCATAGGGCATTGGTGAGGCCACACCTGGAGTAATGCGTGCAGTTTTGGTGTCTTTATTTGAGGAAGGATGTCCTTGCTATAGAGGGAGTATGGCGAATGTTTATCAGGCTGATTCCTGGGATGGAAGGTCGGTCATATGAGGCAGGACTAAGTCGGTTAGGATTATATTCACTGGCGTTTAGAAGAGTGAGAGGGGATCCCATAGAAACTTATAAAATTCTAACAGGGTTAGAACAGGGTAGATCCAGAAAGAATGTTTCCAATGGAGGGGGAGTCCAGAACTAGATTGTAGTTTGAGGAGAAGGGGTAAACCTTTTAAAACTGAGGTCAGGAGAAACTTCTTCATCCAGAGGGTGGTGAATGTGTGGAATTCACTACCACAGAATGTAGTTGAAGCCAAAATGTTGTCTGATTCAAGAGGAAATTAGTTGTAGCTCTCAGGGCTATAGGATTCAAGGGATATAGGGGGAAGGGGGGATCAGGATATTGAATTCGATGATCATCTGTGATCATGCTGCGTGAGGCAGTACGGTAGCACAGTGGTTAGCACTGTTGCCTCACAACGCCAGGGACTCGGGTTCGATTCCCAGCTTGGGTCACTGTCTGTGTGGAGTTTGCACATTCTCCCCGTGTCAGTGTGGGTTTCCTCCGGGTGCTCCGGTTTCCTCCCACAGTCCAAAGATATGCCATGTTAAATTGCCCCTTAGTGTTGGGACTAGCTAGGGTAAATACATGGGGTTATGTGGATAGGGCCTGGGTGGGATTGTGGTCGGTACAGACTCGATGGGTCGAATGGCCTCCTTCTGTACTGTAGGGATTCTATGACAAAATGAATGGCGGAGCAGTAGGGCTGAGTGGCCTGCTCTTGCTTCTAGTTTCAATGTTTACTCTGTTGCCATGCGATGTTACATTACCAATGGTGTAGACTATCTAATTATATTAACCCTTTGCACTACATAAATCAGCCTCAGCAGTACTGACTTTAGAACGAGGGCAAGTTGTTGCTCCACTGGTTTGACAATGATGCTTGCGAAGTTGCCAGTATGAATCCTACTCCTGACTGAGAAAGGAGTTTGGACGGCTTAGTATAAAAGATTTCAAGATCAGCAACGAGATGGAAGAAATGTCACAACTGCTGAAACATCAGACTCAACACTCATCCTTGCAGCAACATCAGAAGTTAGCACAGGCAAGCGTGAACTTCCTAAAAATTGACAGTGATGTACCTCATGGGTAAAGTGAGTGGATTAGCATTCTGCAGGATTAACCCTTATCTCAAATTGCACGAGCACATTAATATTCCCACCTGACTTTCCAAATCACTCCATGCGCCTTTATGCTGACAGAGCATACTTCTGGATAAGCCAAGAAGTGAGCCAAAAAAATTATACAAAGTGAAATAAATAAACAGCGAAAGAGCTGTACACTCTACATTTTCGTTATTTTGATTTCAGGGACTGACTTGAAGAATTGGGGAAAATGTTTGAATTCATGGAGTCCTTAA
Source organism: Mustelus asterias (assembly GCF_964213995.1). Taxonomy (NCBI): domain Eukaryota; kingdom Metazoa; phylum Chordata; class Chondrichthyes; order Carcharhiniformes; family Triakidae; genus Mustelus; species Mustelus asterias. The sequence continues at coordinate 49,413,389 of NC_135803.1, forward strand.
ACTAAGATTCCTTTTTTAAATGATGTATGTGCGGCCAGTATTTGCTCCCATAGGACAGGATTTTACCGGGAGCAGTGGTTCCCCAATTGCTTGACTAAAACGTCAGTGGCGGACCCACCAGCCTGATGGTTACCCCCGAGCAATTCAACACTGGGAGCAGCATTTATTGCTTTAAGGTGAGATTTCTGCCCCTATCTCAGGAAGGAGTCCTGCCTGAGAGAGCTCATGGTCAATCGTATTGCTGGCAGCACTGTCATCCGAGCAGCTTTAGGTGGGAGCGATGGCTACGGTTAGCAAGCCTTGGCGAACTTGCTATGTGTCTGTGATATTCACTAATAGGTAGGGAAGCCTGTAACCTGATCTGAAAAAAATGGCTTCCACTGGCCTCATCCCCATGGCAGTGTGAAACTTGTATCTCGTTAGAAAGGCTAATTAGCTAGCTTTGATCTCAACTCCCTTTCACCTCAGAAGTAAATTTGAAGGAAACTGTTTATAACCCGACAACAACAATACTTATCTGGGACTTTGGGAGACTGATGGGGCCCTATTTTACCATTTTGATTCTAAGTGCTGGGTGGACTTGAATCTGGCAGTGTTTCAGATCCAACTTCTAGAGCCGTTCTCAGGCGCCCCCATACGCACCCTGCCTGCAAAAATAGCAGCGATTCCGAATCGCGCTGCACAAGCCTGTGGGCGGGGCTTAACACACCCGAAACCCTACAGCTCCGATTGGCACCTCCAACTACGCAGGCCCTTCCCCCCTTTCCCTCCACCAATCTCAGGCAGAGTGTCAGTGGAACTCCCCTTCCCCCCCCCCAGGCAGAATGATCCACCCTCCCCCTTGTCCCCACTGATCTCGGGCAGAGTGAACCCTCCTCCCCCCTCCTCTCCACCCCAGACACTCCTGCACAAGGCCCCCATCTCCTCCTGACAGGAACAGATCCAGACGCCCCGGGGCCATCTGGCATCGTGGCCCCACTACAGCTCCCACCCTCCTGGTCCAGACAGCTCGGATGAGTCCTCGGAGGATATGGGTGAAGGGACCTCCGAGTGTGGCACCATTTTGGCATCAGCTTCCACCTTGCAATTCACCATCCCAGACACTGACACATCGGTGGGTCCAGTTAGTGGTGAGGTTTCTGGGTCACTCTTTGGTGAGCACGACACATCTGATAACGCACATCGGGTGGAGGAGGGAACGTCCAAGGCCTCTGCATGTGGGGGCCTGACGGAGGCGAGGACTCAGCTGGTCCCAGGCTACATGCTGGGCCTCTGAGACAACTTCTCCCTCAGCTGCTGGAGATGCAGCAACAGAGCCAGGAAATGCAGGAGGGGCTGACTGCCACACTGGACAAACTGCAAGGCTGTTGCGAGGAGTCCCAAAGCTTTCAAACGGATCAGCTATTGCCTGTCTTGTGTGGTTCCCAGGCCAACACTCAGGGTGGCATCTGCAGTGGAAAGCCTGGGGCAGGGAATCCTCACCATGAGTGACAGGCTCCAAGCGATGGCCAAGTCACAGCAGACCACAGCGGAGTCCCAGAGGCCGCGGCTGAGTCACAGTGGGCCATGGCTGAGAGGCTCAAGAGCTTGCAGGAGACCCAGTGGGACAGCGCTGAGGCACAGCAGGCTATGGCTGCAGCCCTTGAGAATGTGGCCCAGTCACAGAGGGCCATGGCTGAGGGGCTGCAGAGCGTCGCTCAGTCTCAAAGGGCACTTGCTGCGGCCATTGACAGGTGGCCCCCGACTCAGGTGACCATCGCTGAGGGCTTGACCATCATGGGTAGGACGCAGGTGGTCCTCTAGGACTGGCAGGGCCAGGTGATGCTGGAGCTTCTGGAGCTCACTGCAGAAGCACCGCCATCCCATGGAGTGACCCAAGGGCTCACAGGAACCCCAAGGGATGAGGAAGGGGTTGAGCCCATGCCGGGGCCTTCCAGCAGCAACCAAATCAACAGCAAGATCAATCGGTCGCATCGCAAATGCCATCTCTTGTTACTCTGAAGGGTAGGGGGGATGGAGAAGAACACATATAGAGGTTAAGGAATGCTGCTTGCCCCTAGCCCACCAACAGTCATTGTCCATACTGCCCATTCCCCCAGCCACGTGCTTCCCAGAATCACAGCTCCTTGAAAGGTTGAGAAGCTGCAACAGTTCAATTTGCAAGGGTTTGTGCACATCCTTCATATGGCAGACTGCTGAGTGCACTCCACAAGACCTAAGGTCAGTGCTGAGACCCAGGTCTGTGCTACAAATCGGACATCGGACACCCTGCTAAACAACAGCCCCCCCCCCCACATACTCGCAGAGCCCCCACCGACCCGAGAAAGAAAATGGCCATAATGAAAGGACCCCCGCGAGCAGCAGAGAGCCATCGGACGCTAGGCACTTACATCCTCACTAACCCTCACTGATGGAGTGCCTGAATCGAAGTGAGCATGCACTTCATAGTGGTCATACCTCCATCACATATTACAGTTCTACAGCTCTTGAGGCTTAACCGTGTCTGTTGCTCTCTAACTACAAAGTTGAAAATATAAACCTCTTACTGAGAGATTCTATCTCACTGAGGAGGCTTCAGGCAAATCCATGTCCAACAACCTGCTCTGAAAACTCTGCTCACATTTTGACATCTGTGATGAATTCCACCTGGAGACAATACACATCTTTTTAGCCTGTCTTGATGCTCTCTCCACTCACATTGTTTCATCTCTTAAAGACTTGATTAGTTGTAAGTATTTGCATTCCAACCATTATTCATGTAAATTGAGTCTGTGTCTTTATAAGCTCTGTTTGTGAACAGAATTCCCACTCACCTGAAGAAGGGGCTAAGAGCTCCGAAAGCTTGTGTGGCTTTTGCTACCAAATAAACCTGTTGGACTTTAACCTGGTGTTGTTAAACTTCTTACTGTGTTTACCCCAGTCCAACGCCGGCATCTCCACATCATGAATTCCACCAAACAGCAGTTAAGACATCCACAACATTTTAAATTAAGCAAACCCCCAGCATTCTTTTTTTAAAAAAAGAATCAATTCCCCCTATCTCCCAGTGTTAACAAATCCTTTAAAGAAGTTCCAGGATCCAGATCCACATCTTTGCCAGAAACTAATCTGTTCTTCCTTGGTACATACCCTATTTGTGGACCAAACTTTGTTGAAAATCATCTCTAATTTTTGAAATATGTTGTTTGCAAACAGACAAGCAAACAGGGTTGAAAATATTACTTCCACCCATCTTTAGGTAGCAGAGGTAAAGAGCAAGTAGTTGAGATGCTGAATAACCTAAAACATTGATACAGAGGAAGTATTAGAAAGACTAGCTATATTTAAACGTTGCTAAGACATCAAGACTGCATAAGATCCAAGGATGGTCAAGATTCTGTTAATATTAACGTGCAATTAGGAAGGCAAATGCAATGTTAGAATTCAAGTCGAGAGGGCTAGAATACAAGAGCAGGGATGTACTTCTGAGGCTGTATGAGGCTCTGGTCAGACAGCATTTGGAGTATTGTGAGCAGTTTTGAGCCCATATCTAAGAAAGGATGTGCTGGCCTTGGAAATGGTCCAGAGGAGGTTCACAAGAATGATCGCTGGAATGAAGAGCTTGTCATGTGAGGAACGGTTGAGGACTCTGGGTCTGTATTTGTTGGAGTTTAGAAGGATGGGAGGGATCTTATTGAAACTTACAGGATACTGAAAGGCTTGGATAGAGTGGACATGGAGAGGATGTTTCCACTAGTAGGAAAAACTAGAACCAGAGGGCACAACCTCAGGCAAAAGCGACAATCCTTTAAAATAGAGATGAGGAGGAATTTCTTCAGACAGAGAGTGGTGAATCTGTGGAACTCTTTGCCGCAGAAGGCCGTGGAGGCCAGGTCATTGAGTGTCTTTAAAACAGAAATAGATAGGTTCTTGATTAATAAGGGGATCAAGGGTTATGGGGAAAAGGCAGGAGAATGGGGATGAGAAAAATATTAGCTATGATTGAATGGCGGAGCAGACTCGATGGGCCAAGTGGCCTAATTCTGCTCCTGTGTCTTATGGTCTTCTGATGCTGAAGGAAGTAAGGGCGAAAATTGTGGAAGCACTGGTTTTAATCTTCCAATCCTCTTTCGAAACTGGAGAGTACCAATTAGACTGAATGTCAATGTCCTTTAGCACTTTGAATAGAGCCAGCTCCAAAGGTTATATCATTTTTAACTAAGATCACTGCCATCTTTTCAGTCCATAGTTTGTTAGCGACAGTTCACTAGAATGCCTGAACTTTAATAGTCAGGAAAGAATTTTAGTAGCAATTCAACTGCATTGACTTCAACCAGGATTAATTAAAAGGACTTACATTTACATGTTTATGACTTCAAGATGTCCAAATGTATTGAAGTAGCTGAAATAAGTCTGATAGTGGATAATATTATTGCTAGATAAGGAATCAGTGAGTCATCTGCTAAATGTGAAGAAGTACTAAAATTATTTGTTGTTTATTTTAACCTAAGAAGCCGCAAAATCCTCGAAAGGTCTTAATTTAATAAGTGTGTCCAGTAGCCAGGAGACCCTTTTGATTCATTTATTAATGATCTGTCCTGGATGACTGGATATTTGCTGCAAATATGGAGACCTGAACTTTTAACAGGGTTAGAATAGTTGTCAGGAGCAGTGAGCGACACAAGCTCAGACATGCTGCAAGTGAAGGAAAATCTAAGTCTTGAGAAAGCAATCCAGATTGTTCGGCTGTCTGAACTCCATGAGCAGCACAGGTCCATTTTAAGATGAGAAAGTATGCCTTGGTACGAAGGAAACCCCACAGTCCAGTTAGCTAACCAGCACAGAAACAGAGACGCTCCAGGCCACAGGAAGCAATTCCCTAACCGACCAGCAGAGCAACCAGGCCAGCACTGTGGAGCAAAGCGCCCCCCACAGGCGAGATCAATGTCCTGTCATTTCGGCCAATGCTTTCAATGTAACAGAATTGGACTCTTTGGCAAACTGCGCAAGGCCAAAATATCTAAACTTCATCTAAAAATGAGGTCGAGACTGCATACTAAGAGGAAACACAGCCATGCTTCTAGGATGAGGTTAAAGATCTTGGATTTTCATATTGGAATGACGACATTTTGGTTAGTGACCATCTCACAACTTTAAATTGGACACAGGGGACACTGTTATGGTCCAATCAGACAATGAATGGTGGCTGAGAGACCTCTGGCTTTGAACAACAGACACAAGACTCTATGGGCCTGGAGGAATCTAATTTCTTGTCATAGGCCTGATTCTGTAACCACTAAGGTATGGCGGCAAACAAATCTCCAAGCTGATGTACATCATCCGTAACTAATCATTTTCTCTCTTGAGCTGAGATGTCTGTGCAGCCCCGAATCTCCTCAAAACAGCAGAAGAAATCAAGATAACCATTGTCGTAAATTATACAGAACTACAAATTCCCGAGAGCTCAAACAAGTAGGAGTATCTTGACTGAAACTTCAGCTCTGAACTGTCTTCTCTCTTTGCAGAACAAGTTTGTTCACTTTTGTTACAGGGGCCTGAAAACCCACACTGTAGAAGTAGAAAGGGTCGAGAGCTTCAAGTTTTTAGGTGTCCAGGTCATCAACAACCTGTCCTAGTCCCCCCATGCCGACACTATAGTTAAGAAAGCCCGCCAACGCCTCTACTTTTTCAGAAGACTAAGGAAATTTGGCATGTCAGCTACGACTCTCACCAACTTTTACAGTTGCACCATAGAAAGCATTCTTTCTGGTTGTATCACAGCTTGGTAGGCTCCTGCTCTGCCCAAGACTGCAAGAAACTACAAAAGGTTGTGAATGTAGCCAATCCATCACGCAAACCAACCTCTCATCCACTGACTTTGTCTACACTTCCCGCTGCCTTGGCAAAGCAGCCAGCATAATTAAGGACCCCACGCACACGGGAATTCTCTCTTCCACCTTCTTCCTCTGGGAAAAAGATACAAAAGTCTGAGGTCACGTACCAACCGACTCAAGAACAGCTTCTTTCCTGCTGCTGTCAGACTTTTGAATGGACTTACCTTGCATTGAGTTGATTTCTCGCTACACCCTAGCTATGACTGTAACACTACATTCTGTACTCTCTCAATTCCTTCTCTATGTATGGTATGCTTTGTCTATAGCACGCAAGAAACAATACTTTTCACTGTATGCTAATACATATGACAATAAATCAAATCAAATCACACTGGTCAAACCAATCAACCTCTCAGATGGTTATACAATGCCTCCAGTGGAGGAGAGACAAGAAAGTAACCAACAACCAGAAGAATGTCCACCTCTGGCTCCAATGACTGTTGATGAGGCCGACACTATGACCAGGCACAAGAGGGAAAAAAGGGCACGAAGTTGAGCATAGTGCTCATCCAGCCTGCAAGAAACGGGTTGGAACAACAACCATTGATCACCACAACTGCAGAATCAACAGTGAGCGGTTCAATACCAAGGAAAAAGAGGATAAAAAGATACCAAGGTACCAGCGCAACCTCCAAATCAATAGAGTTAATCTGCAGCGACAAAACCGATCACTCCTCCGTCAGTGGGGCAAATGAGATTTGGAGGCATAATGAGGCCTCTAGTCTGCCTGAACCTATAAGCTCAGAGACTTGAAGAGGGGAGATGTGGTAGTAATAAGGATGTAAATACAAAGAGTAAAGTAGAATAATTTGAAATACTTTGGGTAAAGATTTGGGGGAGGTGTAGTATAAGGGTCTGACACACATCGGGTTCAAGTGGGATTGAGTACAGTAACACCTACACGGTGGTGTAAGAGAACATGTGACCCACACCTAGGGGTTAGCCTAGTATTAGACAGAGCTGAGTGCAGAAGCAAGAATGGAGACAACTCCTACTTGAGCCCTTTACTGCATATATGGACTTAATGCATTTAATAAATACACACAGTTAACCTATGTAAGATTATAAAGACTTCACTAAGACCTACCTCGCATTTAGATAAATGCAAGGTGATGCATTTTGGTAGATTGAACCAGGGCAGGACTTACTCAGTTAATGGTAGGGAGTTGGGGAGAGTTATAGAATAAAGAGATCTCTGGGTACAGGTTCATAACTCCTTGAAAGTGGAGTCACGGGTGGACAGAGTGGTGAAGAAGGCATTCAGCTTGCTTGGTTTCATTGGTCAGAACATTGAATACAGGAGTTGGGATGTCTTGTTGAAGTTGTACAAGACATTGGTAAGGCCACACTTGGAATATTGTGTACAGTTCTGCTCACCCTAGTATAGAAAGGGTATTACTAAACTAGAAAGAGTGCAGAAGAGATTTACTAGGGTGCCACCGGGACTTGATGGTTTGAGTTATATGGAGAGGCTGGATAGACTGGGACTTTTTCCTCCGGAGCGTAGAAGGCTGAGGGGTGATCTTATAGAGGTCTATAAAATAATGAAACGCATAGATCAGCTAGATAGTCAATATCTTTTCCCAAAGGGAGGGGAGTCTAAAACTAGAGGGCATAGGTTTAAGGTGAGAGGGGAGAGATACAAAAGGGTACAGGGGGGCAATCTTTTCACACAGAGGGTGGTGAGTGTCTGGAACAAGCTGCCAGAGGTAGTAGTAGAGGCGGGTACAATTTTGTCTTTCAGAAAGCATTTAGACAGTTACATGGGTAAGATGGGTATAGAGGGATATGGGCCAAACACGGGCAAATTGGGCTTAGCTTCGGGGTTTAGAAAAAAAAGGGCAACATGGACAAGTTGGGCCGAAGGGCCTGTTTCCATGCTGTAAACCTCTATGACTCTACCAAATGGTATTCAACACCCCACACCAGAATCTAAAGTTTAAAGTTTATTTATTAGTGTCAGAAGTAGGCTTATATTAACACTGCAATGAAGTTACTGTGAAAAATCCTCTAGTCGCCACACTCCAGCACCTGTTCGGGTACACTGAGGGAATGCACCTAACCAGCAAGTCTTTCGGACAGTGGGAGGAAACCGAAGCACTCGGAGGAAACCCACGCAGACACAGGGAGAACGTGCAGGCTCCACACAGACAGTGACCCAAGCTGGGAATCGAACCCGGGTCCCTGGCACTGAGGCAACAGTGCTAATCAACTGTGCCACCGTGGTGAAGTTTGATTAATGGAGCTGGTGATTTGTTTCACAGACAAAAAAACATTTTAACCCACAGTTCAGTTTAAACCGCTGTGAGCAACCCGATTATAAATTCTGGAAAATGACTTTGCAAATCACTTGTTTGTCGCATTGCGTTACCATTTTGAGTTTCTTTGCAAACGAATAAAAGGAATTATATTCAAGAGGTTTTAAAATGTGCCTATTAGTATCCTTGCACCCAAAATATTCAGCTTAACTTTGGCTGCCTTTTCAAAGGCCTGAAAACGTGTGAGATTAGTGAAACCCACTCCCCATGCTGATTAACTCATGCTGGGGTCCTGCTTATTTTCCAATGCTTTTTAAACTAGTGCAAAAGATCACAGCAGCATGTCTCACAATGTACTTAATTTGTTCTGAAACTTCTGCAACATTCTGTGCTGGTTATGCCAATTTTGGTTAAACTGCGCCGGAAAAACCAGCGCTATCAGACAAAAGCTGCAGGCCCTGGACTGCAGCATAGGTTAGCTGAGTGAATAGCTGAGTGAATGCAGTGATGGATGAAGATGACTCCACCATGACCCAGCCACTCGTATGTCACAGAAGTAGAAAATGCTGAGCAGATCAGTGAACATCTATAAAGATGAGAAGCAGCCAGATAATTTGGGTTTGACCCTTTGTCTGAACTGAAAGTGAAAGATAAGCACTTTATTCCACTAAAAAGAGGTGGATGGGGGTAGGGAGGAAGAAACAGCATGCCATCCAAAAGATTAAACAACCTATTTTTTTTTCTTTATTGGTGCAGACTGCTGTGTATTGCTTGCATTTTTTTTGCTTTTGTTTCACATTTCCAACATTTAGATTTTTTTTTCTCTTTTTATTTGTGCCAACGCCAGTTAGCCTGGAGCCTTTTTTTTTTGCAACACAACAATTAAGATGTGTCTCATCCATTGTGCTGTTCTTGCTAATCTGCAGGCTCACATTGAAAAATGAATCTCATGAAATTAAACTTTGAATGCGAAAGGGCTTCTTTTTCTTATTCGACAATTTGATTGTGTTATTTTGACCTTGTTGGATGATGGTTGAATGTTTTCCTGTTATTTTATGACAGGATTGTTCTTGTTCTGTTCTGTTCTCCATTCCAGTTAAGTGAAATATTGTGCAGCACTGCTCCCATCCAAAAGGAAAGTAGCCATTTTGTAAGGTTTACAGTTTACTGCAAAGCTGATCTGTACAGAATGAATCATGCAGCATAATCTGTGAATGTGCCCTTTTTGCTAGTAATTAGCAAAGAAATTTCCCAAACCTGATGATCAGTGTTATGTTGAGTATTAACATTTTGTCAGTGTTACAGTCCAGCATCTATGGGATTTCGCATGAAAACTGCAGAGGTTTATTTGTGCTTTTGAATTGAAAAGGTTCAGTTTGGTAGAATGGATAAATTTGAAATCTTTGAATTCTTGGTTCATTTAGCTGCACATTCTTGCAAGGATCCACTATAGAGGTACTGGAACCTGTATTCAGGAAGCTGGGGACTGGACATATGCCGGATTTGTGGAATTTACAGTTTTTGGGTCCTAGGCCTAGCATGTACTTGTAAAACATGTTAGGTAAACAAAGGTAGTTTAAACAGATTTTTATTTGTATTGGTAAACTTTAGAAAGAGGTAAAGTTTTAAATGGGTTTAATTTCATGTTTCTGTGCCTGGAAGCGTAAAATCTATAGAATTGGGCTGGACGAAGGTATCTGTATGTATGGGAGTTGGTTTCAATTCCACTTTTGATTCTATTGTGCTTAGGGAGGGTTATGGCATGAAGAGTAAATAGAAGTAAGTCATTGCCTCGCAACGGGAGGCTACTTTCCAAAGGGAAGGGCTTTCCTTTGTTCTTAGTTTTAACTGGATGCCAGAGCAGTTGAAGACAGGACACTGAGGAGTGAGCAGCTCTCAATTCTGCCAGGAGAAGCTGGACAGAACAAGGGAGTTGCAATGATGCAAACTTCTGAAGGAACAAGATATAATCCAAACAACCAAGGAACTGGGACAGAATGAATGTTTAAGACAACTGAAATTAAGTGAACAGAGACAAAGGTATTGTTCAGAAGAATTCAACAAAGAAGTGTTCGGAGTTAAAGAGACAAGTGCAGCAACTAGATTTAAAGTGAGACAGCAGACTCCAGAGATAAATGAACCATTTTATGTCATTTTAATTGTTAAAGCAATTATGAGCAGTTTGTTCAGCAGTCAAAACAAAGATATCTTTAAGGGAAAAACAGAAAATGCTGGAAAATCTGACAGCATCTGTGGGGAGAGAATAGAGCCAACGTTTCGAGTCCAGATGACCCTTCTTTGATGACAAACCTAAAGTAATGTATGAAAAATAAAGAATAAAAGACTTTAAATATAACTCATTTTCATGTTCTCGATTTGGGGCTGCCGGATAAGGGATTCAGACCCTACAATGAAGGAAAATAAACAATGCTCGTTGGGGAGATTTTTAAAAACACCTATATTACTAAAGGGGCATGAACTTGTCCTGCTCATTTGAGGTATTGTTCTCTTGTGGGAGAGGGTTGAAGCTCATCCAATTTATCAGTGGAAGTGCAATTTGGAGGCTGTGACCATCATGAACAGACAAGTGGCGGGGGGAGACAGATGAGGAGGTCATAACGTAATGACCTAACCTTTGTGATCAGTGATGAAGGGAGGACATTCGCTGCTTACAAAGAGTTAGTGGGCTTTACATTGTCAATCTCCCTTATTCTGGCGTGATTTTTCAATCTGCTGCCATCTATAGGCAATTTGTGCCATCTAGCATCGATTAAGTCATCAAGCAGGCTGAGCATTCAATCAGAATGAAGAATTCCCACAGACAGTAAATCAGGAAACAAAATGGATTCGAATTTATTTTTAATCATTTTTAAAGAAAGCAAAATGAAGAATGGGGCATGCACATGAGTTTAAGGTAGAAGTTAAAAAATCTTCAAATTTGAAAATGGTTATTTAAAAAATAATGGAATGGAGAAAATGAGACACCATACTTAAAAAAAAAAATTAGTTCTGTTCAAAGTCAAAGTAATTACCATTTCGTATGCCGTCAAAAGCTCAATTACACTTCATTCAACAAGGTTCAGCGTTTTCAAAGAATTTTAAAGTGAGAATATTGTGAAAAAAGTTGGATCTCATGTTGTATCACCGATTTTCTGTTAATTGTATCTGTGAAGATCTAACAGCACATCCTGTAGAGGAATAAGGTATTACTGGCATCAATCTCTGGGACTGTGGGGAAATATCCAGCCTGCATTCGCCGTCAGAGTGAACAGCGATGCGGGTGGAAAATCTGAATGGAATCAGGAAAGGCGATGCTCTCCAAAGAGATTGCAGGGACGATTCTCCCATCCTGACCTGCAATTTTTCTGTTGGGTTGGGGTGGGAGATGTGCGTCACCGGCCTTGTTCCGGGATTTGCGCATATGCCAGGAATGCATGTGCATCTCCCAGAGCCAGAGAACAGTCGCCGGTCAGACCACGCCGCAAACCGGCAGTAAGACAGGTAAATAATTTGAATCTTTTAAAAATTTATTTTAAATGTAATTATCGGGAACTTACTGGTCCCGATTGAATCTCCCACCCCGCCAGGAGTACTTCATTCCGGCGGGATTTAGAGTAGCTGCCCATGTTCGGGGAACTAGCAGGGAGACCCCGCCGGAATGAAGGGGAGGGCAATTGGGCCTTCCAGGGGTCGGGCGGCAGCGGGGGGTGGTGCCCCCTGGGCATGGGCACCGTGGCAGTGCCAGCCTGTGCCCCTTGGCACTGCCCAAGGGGCAAAGTGCCCATGCCCGTGAACACCTTGGCACTGCTCATCAGGCATTGGGCAATGCCAAGGGGGCAGGGTCTATTGTGGATGGGGCCTATGGGTGATCGGTGGGGGTGGAGTGGGGGGTCCTGCTGCCGCTCTGCATGGGGATTGGTCTGGGATGGAGGGAGGGCAGCGATTGGGACAGGCTAGGGGGGTTGTGGTCTGCTAGGGGGGGGGGCCTACCTCCTGGGGGGAGGTCAGCGGTGGTGGGGGGGGGGGGGAGGTCTGCTGGGGTGAGGGGGTGGGCGGGTCACGACTGCTGGGGGGGGGAGGTGAGCTGGACATCGGGGCGCTCTGGGGCAGGGGGGATATCAAGGCTATCCCGGGGGACGCAATTGTGCCTTGGGGGAGGGGGGGGTGGGGGGGTAGTCTGGAGGGGCAGCATTCCGGGGGTCCCGGGCTGGCCTGTGATCGAGCTGGCTAGCAAACCGGGGGACTGACAGATCGGGACCATTGCGCATGTGCAGAGTTCCAGAACTGTCAGACTCCGGTGCGAATAGACCCCGCCCACCCCTGGGCTTTTAATGAGATTCACGATTGTGACCTCTGCATTGCACAGAGTGGGGAGATTCGAGTGAGAAACTGAACTGACAAAACAGTCGTGATCTCGAACAGTTTTCCCACCAATTCGTCACTTTTGGGAAAATCGTCCCCTATGTTTCACCCACAAAGGACGAGAACCTCATTTTAATGGTATTGAATAAATTTTAATCTCATTACCCAGCCCTGTCACCTGCAACATGAGCCGCCCCTCACTGAATATTCAAACCTTGGCGAGGCTTGCAACAGCGTCTTAAAAATGGGATTCCGTCAAGGGGATCCCTCCAGCGGCGCACAGCTAAGTATAGCCCCGGGAGAGAGAGGAACATGCCAGTACTGCCCCATGGTACAGGTTGGCAATGCCAGGTTGGTGCAGGCCGTCGGTTGGGGGGGGTGGGGGGGGGTTGTGGCATCCACTTGCATGTGGTGGAGGGGTGAGCAGGCAGTGAGTGAGGAACTTGTAATTACAGGGGGAACACTGGCGATACTTCTGCAGTGTTAGTGAGTTAATAATTGTCTCAGGGCTGGGGGACCACCAATACCTCTGATCTGGGCATCCTTTAAAGATGGTGCTCGATCTCTGTGGAGCTGATTACCAGCTCTATCAGGCCCTGCTCTTTTTTTCACTCAGAGAAGCTCAAGATCTGGAGTGAAAACTGGTCTGTGGACCTGGAGAGCTACTCACCAGTTTTCAGTCTGAACCTGACACTGAAAAAGTATGGTGAGGGTTCTGCCCAATGTCTGATTCACATAGTTAATCCTTTTATTGCATCTCCAATTGATTCTCAGAAAGCTGAAGATTTTTTTCTGCAACCTTTCCCTTAGGCAATGTTCCCACTAAGGTGTGTGGGTGTGCTGCCACACTGCCTTAAAAGTGACCACAGTAAGAGTCTCACAGCACCAGGTTAAAGTCCAATGTTGGACTCTAACCTGGTGTTGTGAGACCTCTTACTGTGTTTACCCCAGTCCAACGCTGGCATCTCCACATTAAAAGTGACCATACAGGTCTTGCTCATGTGTGTGTGTGTGTGTGTGTGTGTGTGTGTGTGTACTGCCATACAAAGATAATTAAATGTGCTACCCATTGGATAAAAAGGGCCACATGGAACAATTAAATTCTAAAGGGACATTGCCCACAGATTCTTCCAAAATACCAAGTTTTATTTAGGAAGTAACATTTTTTCTCATTCACACTGTGACAGAAATGGCACTGCCACAAAAAAGAGGAGAAAAGGAAAAATCAGAAAACCTACCTTATCGTGAAACACGTTCACTGAATTAATCAATTAAACAACAGCTGGTGCTTAATTTTCGGGATCGATTCAAATTGTAGCCCGAATTCAGTTGTATTTATTTATGTTTTTGCAGGACAGTATAAAGTTATCAGGGGTATCATATCCCCAGTTAACGACAGATATGGGAAGAAAGGATTGGCGGCAGCAAAACACCGTGTTGCTATGGTTCAGCAAGCTCTGCAGACCTCAGACTGGATAACCCAGGAGCCATGGGAGAGTCAGCAGGAGCAGTGGGTGGAGACTGTAATGGTGCTGAGGTAAAGCTCACAACTCCTCCGATACAAATCAAAAGCTTTGTTGCCTGAAAGCATGTTGGATCTGCCGTGTAATTTCAGTTTAGAGGTTGAGTTAATGATCAGTCTGCAGCAAAATAGATTAGGAAATTGATAGATCTCAGAGAGTGACAGCTGTGTTTCCCAAACACAAACAACATAATTGAATTGGCTAGTAATTGACAATTCCAGTCTCCAGGCTTTGTGTTGGTTCTTCTGGATGGTTCTGTGTATTTTATGACAGGATCTATTTTAATTGCTACATGATGGAAGAACAAGACACAACAAATGACTCAGAAATTTATTTGTGGAGATCTCAACAAAATATTGATTTGTGGGCGGCAGATATGCGATGGATCAGAAGCCATCTGGCAATGCCTGAAGAGTAATTTGGCATGGCTCTTCTATTTCCCACCTCTGTCTATATCTATTTTCTAAAGCCATAGAAACTCCTCCAGCCCTGCAGCAATCCAAAATATCATCACTGCACTAATGGACATCCCCAATTTTAATTACTCTACCTTTGGTGATCACGTCTTCAGTTGCTTTGGCCCTAAGCTCTGGGATTGCTATCTTCTGCCTCTCTCCCTCACTTTCCCCCTTTGAGGTACTCCTTAAAACCTACCTGTTTGACCCGTTTTTTGGTGATTTGGTGAAATCTCCTCAACAGGCTCAGTGTCATATTTTATTTCATAATGTTCCTGTGAAATGCCTTACTGGGACATTTTATTACAGTAGAAATGCTGTACAAATATAAATTGTTGATGCCCCAAATATTTAATTTGAGCAGGCATTGCTGGTGTGTGTTACACCTACTTCATTGTGTGGTTCTGGTTGAGAGCTGAGCAGTTGATGTTAGGAATGTATGGCATTTAGGATCTATCTGTGCTTTTAAGGGATCCCAAAATCTAAACTCAATAATAATCTTAAAGCACATTCAAGCCGTGATCTGAAATATTTAAAAATAATAGCAACAGGATGACATTCCAAAATTTTGTTTCCTGATGGCATAGTTCCTATTCACTCTGAAGTGTCAAGCTATCTACCCCAAAACCAATTCTCTGCCCTTTTATATTCCTTTTCAAATACCTATCCAATTGCATTTGAAATTATCTTATTATTTACTTGCACTGTAGCATTCATAGAAACATAGATTTATGGTACAGAAGGAGACCATTCAGCCCATCATGTATATGGTAGCGATATGAAAGCCACCCAGCCTAATCTCAATTTCCATGTTCTAATAACATTTTCTGTGAAAATAATGTTCCTTTCCAGTGATGATCCTAAGTTTGTGCCCCTTAATGCTAATTCCTAAGCGAGTGGATGCGATCTTTACTATTTATCTCCTCGTTAAGGTTTCATAATGTTGAAAACTGCTATTAGAGTCCTTCTTCAACCCCCATTGTTCCTGCGAGAAAGCTGCAGTTTTGAGAATTCCTTCATAACTGTAATTTCTCACCTTCGTAACATCCACACAGATCTTTTCAAATCTTTTCATAAACCTTTTTCATAATGAAGTGGTGTCGGGTGAATGCTGGGACCTGTTACAAGTTCGGATATGGGCAGCAGAGTTATGGATGGGCTCACGTTTATGGAGGACAGAAGATAGGAGGACAGCCTGGAGGCCATTGGAATAATCAATTATAAGACAAAGTCATGGGTAAGGGTTTCAGCAGCAGATAGACTGGGGCAGTTGGGTGATGTTAAGGAAGTTACAAAGGGTGTAAACAGTCTGGTCCAGCGTCAGACAGTTGCCAGTTGACAGTGGGATGGCTAGGGAATCTAAAACCCAGAATCTCAAATTTGACCCCTTCTCTGTTTGAAGTTAGTGGCACAATAGTTAGCGTGGCATTTTTTCACGACGGAAGGATAACTAAACTTGGGTGGCTGCTCTGGACTGTAATGCAGTAACTCTTATTGTAAAGTGTATATATGAATATGAGGCGAGGATGTGGGCAGGTTTGGCTGATTCCCTGTACCATTGAACAGCCTACAAACATTTATAGTTTAGACTCAGACATGAAGACAGCTGCTTGGGCAAAGTGACAAAGGATGACTCCTGCCCTTGGAGATGTAAAGTAATGAGAATGAGTAACGAGCAATTTCTAAGAAAAAATGTGATTTGTTTTTGCAATTCCATCTTTGTTCCTCATTTTAACACTGAGAGTCTTGGATCACAATCTATAACCAGACATTCAAACATGTAGAAAAGACACAATTGTTTTATTTGTCTTCATTTTTGTATTCCCTCCTGTGAGGAAAAAGTCAAATTTCTGATCAGACTTTCTTGTTCATTGGCCGTTAGTTGGTATTTGGGATGTGCTGAGGTTGTGAGAGGTGTTGTATAAATGCAAGACCTTTCTTTCTACACAGTCATGCCAACGTATATAACTTACCATCTGAACCTGGCAGAAAATTACAGTGACAAAAAAAAACTACCGAACTCCATGATTCATTGCAATGACACTGTGCTTCAAGAGCACCTCAAGCTGTGACTGTTGCAAAACAGTTTTTTTGGAAAAGGGAAAATTAACTCCATTTACGGATTTGTAGAAATGCAGTGTTGAGCTTGTGCACACTTTTCCGTCAAATTCCTACATACCATGATAGAACAGAACTCTGCAACGAGTTTAAATAAAACCTTGAGCATTATCAGTAGAGAGCATTTCCGCCACAGTAAATAAATGTTTTCAGCATTGCTGTAGTTATCAGTTGTGTGTTGACAGTTATGATATAATAGTGATAGCGTGAATCATAAACTGCCTGCAAAAAAATAGAAAGGGTTTACTATTCGGAGCTAAAATCCAACACTGCAGTCCCCACAATATCAAATGTTTGATGATTTGCTCGTCGACTTTCTGGCTATTAGGTAACATACTGATAAGCTTAGTAAACTCATTTTTCCAGATGCTGATACTGGTTCAGACTTTAGATTGGAATCCTGCCCTTTGAGCAAGCTGATAAGTGCAATAGCACGTGTCCAGCGATTATATTTCAGGAGATGCTTTTTGTCATTCGAATGGGCATACCGGGCCTGCAGAACCAATTTTTTTGATCCAAATCCAAATTAAATTTTTTATTTGGTTCAGGGGTTCAAAGAATTGCTGAATTAGTGCTAAGCAGGAAAGCTTCTGGGCAGGCTTATTGCAGTCCTCGTGACACATGGAGTGATTCAAACAAGTAGTGACGGGAGCATTGTGACCGAGGGTGTGAATAATCAATCATGTGCAGCATTGAGATATCCATCGGGTGCTTTGCTTCAGCACCGCAGTGAAGCGACAAGCCGTTCTGGAGGAAATCTGTTTGAATCAAACGGAAATGCGATTGGCTCCATGGTTAGCTGAGGCTCTGGATCTAAGAGTGGCTTTATTCCACTGGTCGTACTCTTTATAAACTATAACATTTCTATGACAGAGCTCTTCAAAGCTTTGGAGAATACAAATAGTATTGAAAAATATTATTGAAACTGTGCAATTGTCAGAATCATCAGAATTATTTTTTATCATCAGAAAACTGGACTACCTGCTGTCAAATTTTGTTTGGCAATTCTGCTTACTCAAGTCACTGTTGGTTGCTGTCGCTTTAGCCGTATTGGCCCTAAGTTTTGGAAGCACCTTGCCCCCACCCCCTCCCTAAACCTCTCCATTGTTCTCCCTTTCTTTCGTCCTGATGATTATCTTTAAAACCTACCTCTGACAAAGTCACGCACCTCTCCTAATATCTCCCTGTGTGGCTTGGCATCAAATTCACAGAAACATAGGATCTTTACAGTACATAAGGAGACCATTTGGTCCATCAAGTCTGCACTGGCTCGCTGAACAAGCATCCAATCTAGTCCCACTCCCCTGCCTTATCTCAGTAACCTTGCACATTCTTCCTTTTCAGATAGCAATCCAATTCCTTTTTGAATACCTCATTCAAATCTGCCTCCAACATCCTCTCAAGTAGTTTCTTCCAGAATCCAACCATCCACTCGGTGAAAAATATTTTCTTCACATCACTTTTACACCTTTTGCCCATTGTTTGGGATCTGTGCCCTCTTGTCCTTGATGCTTTCTCAAGTGGAAAAACAATTCTCACTATTTAGCCTGTCCATACCCCTCAGGATCTTCAATATCTCTAGCAAGTCTCCTCTCAGCCTTCTTTTCTCCAAGGAAAACAGTCCCAACTTCCCCAATCTAATCTTATAATTATGTTTCTTTATACCTGGAATCTCCTCTGTACTCTCTCCAATGCCTTCACATCCTTCCTCAAGTATGGTGCCCAGAACTGGATGCAGTACCTCAGATGAGGCCTAACTAATGTCTGATACAAATTCAACGTGACCTCATTACTCTTGCATTCAATGCCCCTGTTAATGAAGCCTAAGATACAATATGTTTATTAACTGCTCTCTCAACATTCCCTGCCATTTGCAATGACTTATGCACATAAAACCTTGGTCCCTCTGTTCCTGCACCTAAGAGTTTCTCCCTTTGTTTTGCACTGTCTCTCCATATTCTCCCTGCCAAAATGAATCACCTTGCACTTCTCGGCATTGAACGTCATCTGCTACTTGTCTACCCAATTCACCAACATGTCTATATCCTATGAAGCTCAAGACTATCCTCATTACAGTTGACAATGTTTCCAACCTTCATATCACCCGCAAATGTTGAAATCATGCCCTGCACTCCACAGTCTAAATCATTAATATTTAGCAGGAAAAGCAATACCGACTCCTGTGGATCACCACTATAAACCTTCCAGCAATCTAAAAAATAAACATTTACCACTGCTCTCTGTTTCCTGTCACTGAGCTGATTTCTTATCCATTTTTCCTTTTATTCTATGAGCTAATATTTTACTCACAAGTCTGTTGTGTCACTGTATTAAATGCCTTTTGAAAATCTATATATGTACCACATCAATAATGTTGCCCTTATCAACCATTTCTGTTACCTCCCCAAAAAACTCCAGCAAACATGATAACATGACTTTCCCTGAATGACTGGATGCTGGCTTTCCTTAATTATCCTGAACTTGTCTAAGTTACTATTGATTTTGTCCCAAACAATAATTTCTAGAATTTTCCCTACCAATGAAGTTACTCTGACTGGTTTGTAGTTGACGGTTTTACCCTTGCACCTCTTTTTGAACATGGGGTAACATTAACAATTCTCCCATCCTCTGGCACCAACCCTGTGTCTAAAGAAGACCGGAAGATTGTCATGAGTGCCTCTGCAATTTCCACTCTCATTTCTCTCAGTACCCTTGGATCAAATTATAGCTTTTTTCGATTACAGTATAAATTTAGTAGGTTTTCAAATACTCCATATTGAACAGACTATCCCTATTATCATATGGCGGCACGGTGGCACAGTAGTTAGCACTGATGTCTCACAGCACCAGGGACTCGGGCTTGATTCCCAGCTTGGGTCACTGTGTGTGTGGAATCTGCATGTTTTTCCCGTGTCTGCGTGGGTTTCCTCCGGGTTCTCCAGTTTCCTCCCATAGTCTGAAAGACGTGCTGGTTAGGTGCATTGGCCATACTAAATTCTCCCTCAGTGTACCTGAACAGGCGCCGGAGTGTGGCGACTAGAGGATTTTCACAGTAACTTCATTGCAGTGTTAATGTAAGCCGATTTATGACACCAATAAATAAACTTTTAAAACAACTCATGAACTCAGAGAAAGGGTTACTTCTTAAATTAGCCATGTAGGAACATATGAAGAATATGATGGAAAATTTACATTGACCGACTAACAAAGGAAATAAAATTTGGCTATTGGATGGCAGGAAGGAAAGCTAGTTAGGTCCATTTGGAAACTGTTTTGTTATTGTTAATGAAATGTTGGGCAGTGAATTGATTTGGCTTCATAGCAGTACAGATTTGCAAATCTACTGGCATGCTCACATCGAATAAAGATTACTTGAGGAGATGTTGAGCCTATAGCGCAACTGGCCAAGGTTTTCGCAGAGTAATTTGTTATATTGCAGAGATTGAAATATGCTTGCCACCAGAGGGCATCATGCATTAACGGTGAGAGAAAAAGAGATGGAGGAAGCCATGTTTAGAGGTGGTGAAAATGTTGCTGAGGGCCACAGCGAATCAAGGGTTTCTAAGGCGTTTAGAGTTTCGTCCTCCTTTTCTGCTTTTTCCCTTAAATTATCCCAATCGCATCAAATGGAAATTGCATTGAAGTTGCCCCTCCCAAGTGAGAGTAACCTCCATTACACCTGTCTGAGGCTGTACTTGGTGCTGTTAATAATTGCACCAGTTAGTTTTACACCGAAGAATTGAATGCCGATGTTTACCCATGACTTTTCAGGCCAGATTTGCATAAGTGCCCAGAAGTATAAAAAACTGTAAAATGGGGAAATAAGAATACTGGTCTGAACTGGTCTTATATACTTTAAAATGGAACACCAGTAATGCAGGGAAGTAAGAATACTGGGCTGAACTGTTTTTTCTTCCCTTCTGGGTGGTTAGATTTATAGTCAACAATCAGCATCAGTGCATTTTTAATACCATTATGACATCCAGCTTGCTATATTGCCATAAAGTCGTACATGTTTCCCGGTTTCAAATGAAATTAAACTGTGTACAATGTATGTATCAGTATTAGTTTTACACTAAATGAAGCTAAAAGCTGTGGACATTATCCTATTGTGGTTCAGCCAAAACAAGTATTTCTCACAAGGATATCTGCTTCTGCAGAGCTTACTGCGATAAAGGAGGTCAAGGAAACAGTCTGCCATTGAGAAATACAAGAGAAAATTGGTTACTGCTTCTGTAAAGTCTCCCATTTAACTGGAAACCATGTGCTGAAATCAGTAAAGAACAAATTAAAACTTGAAGTGATTCCCTTGTACTTTTGCTGAGATTCTGTGGGTATTAATTGAAAGCAGGACTAAATCTCCTTACGTATCTTTGATTGGATTATCATAAACACAGGTCTCACTGTTTTCCTTTCTTTGTTTTTAGGCACCATTACAATGCGTTGTTTCATCAATATCAAGCTATGAATGGAACATCTCTAGAAAGCACAAATACACTTCAACAGAAGCATAAGGTAGATCCATCCAGTGCTCAGTCAGGTATGTATGTTCAGGATTTTTTGATTTTCAGAGACCTGCTTATTTTTCTCAAAGTTTTTTGAGATTCCAAGTACTCTTTTTTTTCTTCTCATGGGTTTTCTCTCGCCCACTTCTACCTGAAAGTGTTGATCCTTCTTGAGCTTTGGATCTGTAGACTACCCCCTAGATACTTCACCTTCATCTGTGTGGCCAGTGTTTATATGTAAGTCTTGACTTTGAGAGTCAATGGGCTGTTCCACTGTGGGGGCATTGCTACAAGGACCGATACTCCTCACTCATTGTACCTGTGGACACTTTCAACAGGGTTCATCAGAGAAGGATAAGGAGTGAACCCTGCCATCAGCTTTTCTCCCTACTCTCTGAAAATCTAAAGCCAGTAATATGTACTGTCATTTATCATTACCAAGTTATTATCAGCTAACTGAGTACAAGTCGGGGATCAAAATGGGGACCTTTCCAGTCTGAATGGCTCAGCTACTGGTGTCATTGGGGGAACATTATTTTTGCTTAAAAAAATGAAGCTCTTTACTTGATATGGAAAGAAAATCTGTCTGATTGTGACTGACCTCTCAATTCACATTAGCATTTTTTTCAGAGCCCAAGGCACTTAAACCATTTAAAATATATTCTCCCATTTTCTCTTCTTGTTAGGAACCAATGCTTTTGCTAATTTAACCAACTGAAAAATTTACAAGATTAAACTGGGTGGCACAGTGCTTAGCACTGCTGCCTCACGGAGCCAGGGATCCGGGTTCAATTCCAGCCTCAGGTCACTGTCAGTGTGGAGTTTGCACATTCTTTCCCCGTGTCTGCGTGGGTTTCCTCCGAGTGCTCTGGTTTCCTCCCACATTCCAAAGATGTGCAGGTTAGGTTGATTGGCCATGCTAAATGACCCTAGTGTCAGGGGGATTAGCAGGGTAAATATGTGGGGTTACGGGAATTGGGCCTGGGTGGGATTGTGTGCAGACTCCGAATGGCCTCCTTCTGCACTATAGGGATTCTATGGTTGAAAACACTCATAAATTCCAAGCGCTCACAACAACCACAGTATTTCTGTGGAAAAGTTTTGAAATAATGCCACTGGCAAATTCTCAATACAATAATTGAACACCAATATTCTAGCTTCTGAGCAAATTAGCCCAGATTTTGCTGGAGGGTGTCTCTTCAATTAGAATCTTTCTCTTATTCTTCATTTCAAAATCTTTTAAGGCATAAGTTGCTGGAAGCACAAATAGATGAGGGCCAAGGATATCTGGGAACTTGGTGAATGTTGAGACTCACAGTCTATCTGTCTAATCTTGAGATTTTTAGGATTGAGAAAGAAACAGAGGGGCCGATTTTACCAAATCGGGACTAAGTGCCGGGTCCGGTCGTCAAACGGATCCGCGCCCGGCAGCCGCGCTCCAGCGCGCCCATACGTCTTTTTTTGGCACCGGTCTATTGGGCGGGGCTTAGCGCTGTTGGAGCGGCCGGAACTCCAACTGCACATGCGCAGTTCGGAACAGACCGCAGGCAGCGCGCCCGGGCGCGAAAGGCAAAGCAGCTCAGACAGCAGAGAGGATGAAAGGAATTCCCTTTGGAGGATAATGTCCAAATCACAGGAACTAAAAACCTGACAGTCCAAAATCTGGGATAATATTACAGGACAGGGATGGGGGGATATACATTTTGAAATATTATCCCAGATTTTGGACTGTCAGGTTTTTAGTTCCGGTGATTTGGACATTATCCTCCAAAGGGAATTCCTTTCATCCTCTCTGCTGTATGTGCTGCTCTGCCTTTCCCTTGGAGGAGGTGGGAGTAACGTGTCTGCCCCTGGGGTGGGGGGGGGAGGGGGAAGGAGGGGGGGGATCCCTCCTCCGATCCCTCCTCCGATCCCTCCTCCGATCCCTTCTCCAGTGGGGAGGAGGGATCGGCCGCAGACTGGCAGCCCCCCCCCTCCCACCCCCAGGGGAGACACGTCACTCTCCTTCTCCATCCCCCCTCCCCCCCCAAGGGCTGACATGTCACTCCCCTTCTCCATTCCCCCCCCCCCCCCCCAGGGGCAGACACATCACTCCCCTTCTCCATCCCCCCCTCCCCCCCCGACAGGGGCGGGGGGGGGCAGCGGCGGGGGCAAGGGCGGGGGTGGCGGGGAGGGGGTCCGCGAAGGATGGTTGGGGCGGGGGGTCCGCGAAGGATGGTTGGGGCGGGGGGTCCGCGAAGGATGGTCGGGGGGGATTGGCTTCGGCGGTTCCCCTGCTGAATTGGAGTCCCATTCGGACTTTTATTTAGCAGGTCGTTTAATGCGTGGACGCGAAATGGGCCGCAACCTGGTAAAGTCGGATTCGTCGGTAAAGTTGGGCGCGAGCTTCATTAAGTCAATTTAAATGCATGCAAATGCATTTAAATCATCGCGCCGACCGATTCGGGCGCGCGCCTGACCCGCGCCCGGATCGGGGCTCGATAAAGACGTGATCTGCCATGAGTTGGGTGCAGATCGCGTTTTAGGCCCGACGCCCAACTTTACCGCGATTTCACGGGCGCGAAATTTTGGTAAAATCGGGCCCAGAGTAATGATAGAGGAGGAGATCATGTAAATTAAAGCAAAATCGGGTCACAGAAAGGAATTGAAAGGGAAAATTGGATTAAGGGAGAAAAAGAGGCAAAAGAGTAAGAAAAATTAAGACATGTAATTTTATAAATCATGAAGAAGGATGTATGGCTATAATGTTTGTAGAAATGAGATTCCACTGTTTAAATTGACAGATGACAAAGGGTCATCTGGACTTGAAACGTCAGCTCCTTTCTCTCCTTACAGATGCTGCCAGACCCGCTGAGATTTTCCCGCATTTTCTCTTTTGGTTTCAACTTCCAGCATCCGCTGTAATTTGCTTTTATCCACTGTTTCAATTGTTCCCTTTTTCAGCCAGTCAGGTTGATTGATATTGCAAGAACAGAAATCATCTCGTTAATCAGGTACCTCGATTGTTAATTAGCAGCCCTTAACTGGCAATCATTGCACAAATGCCTCAATTTCATGAAATTCATGTGGAGGATGGGGGTGAGTTGCCGTTTTCACAGAGATACCAGTGGAGCAGTGCAAATTGTCTAGCAACCTGTGGCAATTTGTAATTCATGAAGATCTCTTCCTCACCACGGGTAGCTGGACGTTTTTCACATTATTAACGGCAAGGGCTACTCAACTTGTCATTGTTGTTTTGGCAGCAAAATCTAGGCCATTAAGTCAAGTTGGTCTCTTGGATGGGCATAAAAGGTCCCAAGACACATTTTGATTTTATTTTGATTTATTATTCCCACGTGTTATTGATATACAGTGAGAAGTATTGTTTGTTGCGCGCTATTCAAAGCATACTGTTCATAGAGCACATTGGGGAGAAGGAAATGAGAGAGTGCAGAATGTGGTGCTACAATCATAGCTAGTAAGAAAGATCAACTGAATGTAAGATAGGTCCATTCAAAAGTCTGATGGCAGCAGGGAAGAAGCTGTTCTTGAGTCAGTTGATACGTGATCTCAGACTTCTGTATCTTTTTCCTGACAGAAGAGAGAATGTCCAGGATGCGTGGGGTCCTTGATTATGCTGGTTGCTTTTCCGAGGCAACGGGAAGTGTAGATGGAGTCAATGGATGGGAGGCTGGTTTGACTGGGCTACAGATTGTGGTCCAGAGTCAGGGTCAATATTTGTTCTTCAAACAATATCACCAGAACAGATTACCTGGTCATTTACTTTATTGCCATTTGTGGGACTTTTTAACGCGAGAGAGGTGGTTCTCTATGCTACAGCAGTGGCTGTACTTCAAAAGTATTTAGTTGACAATGAAGCACTTTGGACATGCTAGAGTCTTGAAAGGCACTGCATAAATGCAAATTAATTCATTCTTTCTTTATTACCACAAGTGTCCTCAATGAAAACTCCAGCAAATTATTTCTGATTCTTCAGTAAATTCGCAAAGGAAAGAATAAATTCAGAAAATTTCAACTTTAAACTCTCTGCTTTCTGCTCCATTCCCTTACTGCTGGGAAGTAAGTATGTCAGTGTAACTTTTAATAGAACACTAATGGGAGCTCTGAGAAAGAAACATTGGTAAGTTTCTCTTTTTTGGGGAGGTGAAATGTCACACTGATCAAGAAGGATGTCAGACTGGAGTGTTTTTCTATGATTAACACCCAGCCTCATCATTGCGTGTTCCCAAGTAAGGCGAAGCATAGAATAGAAACAGACCATATAGCTCCCTTCACTCTTTCCCAACAGAGTACAGTAGTGCCTTAACTAGTCTCAGTAGAGCTGACTGTATTGCACTACGGTGTAGTGAGACTTCTATTTTCTACAAAACGCATTCCTTTGATCCATGAGTGACATTGTTCATTAAGGTTCAGAAGCACCTAAATTTGTCCTGCCTTTGGTTTCATATGTCCTTCACGTTCAGATGAATTGAATGGCTTCCTGCTGCAGTCCCACTCTTTAGTCCTAATTACAATTACAGGCTTCAGCAAACCACCACACTGTGTTCTGCATCAACTCATTTTAATTATTTAAACTGTGTGCTAGTTTTACTGCCTGTTCAGTTTACCAGCCCATTTTTAAATTCCCATTTGTACATCGGGACCTCTCCATGCATGTGCATGCAGTCCAGTTAGTAATAGAAGATATATTATGATGGTCTTCAAATCAGTTAAGAAGAAAAGTTCTTTAAAAATCTGTAAATTAATTTGCCTTCCCTTTCCCCTATTCCATAGTCAGCACAGCAGCTAAAAATATTACTTGTCTCCCAAGTGCCTTGGATTATTTTGTCTACTTAAATAACTAGCCGCTCGAATCCTGTTTTCAACACCAAGCTCAAAGACACATGCAGCCCATTTACAGAGTAGCTATTGACTGAGAAATAAAAAGTTTTCAATAAATAATGAAGAATAATAAATAATTCAAGACCAACTAATCTCTCTCCTGTTCTAGTGTCCTCTAAGTCTAAATTTATCATAGTTGGATCTTCACGCATGCTGCACACTCACCAATTAGTCACCCAAATGTCACTTAGCTTTCAGCTGATAGTCCTGACAATTTTAGAGGAACTCAGTTTATTTGGTCTTGACCAGCACTGACTCTCACTCAGGGAAATGTTTAACTCGTCCCCAGCAAAGGTGATCCAAACCTTTCAGGAATTTATCAGATGATTGTGAGAGGACAAGGTTAACATTTCAGTATGAAGCTGTCCTTTCACTTGAAGAAGGGGTGTGGGTGCCGTTGGTGAGGCCAGCGTTTCTGCCCATCCTGAGTTGCCCTTCAACTGAGTGGCTCACTAGGCCATTTCAGAGGGCAATTAAAAGACTGTGGGTCTGGATTCACATGTAAGCCAGACCAGATAAGAATGGCAGATTTCTTTCCCGAAAGGCCATCAGTGAATCAGATGGGTTTTTATGACAATAACAGTTTCACGGTCAACATTACCGAGACTAGCTTTCAAATTCCAAATTTTATTATTTGGATCTAAATTTCACCAGTTGCTGTGGTGGCATTTGAACCCATGTCCTCAAAGCATTGGGCTTCTGGCTTACTAGTCCAGTGATGCTACCACAAACCTGTCATGTCCCCTTAAATGTGGATGGTATGTATAATAGTTACCTAAAAATCATTAACCATAATGTATGAAATTAAGTCTGGCTCAAGGTTCCAAGATGGAAGAAAATACAAAGTCAAATACAAGTCATCAGGCTAATGAAGTCCAAAGCAAGTTGACAAATCCCAGATAGAAAGCTTGTTCAGTAAGAAAGAACTGCCATACAACTGAACTAGTTATGATGAAACAAATCCCACACTACAGTTTTTCAAGACTATCAACAACAACAGCTTGCATTTATACAGCACCTTTAAACTGGTAAAATGCCCCAAGGCCCTTCACAAGATTGTAATCAGACATGATAATATAGAACTAAAGATACATGAGGAAACAAGGCCAAAGGCTTGGTCAAGGAGGTGGATTTTAAGAAGCATTTTAAAGGAGAGAAGCATCAAGAGAGAATTTGAAAGCTTAAGGCCGAGTCAGCTGAAGGCGCGGTGACCAATAGTAAAACGAAGGAAGTGGTGGATGCTAAAGAAGCCAGGGTTAGAGAAAATAAAAACAGCTTTTCCCAATTGCAGGATATTTCAAAGCACCTTGATAATTTTGAAGTATAATCACTGTTGTAATGTAGAAAATATGGCAGCCAATTTGCACACAGCAAGCTCCGACAAACAGCAATGTGATAATGGTCAGGTGATCTGTTCTTATGATGTTGGTTGAAGGATAAATACTAACTGGGTTATTGAGGATAATTGGGGAGGTGATGGCCTAGTGGTATTATCACTAGACTGTTAATCCAGAAACTAAGCTAATGTTCTGGGGAGCTGGGTTTGAATCCCGCCACGGCTGGTAGTAGAATTTGATTTCAATAAAAGATATCTGCAATTAAAAAGCTACTGATGACCATGAAATCATTGTTGATTGTCAGGAAAATCCCATCTGGTCCACCAATATATTTTTGGGAAGGAAATCTGCCGTACTTATCCAGTCTGGCCTTTATGTGACTCCTGAGCCACAGTAATGTGGTTGACTCTCAGCTGCCCTCAGGCAACTAGGGATGGGCAATAAATGCTGGCCAGCCAGCGACCCACAAGTCCCACGATTGAGTAAAAAACTCCTGCTCTTTGAAATAGTGCCAGGGAATTTTTCACAACGTAGACTTCTCAGAGAGTTAAAGGACTGGAGGAAGTCACAGAGATACAGCTGGGCAAGGACTTGGAGGGATTGAATGTGATAAAATCATTGAGATCATTGAAAATAATATTGGATAGAATCCTCAATGAATTGTTAATGTGCTTATTGCCTGATAGGTACGACCATTGAAGAAAAAGTATGCCTAATGACTGCTAGCTTGTAGTAGTCACTGTTTGACAGTTTGTGTGAAAGAAGTTCAGTGATTCACAAGAGTAGTCAAGGTCAGTGAATGCATATTCAAATGCTATATCCATATAGTTGAATAACTAGCTCCACATAGTGTTCAATACACCACCTCCCCCCTTTACTCACCTACCTACAATCTCAATCAACCATGGCTCACATCTCAAATTTCATAGTTTTAGCTCACACACATAACAGTGCTGTAATCCGACATCAGATTGCCCATACTGCTCACTATTCCACTGTGACTAACACATCACTCAGATACACCGCACCACATTCACTAACAATCCACTTTCTTGCAGGACAGGGTAAGGCAGGACTGCAGGCAGTGGCAGCTAACTGACATGGGATAGACACAGCTGTGTGTCCTCACCCTATGGAGGAGACTGTTCTCCATCAATAGAGTGAGCCTGTGCCAGTGTCAGAGCTTAAAGCCTGGATGAATGTAGTCTGCTCCTACTTAATCCTCCTTACCACACCCTGCTTCTCCTCATTCCACAATCCCTTCTCATTCCAAGCTCCAGATTTTCTAAGCATGTTTCTCTGACTTTTCCTCCACCAACCCTTCTATCCCCTCAGTGCAACCCTATCCTTATGTCTTTCTCCCATCAGATAACCAAGGACTGCAAGTAAATTGTATGGGGGTGTAAAGTGGAGAAGGAATGAGAGACTGACGATGATGTAACACCATCACTCAGTCTCATATTCATGACGACCGTCTCGAATACTGACACAACGTGAACTTTAGAAGATAGGGATAGGATCTTTAGCTGGCCAGCAACCAGAGAGAACTGCAGCCAGAGAGTGCCAATTCATTGCAGAATGAGGTTGCACAAGAGTTTTGCTCCAGAGGACTCATGAAGACTTCAGCGTGCAGAAGACTGATGGGGATGCGCACATAAATGTTTTTTGCATTGGCTGGCCCACCACAAAGCCTTTGGTTGCTCTCAAGAAGCTGGAGGAGTCCTGCAGCAACCTTGCTTAGATCCCACCTATTCCAGCATGCAAGTGATGACCAAATCCATGAGCACACTTCTGGATCAAATATTAGTCAGCTCATGTTGGCCAATATCTGAGCTTCAATTGCAGCATAAGCAGAAGCCACCCAATGTTGTACAAGCTCAAACTTGTGTGGGGTTACAGGGACATGGTCGCGGAGAGGGCCTGGGTAAGACACTCTGTCAGAGAGTTGGCACAGACTCGATGGGCCAAATGGCCTCAGTCTGTACTGTAGGGATTCTATGAACTGAAGTTGTAAAAGCTCATTTCAAACTGATTCCATCATGGCTGCTGACACCAGTGTTTGAGAGAGTTCCAGACCTCTAGCACCCGCTGCCTATGTGACACTGTGATAGACTGACTTTCCGTCTCACATGGAATTAAAGGATATGGGAGTGGGCAGGAAAGTGGAGTTGAGACCATGGATGATTATCCATGATCGTACTGGATGGCAGAGAAGTCTCCTCCTACCATTCATTATGTTCTTAAGGTTCTTAACTACAGCCCAGAAAGATGTAACCCTAATTTTAAGACTGCTCTTAGTCTTAGGCTCCCCAACCAATGGAAATGGTTTCTCCTTCTCTTTGCACTTTCACCCTTTTCTAGCTTTCATTATTTGGAAGGTACAGTGCTGGGTCCTTTTTACATTCCAAGTGGATAACCTCACATTTGCCAATTACAAACTGCCCAACCAGAAAAGAGCTGTGTTCCTTCCTTCCTCCTCTTCAGGTCTTCCCATATCCCTGGTGGCAAGGATTGTAGTGTCATGATGACAATGGATGCAGCAGAGCAAAGCGAATTC
The DNA here is from genome assembly GCF_964213995.1 of Mustelus asterias. Classification (NCBI taxonomy): domain Eukaryota; kingdom Metazoa; phylum Chordata; class Chondrichthyes; order Carcharhiniformes; family Triakidae; genus Mustelus; species Mustelus asterias. The sequence continues at coordinate 49,443,258 of NC_135803.1, forward strand.
TGGAGAGTGCTGCAACACTCCTGTCATACTGAGGCATGCAGAGTCTAAATGACAAAGTACACACTAATCTCTTATGTGGGACTTTGTCAAAAGCCTTCTGAAAGTACAAATAAACCATATCCACTGACTCCACCTCATCAACTCTGCTAGTTACGTCCTCAAAGAATTCCAGTAGGCTTGCGAAGCATGATTTCCCTTTCGCAAATCCATGCTGACTCTCTCTGATCCTGCCACTGTTTTCTAAGTGGGATGTAGATTATCAGGACCTGGGGATTTATCAACCTTCAATCCCATCAATTTCCCCAACACAATTTCTCTACTGGTACTGATTTTCTTCAGTTCCTCCCTGTCACTAAATCTGGTGTTCCCCAACGTTGATGGTCTATTATTTGTGCCCTTCTTTGTGAAGACTGAACCAAAGTATGTATTTAGTTGCTCAGCCATTTCTTTATTCCCCATTATAAATTCCCTGTTTCTCACTGGAAGGGACCTACATTTTCCTTCACCAATCATTTTCTTTTCACATACCTTTTACAATCAGTTTTTATTTTCCCTGGCAACCTTGCTCTCGTACTTTATTTTCCCATTCTTAATCAATCCCTTGGTCCTCCTTTGCTGAATTCTAAACTGTTCCCAGTCCTCAGGTCTGTTTTTCTTCTGGCCTTTTTTTATGCCTCTTCCTTGGATTTAATACTATCTCTAATTACCCTTGTAAGCCATTGTTTGGCCACCTTTGCACCAGACAGGAATAAGCAACTGTTGCAGTTCTCCCATGCGCTCTTTGAATGTTTGCCGTTGCCAATGAACCATCATCCCTTGAAGTAACATTCCCCAATCTGTCGTTGCCAACTCGCACCTCATACCATCCTAGTCTCCTTTATTAAGATTTAGGTAAACCTCACAACTTCTCAGACATTTCCACTTTGGTGTGAAATTCTAAGAGGAAGTTCAGAGGCAAACTGCTTCCTAAAACAAAGACTCTCCCAGCTTAACATTGGATAGCTGCCTCCAATTCAAACCTTTCACAGCTTCTCCACAGGAGCTGATCTTCACAAAAGAGGGAACAAATAACTTCCTGGAAATGTGAGGGAACTATGAGCCTACTGAGTGGGTAGAATTGAAGGAAATCAGTGTTAGTAAGAAAATGGTGATGGGGAAATTAATAGAGTTAAAGGCTAACAAATTACCTGAGCCTAATCATCTGTACCCCAGAGTACTAAAGGAAGTGGCCATGGAAATATTGGATGGATTGGTGGTCATCTTCCAAAGTTCTATAGACTCTGCAGCAGTTCCTATAGATTGGAGGGTGGCAAATGTTACCCCACTCTTTAAAAAAGGAGGGAGAGAAAACAGGATAATTACAGACCAGTTAGCCTGGCATCAGTCGTGGAGAAGATGCTAGAGTCTACTATAAACTACATCATAACAGAACATTTGGAAAGCATTAACAGGGTTGGACAAAGCGAGCATTGGTTTACGAAAGGAATACGAAAGGAAAATCATACTTAACAAATCTACTGGGTTTTTTTTTGAGGATGTAACTAGTAGAATAGATAAGGGAGAACCAGTGGATGTGGTGCATTTGGACTTTCTGAATGCTTTTGATAAGACCCCTCATAAGAGGTTAGTGGGCAAAATTAAAGCACATAGAATAGCAGGTAATGTATTGGTATGGATCGAGAATTGGTTGACAGACAGGAAACAGAGTGGAAATAAATGGGCCTTCTTCCGAGTGGCAGATAATAACTAGTAAGGTACCAGAGGGATCAGTGTTTGGGCCCCAGCTGTTCATGATATATATAAATGACCTGGATGAGGGAACCAAATGTAACATTATCAATTTTGCTGATGATACAGAACTGGACAGAATTATGAGTTGTGAGGAGGATGCAAGGAGGCTTCAAAGTGATTTAGACAAGTTGAGTGTGAGTGTAAACACATGGCAGATGCAGTACAACGTGGTTAAATGTAAAGTTATACAGAACAGAAAGGGGTATTACTTAAATGGTGATATGTTGGGAATGTGAATGTACAAAGGGATCTGGGTGTCCTTGTATACTAGTCAATGAAAGTGGAGAGGCAAGTACAGCAAATAAGAAGGCAAGTGGTATGTTGGCCTTCATTGCAAGAGGTCTTGAGTTCAGAAGTAGAGATGTCTTACTGCAGTTATACGGGGCCTTGATGAGATCACGGGGTATTGCATGCAGTTGTGGTCTCCCTACCTAAGAAAGGATATATTTGCCGTAGAGGGAATGCAGCAGAGGCTCACTAGGCTGATACCAGGGTTGGTGGGATTGTCCTATGTGGAGAGATTCACTCAACTAAGCCTGTATTCACTGGAATTGAGAAGGATGAGAGGAAATTTGATTGAAATGTTAAAAACTCTCACGGGGCGAGGCAGACTAGCTGCAGGGAGGATGTTTTCCCAGAATGGGAAATCTAGAACTAGGGAGCACAGTCTCAGGATATGGGATAGATCATTTAGGATTAAGATGAGGAAAGATTTTGTCACTCAAAGGGTAGTGAACCTGTAGAATTATCTACCATTGAAGGCTGTGGAGGTCAAGTCATTGAATGTCTTCAAGAAGGAGATAGATTTTTTTTAGATTTTAATGGCATCAAGGGGTATGGGGAAAAATTAGGAATATTGAGATTGAGAATTAACCATGATCATATTGAATGGTGCAGCAGGCTCGAAGGGCTCCCTTTTGAATTTCAACAGCTGAGAAAATAATTTCCCCACTTATCTCATAATGCAAATTTCAGATTCAACCTATTTAATTATAGCTCAAACTGACTATAACCTCTCATTACAAGTGCATAAACCTATCTTTAACTTTTCATCCTTTTGACCTCACAGACATCCTGTCTTGAGTACCGTTCCCCCTGTTCAATTAACCCTGCTCTCTCACACTCGCGCACACACACACACACACACACACACACAAACACACACAAAATTTTTGTTTATATAGAAAACATAAACACACAGGTGGCACAGTGGTTAGCACTGCTGCCTCACAGTACCAGGGACCCGGGTTCAATTCCCGTCTTGGGTCACTGTCTGTGTGGAGTTTGCACGTTCTCCAGTGTCTACCTGGATTTCCTCCGGATGCTCCGGTTTCCTCCCACTGTGGGAGGAAAGCAGAGCATCCGGAGGAAATCCATCCGGAGGAAAGACATGCTGGTTAGGTGCTTTGAACCGAACAGGCGTTGGAGTGTGGCGATTAGGGGAATTTCACAATAACTTCATTGCAGTGTTAATGTAAGCCTTAACTGTGACTAATAAATAAACTTTAACTTTTAAAAAATATATAAAAATATACACCTTTCACCATATCATTAAATCTGAAGGGATGAGACTCCATGTTATAGAGCCAGAGGGACTGTTTGGAAGGCATTATGACTTATGTCATTAAAAAAGGACTTTTACTTCAATGGATCAGCCTTAACTCTCTGGTGTGTGTATAGTATTTATCTGGTGAGAGTAGCAACTTCATGCTCTGATTGCATTTGAATGCTTAATCTCTTGATGAGGCACTAATGTAATGAAGCTTGTGGAGGAGCTGGATAACATCCTGACTTCTGCACTTATTAGTGTATGCGAAGTTGCCGGAAGTTGCTGTTTGATTTCCTCATTAATATTGGTGAGTATTGATAGCCTTACTGTTAGTCCCCTGCTGCAGAATCTGAGAAATGGTACACAAAAAAATGATTTGACGTAGAAGTGAGTTGCAATGCGGATGCTGAGCAGAATCTTGCAGTCATTTGGTTATGCTTAGTATGCTGAGCATTAGAAGCCAAAAAATTGGATCATTTCATGCTTGGATCATGATTTCATATGCAAGTGTTAGGTTTAAGTCAAGAATCCTGGGAGGAAATGAGATGTAACTTGTTAGACAGGCACTCTGTGCTTCAATTGGCTCTTGTTTATCTAGACAATTCACATGTTTTGAATTTCAGGCTCTGAGAATTATCTCAGTTTGCATTCCATTCACAATTGCTACAATTTTCCCAATTTTGTTCCAGTTTTCTTCCAAAGAGAGCCTCACAGCTTGCACAACAATGAGCATTTAAGCTAAACTGGCCACCATTAATGACATTCCATGACTAGCCAGCAAGAGGCATGTCTCTTTGTGCAAACATGAGATCATCCAAAACTTTTGCTGCCTCTGCCCTTACTTGCACCAAGCCCCATTCACCCATCACCCCTATGATTGATGACCTACACTGATGCCTGGTTAAGCAACACCTCAGTTTTAAAATTCTCATCCTTGTTTTCAAACCCCTCCATGTTCTTGCCTGCCTATCCCTGTCTCTAACCTCTTCCATCCCTACAACCCTACAAGGGGAGACCAGTGGTGTCCATCTAACCTAGCCCTCTTTGGACACTAAGGGGCAATTTAACATGGCCAATCCATTAACCAGCACATCTTTGGACTGTGGGAGGAAACCAGTGCACCCAAGCTCCTCGGAGAACATGCAAATTCCACACAGTCACCGGAGGCCAGAATTGAACCCAGGTCCCTGGCTAGAAATCCAATGGATTAGAAAATTCCCTGGGGACATGCGTTCAAATCCCACTGGGGCAGTGGGTGGAATTTAAATTCAAGCTCAAATCAATTTTAGAAATCTGGTGAAAGCTAGTCTCAGTGATAGTGAACAAGGGTGGAGTTTTCTGGTCGCACCCGCCCTAAAACTGGGAATTCTTGCCTGAGGTCGACTGACCTGCAGATGGTCTGTTAAATTTTCCGTCCCGCCCGCGATGATTCCCACAGCAGGTGGGACGAGAAGATTTACCCCCATGAAACTTTCATTGATTGTTGTAAAAACCCATTAATGTCCTTTAGGGAAGGAAATCTGCTAGCCTTGCCCGGTCTGGCCTACATATGACTCCAGACTTTTAAATGCCCCCTGAAATGGCCTAGAAGCCACTCAATTCAAGGGCAATTATGGATGGGCAACAAATGCTGGCATTACCAATGACGTTCATATCCCAGGAAAGAATAAAATACCTGAACTCCTCCAATGCTGGTGTTTTGAGCATTGTCAATTTTAATTGCCACACCATGGGCAATTATGCTTTCCGTAGTGAAGGTAATTAGGTTCTTAAAGAAAGACAAACATGGAATTTCTGAATAAGTTTTCAACACAAAGGACTTTGATCACATTTGAAGAACCAAATGTACTCAGTAACCAAAGAGTGAAGCAAGCAAGGGAGTGAAACATAGACAAATTAAGGTAGGAACAACTTGCATTTATATAGTGTCTTGAAGGTCATAAAATATGTGCTTCGCAGAGGCTTTATCAAATAAAATTTGATACCAAGGCACATAAGGTGACATTGAGGCAGATGACCAAACGTTTGGTCAAAGAGATAGCTCAGTATCACATGTAAGCTTACATTAACACTGCAATGTTGTTGATGTAAAAATCCCCTGGTCGCCACACTCCGGCGTCTGTTCGGGTACACTGAGGGAGAATTTAGCATGACCTAACCAGCACATCTTTCGGACTCTGAGAGGAAACTGGAGCACCTGGAGAAACCTCATGCAGGCACGGGGAGAATGTGCAGACTCCGCACAGACAGTGACCCAAGTGAGGAATCGAACCCAGGTCCCTGGGGCTGTGAGGAAGCAGTGTGAACCACTGTGCCACCATGCCACCCAATTAAGGAGCATCTTAAAGAAACAAGAGTTAGAGAGATTTAGGGAAGGGTTTCAGTTGCTCTAAAATAATTCTCATGTTGCTCACTGTCATATCCATAATTAGGTCACAGCCATTTTTCATTGCTGGTGTTGTATACTTCACAGATGTTATACCCAAAGGAAGACTTTGGGTTTTTACTTCTAATTTCTGCTGTTTTTCTGCATGTATCTTGGCTCTTTATTCCTCATGCTATTTTTGAGTGGGAGTGAATGTTCAGTACTTTCTCCCAAATATTTTTATCTTTATCTTTTTTCACTGAACAGGTTGCATTTCACATTTGTGGATTGACAGCTACTGATTACGCTGCAAGTAATGACACTGTCATTTTTTTTCTATTACTTAAGTTCAAAAGCATAATGCAATGATATTAAAAGTAAAATTGTGGAAATACTAATGAATTAATGAGTGTCAGCCATGGCTCAGATGGAAACACTCTTTCCCCTGAGTCACAAGGTTTTGTTTTTAAGTCCCACTCCAGGATTTGAGCACACAAATTAAGACTGACACTCCAGTGCAGTACTGAGGCTCTGCTGCACTGTATATGGTGAACCTGATGGAAATGACAAGCAGGAAAAGGAATTAGTTCACAGAATCCCTACAGAGCAGAATGAAACCATTTGGCCCATCGAGTCTGTACCAACTCTCGGACAGAGCATCTTACCCAGGACCTCTCCCCCATCCTATCACTGTAACCCCACACATTTATGATGGCTAATCCATCTAACCTAGCCCTCTTTGGACACTAAGGGGCAATTTAACATGGCCAATCCATTAACCAGCACATCTTTGGACTGTGGGAGGAAACCAGTGCACCCAAGCTCCTCGGAGAACATGCAAATTCCACACAGTCACCGGAGGCCAGAATTGAACCCAGGTCCCTGGCGCTGTGAGACTGCAGTGCCACCCACACTTTCTCATACGCTCACTCCACTCTGCATATCTGATTGATGTAATTTAAACTGTATGTAGCATAAACCAGGGGAGAGTCGAGCTCTGTGCCTGCCAACAGCATAAATGGAGCTTGAGAATACGAATAACCTATTGGGCTGAGAGCCAAGCATGGAAGGGTGCTCATCTAAGACAGGGAGGCAATCAGTGCTCGCTGGAGAGGACATTTTGAAGAATTCTTCAACTAAGACTCTATATTTAACTTGAATGTCCTCAGCACCATTCCTCAATATCCCATCCACTCCGTTTCAGCATCACACTGATCCAGAGCAAAGTTGAAAAGAAGCCATTCGAGAACTGAGAAACAACAAGGTCTCTGGAGCAAATGGAGTCCCTGCCAACATCTGAAAAAGAACAGAACATGCCTGGCATGACTGAACAACCCATGATCTCTTATCTGAGAAGAGGACTGCAAATCTGGGGGAGGAGTGCATATCTGGGGAAGGAGTGCATATCTGGGGAAGGAGTGCATGTCAAGAAGGAAAACAAGTCTGTTTACACTAACTACAGAGGAGTCTCCCTGCTGCCTGCCACTGGGCAGACCATTACGAGGATCCTTTTTGGTGGTCTTGTCCCAGTAGCCAACAAGCTCCTTTCAGAGTCACAGTGCAGACATGGGGCAGAATTTTCCTGTCCTGCCTTTTCATAGAATAGATTGCACCGACCACAATCCCACCCAGGCCCAATCCCATAATGCCACACATTTACCCTGCTAATTCCCCTAATAGTATGTTCAATTTTACCATGGCCAATCTACCTAACCCGCACATCTTTGGACTGTTGAGGAAACTGGAGTACCCAACGGAAACCCACGTAGACACGGGGAGAATGTGCAAACTCCACACAGACAGTGACCAAGGCCGGAATTGAACCTGGGTCCTTGGCGCTGTAAGGCAGCAGTGCTAATCACTGTGCCACCATGCCGAACACGGGAATCGTAGCGGGCGGGACACGGACCATGCAAAAGTCTGTTGACTTCGGGCAGGATTTGCTGGTCTTGGGGTGAGCGCTGCCGGAAAGCCCCACCCAAGATCTTCGCTGCATCGCAAATTCAAGAAAAATTGCAAGGGACAACACCAGCTGCTGTACTTGGCCCTTTTTGAATTCGCAAAATCCTTTGACACTGTGAACCGCAAAGGCTGAAGGAATATCCCTCTCAAATTTGACTGCCCTCAGAAATCTTTCACCATCCTCTTCCTCCTCCTACACAGTGACATGGAAGCCGTGACCCTCACCAACAGAATCACCACAAACCCTATCTCAGTGTAAACTGGTGATAAGCAAGGTTGATTATTGCACCAATCTTCTCCATTGTTCTCATTGCGATGCTGAACCTCACCTCCAGCAAATTACCCACAGGGATGGAGATAATCTACAGAACAGGAAACTGTTCAACCTATGCTGCCTTCAATCCAAAGTCATAGCAACCTCAGTCATTGTATTTTAGTGTGCAGGCGACGCCCCTGTCTGCACTCACTCAGAAACGGAATTCCAAGTTGAGTCCTTCTCTGAAGCATTTGACAAAATGGACCTTTCACTAAGCACCCAGAAAATGAGGCCCTCTTCCAATCAGCTCCCACAGCAAAACATCACCCCTCGGTTGCTTAAGGTCAATGGTGGCACAGTGGTTAGCACTGCTGCCTCACAGCGCCAAGGACCTGGGTTCAATTCCCGGCTTAGGTCACTGTCTGCGTGGAGTATGCACATTCTCCCCGTGTCAGTGTGGGTTTCCTCCAGGTGCTCCGGTATCCTCCCACAGTCCAAAGATGTGCGGGTTAGGTAGATTGACCATTCTAAATTGCCCCTTAGTGTCAGGGGTACTAGCTAGGGTAAATGCATGGGGTTATGGGGATAGGGCCTTGGTGGGATAGCAATCGATGCAGACTCAATGGGCTGAATGGCCTCCTTTTGCACTGTAGGATTCTATGACAAGATCCTGGAAAATGTGCGACAAGATCATCGAAAATGTGCACCATTTTCCATAACCTAGGAACTTTCTCTTGACAAAATCAGACATGGATTATCATTGTCTCCAATATGTCACCTCGGTCTTCAGCTGACTGAGGGGAAGAATAGTCAGGAGCAGATCTCAAACCCAAGACTAAGTTCATGGTTTACCAGGCAGCAGTGATTCCCACACTGCAGTAGTCTTGCAGTAGGCACCTCAAAACACTGGAGAATACCATTAGCAATGTTTTACCAGATCCTCCAAATCCGGTGTCAAGAAAGGTGGTCCAACAGCAGTGCCCTCTTCCAAGCCAACACACCCAGCATGAAGGCGCTAATCATTCAAAATCAGCTTTGATGGGTGGGATATTCGTATGCCTGACATCAGACTCCCAAAACGATTGCTCTACTTTGAATTTGTTCACGTCAGGCAACTCCGAGTAGGATGGTGGAAACGTTTTAGGGATGTCCTCAAAGTATCCCTGAAGAGATAAAATACCCCTCCACCTCAACGCATGGAAGACCCTGGCTTGTGACTGACCAAAATGGGGAAAGTCTATTAAGGAATGCAGCAAACGCATCAAGAGACTTCATTAGGAACATGCAGAGATGAAATTGAGGCATTGGAGAGAATATACAAACAACCAAGCAACTCATCTACTGACTCTTCAACCACCACCTGCCCTGCATGCAGGGACATGTCTGTCTGCAGATCAGGAATATGGACGGCAGGGTAGCACAGTGGTTAGCACTGTTGCTTCACAGCTCCAGGGACCTGGGTTCGATTCCCGGCTTGGATCACTGTCTGTGTGGAGTTTGCACATTCTCCTCGTGTCTGCGTGGGTTTTCTCCGGGTGCTCTGGTTTCCTCCCACAGTCCAAAGATGTGCGGGTTAGGTTGATTGGCCATGCTAAAATTTCTCCTTAGTGTCCTGAGATGCGTAGGTTAGAGGGGTTAGCGGGTAAATATGTAGGGATATGGGGGTAGGGCCTGGGTGGGATTGTGGTCGGTGCAGACTCGATGGGCCAAATGACCTCTTTCTACCATGCAGGGTTTCTATGATTCTATGAATCGGAACTTAGCAGCCATCATAGAACCATTAAATCAGAGTGGGAGCAAGTGGCCCTGGATACCGAGGGACTGCCTGAGAAGTGAGAAGAATCTATTGGGAAATCAAGGCAGTTGTCTTGCAGGCAGCATATTTTTGTGTTGAAGTGTTTTGGTTTCTCTGCCAATGGTCTGTATTTCATTCAGATCTGTGAAAATGATGATGTTGGCTGAAATTCTCTGACCTTGCCTGCACTGGGATTGTCCGGTACTGTTGCAGTGAATGGAGATTTGGCTGAGTGCCACATTTTTCATTCTTGCTGGCAGTGGTGGTGGGGCAAATGAAATTAGAGAACCCCGGCTGCTGAATGGCAAACATCTACCAGAGCCCACTTGTTACACATGCTGCACGCCATTAACAAGCCAAGTTTGATACTCGGGTATGTTGTTTGTGTCTCGAGGTCAGTAGCTCCCAGTCATAAAGACCTCCCCCTCCCCCCACCCCCATTGTGCCCTGAAGAAACATTCCAAATGATTTCAAATTCATATAATTAAACGAACCTTCATCTTCAGCTCAGATCTTCAGCTTCATCTTCAGGTCGGCGTCTCCAAGACCCAGTGAATTTTTGGCCTTCTGCATATGCACTGGCTGGGAAAGAGCCACAGGCGCATGGCTTAGATTTTTTATCTTGGTCAGGCCATGCGCATGACCAATGGGACTTGGAGCTGAAGACAAAGGCCCCATGCAACCACACAAAAAGCAAAACCTCACGATGTTGCAAAAACCTTGGGCGAAGCAGGAGAGACAGGGGGAGTTTGAAAAAAAAAACAGGCAAGGGGACAGGGAGAAGTTGAAAGTGAAGTTCCCAGTAAGGATAGAAGTCAGAGAAAATAGGAGTTGTGCCTCAAAACCTTTTTATTGTACTGAGATGTGCCATGACATATAAAAGTTTGGGAACCACTCCGCTAGGTGACTGATTTGAAAAGGAAAAGTATCTCTGTAGAATGGAGAACCCAGCCTGCTATTGGGGATCAATCCTTCCCCAATAATCTTCCCTTGGTCTCCTTATGATTCTATATTCAATGTTTCCCATTGATGGTGAGGGATGTAGAAAGCTGTGATGAGCAAGAATGCTTTCCTTTTGTCTATTTTCTATCAAAGTTTCACATTGTTAGTGGTCATTGGTTTCCAGGTTGAAAAGCCTAATATAAATTGCACCTACACTAATACATTTAATTCCATGATTTTTTATCATTTCGTTATGTGTAACTTACTGGAGTCACATTTTCTAGAATCTATAAAAACATAAACTGTTGCTAATTGTATGTTGTTGTGAATCTTGCCGAATCATTCAGATGGTATAAATTCTGTCCAACTAGTCGAAGTGTGAGGGATTTTGTTCAGAGTGCAGTCTTCCAAATTCTTGAGTGGGATGAAATAAGGAATATTTCCTTTGGTATTAACTATTTGGATTCCATGACGATGAGATTTTAGAAATATCTATAAGAGGTTTGGTAACAGGCTTTTGATCTGCAATCTTTAAATCAGACCAGAAAAAACCATTTGTTATAACAAGCGAAATGTAATGAAAAATTGTCAGAACAGAATTTCACTGCATGCGTTGCTCATGTTTCAAAGTAATAAGATTTGCTATCAATGTGTGAACAAGTAAATCAATTTCTCCATCAAGTCCTCTGTTACAATAAATCAAATGTGTACATTGTGAAATTAGAATGAAAAATGTGTTACACACTGTATACTCACCATCTAAATCACAGAAATTTAATCTGGAGAAGATTACCTTTTTGAACAATAGCTGTTTTTACCATGTGCAGGTTAAAGTGCTTAATGAAGCATTAGTGACACTAACAGCACAATATAATTCATTGTATTACTTATATATTTTCTGTGAACACAGACATAAATTTATCCCAGCGTTCTTTAATGAATTCACTGTTGAGCATGTGATTATCCCACTTTAAAATGGTCATGAGAAAATTCTTTCCTAGACTCAGTGGCATTAGAACTACTGGAGCAGGCATGTATGGATTTCCTCAATAACAGTCTGACCTTCACATTCCAAAGACTTTGTGCAAGTATTGTTGTCTCATAAAATCACGTGCGTTTGCCTAAGCTGTTGAATAAAGGGATGAACATAGAGATTAGAACTTCTGTTTCTAGTTCATTCATGGGATGTAGGCATCACTGGTAAAGCCAGAATTTATTGCTCATCCCGAATTGCCATTGGAAAGTTGGTGGTGAGCTGCCTCCTTGAACCACCACTGTCCATCTGGTACTGGTACCCCCTACTGTTTAGGTAGGGAATTCAAGACTTTGCCTCAGTGAAAATGGCCTCTTTCAACACTGCAACTTTTCTGCAGTTCTATGGAAGGCAAGGTGATATATTTCCAAGTAAGGGTGGTGTGTGACTTGGAACTTAGGCCTGCTTCCTTTGACCCTCTTGGTGCAAGAGGTCATGGGTTTGGACTTTAAAGTTTTGGCGAGCGATAAATTGCATCTTGTAGATAATACTGATTTTCGCCATGGTGATTTAAAGGGTGAATTTTTATGGCGCTGGATGGATTGACAAGCTGAATGCTTTGTCATGGATGGAGTTGAGCTTTTGTATTGTTGTTGGAGCTGCACTCATCAAGACAAGTGGAAAGTATTCTATTACATTCCTAACTTGTGTCTTGAAGATGATGAACAGGCTTTGAAGAATTTGGAGGTGAGTTACTCACCACAGAGTTCCCAACCTCTGATCTGTTCTGGTCGACACAGTATTTATGTGGCTGGTCCAATTAAGTTTCTGTCAATTGTGATTCCAAGATGGCAGATCTGATGATGGTGAATGTCATGGGAAGATGATTACATTTCTTGATGGAGTTGGCCAGTGCCTTGCACTTACGTAGTGTGAATATTACTTGCCACCTATCAGCCCAAGCTTGAGTATTATTATGTTTCATTATCGGAAGAATTTTAAATGGGACTAAACATTAAATTATCAATGAACATTTCTACTTTTCTCATTCTAATGGAGGGAAAGTTATTGATGAAGATACTGAAGATGGTTTGGTCCTGAGGAACTCCCTGAATAGTGTCCTTGTGTTAAGATATTTGGACTCCAACAACCATCTTCTTTTGTGCTAAATATGATTTCAGCCTATGGAGTTTTCCATTTGCAATATTGTGCCATTCAATTCGATCATGACTGATCAACTATCTCCACACCACTTTCCTGCGCTAGCCCCATATCCCTTGATGTCATTGGTATCCCGAACTCTATTGATTTCTGTCTTGATTATGTTCAATGATTGGGTTTCCACAGCGCTCTGGGGTGGCAAATTCCAAAGATTCACCACCCTCTGAATGAAGAAATTCCTGCTCATCTCCTCACGTCCTGTCCCTTGTTCTGAAACCGTGTCCCCGGGTCCTAGACTCACCATGTGGAGATGCCGGCATTGGACTGGGGTAAACACAGTAAGAAGTCTAACAACACCAGGTTAAAGTCCAACAGGTTTATTTGGTAGCAAAAGCCACTTTTGCTTTTGCTACCAAATAAACCTGTTGGACTTTAACCTGGTGTTGTTAGACTTCTTACTGTCTAGACTCACCAGCCAGGGGAATCCTCCTATCTATATCTAGCCTGTCATGCCCTATAAGAATTTTGTAAGTTTCAATGAAAACACCATTCATTGTTTGAAACACGAGAGAGTACAGGGCCAGTTTCCTCAATCCCTCCTCATTAAACAGTCCTGCCACCCCAGGGATTATTTTGGTGAACCTTTGTTGCACTCCCTCCATGGCAAGTGTAACCTTTCTTAGATAAGGAGACCAAAACTGTACACAAACTCCAGGTGAGGTCTCAGTTTGTACAGTTGCAGCAAGACATCTTTTTACTCCTATATTTAAATTCCCTTGCAATGAGGCCAATATAACATGTTGTCTTCCTGACTGTTTACTGCACTAGCATACTGGCTTTTATTGACTCATGAGCAAGGAAATCCAGGTCCCTTTGGACATCAACACTTCCCACCATTTAATGTCACCATTTAAGAGATACTCTGCCTTTTTTTCTACCAAAGTGGAAACCTCACACTTATTATATTCCAACTGCATTCACTTAGCCTGTGTAAGTTCCCATGAAGCCTCCATGCATCCTCCCCACAGCTTACATTTCAACCTAGTTTTGTTTCATTTTCAAATTTGGAAATGTTTCTTTTGATCCCCACATCAAAATCATTCATTTAGATTGTGAACGGCTGTGGACCAAGCACTGATCCTTGTAGTACCCCACAGTAACAACCTGTCATCATCGAAAATTCAAGAATGTTCTTTATTTTCTCTGTTAACCGATTCTCAATCCATACTAGTATATTACCCCCAGTCCCATCTGCTCTAATTTTGTTTACTAACCTCCTTTGTGGAACTTTATCAAAAGCCTTCTGACAATCCAAACACACCGCTGGCTCTTCTCTATTTATACTACAGGGTAACATCCTAAAAAACTCCCAGGAGATTTGTCAAACATGATTTTTCTTTCATAAATCCATTCTGACTCTGTCCAATCGTATCATTATTGTCCAAGTGTCTAGTTATCGCATCCTTTATAACAGTGTCTAATGTGCCCCAACAACCGACATCAAACTAACAGTCTGTTATTCTTTGTTTTCAATCTCCCTCCTTTCTTAAATACTTGCTGCTTTCCAATTTGCAGGAACCTTTCCAGAATCTATAGGATTTTGAAAGATAACCACCAATGCATCCACTATCTCTATAGCCACCTCCTTCAACAATCTGGGATGTAACTCATCAACTAAGGTTACTTAGCAACCTTCAATCCAGTTAGTTTTTTGAGTACTACCTCATTAGAACATAGAACAATACAGCACAGGAACAAGCCCTTTGGCCCACCATGTTGTGCCGAACATGACTCCAAATTAAACTAATCCCTTCTGCCTGCCCTTGGTCCATATCCCTCTATTCCTTGCATCTTCATGTGCTTATCTAAAAGCCCCTCAAACACCTCTATCGTATCTGCCTCCACCACCACCCCCTGGCAGTGCGTTCCAGACACCTACCACTGTGTAAAAAACTTGCCTCGCACGTTTCCTTTGAACTTTCCCCCTCTCACCTTAAGTGCATGTCCCCCATTTCAACTTGGGAAAAAGATTCTGACTGTCAACCCTATCTATGCCTCTCATAATTTTATTGACTACTATCAGGTCTCCTCTCAGTCTCCACTGCTCCAGATTATATTAATTTCCTGGTTCCTTATTTTCACAAGCCCCTTGATTCCCTAATATTTCTGGTGGAAGATTTTCTATATCTTCCTCAGTGAAGGTGATTGTTTAGTTTCTCTGTCATTTCCCTATTCTTCATTCTTCATTATAAATGATCCTGTCACCACCTGTAGTGGACACACAATTGTCCTTGCTAATTTTTGCCTTTTCACATTTCCCATGCTATATGCAGCTTCAGTTTCCTGATGTATATTCTGCCCAACCTTTACTACTACAATTTGGTAGTTTCTAAATAACTCCCACCAATGTTTGCTGTCGCTTGCTGTTCCTTAGTTTCACCCAAACTGATTCTATGTCTTGACCCTTCAATCTACAATCCACTCTCACAAATCTTATCCCTTATTAATAATGCTACCCACCCTCATTTCTCTTTTGCCTAATCTTCTGATATCCTTGAATATTGCGCCCTCAGTCTCGGTCACCCTTTTATTATACCTCTGCATTGGCAATGAAATCATAACCGTCTACGTCGATTTGTGCCTTCAAATCAGCTACCTTATTGCGAATGTTGCATGCATTCAGGTCGAGTGCCCTTAACTTTGTATTTTTAACATTATTCCACATTCTGATTCTATTTAATGCTTGTCTTTGCTTCATCTGTCTTATAATTTCACTGTCTATTTTTCTACATGCTATTACCAGGTTCCCATTCCCCTTCCAATCTAGTTTAATACCATCTCCAGCAGCACTAGCAAATCTCCCTGCAAGGATGTTAGTCTCAGTCCCGCTAAAGAGCAACCCATCCATCTTGTAAAGGTCCCACCTGCACCACAACTAGCCCCAATGCCTCAGATATCTGATGCCCTCCCTCCTACACCAACTCTACAGTTTTGTGTCCAATTGCTCAGTCCTCCTATTCCTATTATCACTAGCACATTGCACTGGGAGTGATCCTGGTATAACTGTTTTTGAGGTCCAGCTTTTTAAATTCTCTCCTAGCTTACTGAAATCTGCTTTCAGGATATCATCCCTCTGCCTATCTATGTCGTTGATGCTAATGTGGACCACAACCTCGAGTGTTCACCCTCCCCCAGAAGAATGTCCTTCAACTGCTTAGTGACATCCTTGACACTGGAACCAAGGAGGCAAAGTCCAATCCTGGAGTCATGTCTGCAGCTGCAGAAACACCTGTCTGTTACCCTGACTAATAAATCCCCTATTGCCAATGTTTTTTCACTCTTTTTTTTCTCCCTTCCTGTGCAGCTGAGCCATCTGTGATGCCACAGACTTAGCTCTTACTGCACTCCTATGAGGAACTATTGCCCTCTTCAGTATTCAAAATTGAAAACTGGTTACTAAGCGAGATTGACTCGGAGACTCCTTCACTACCTGCTTGGTTCTTTTAGACTACCTAGCAGTCACTCGTTCTCTTTCTGCCTGTATGCTCCTAACCTGCAGTGTGACCACCTCCCCAAGTGTCCTATTCACATAGTTCTCTGCCTCATGGATGCACCATAATGAGTCCAGCCACTATTCGAGTTCCAGGACTCTGAGTCCAAATTTCTGCAGCCCATGACACTTCCTGCTGATGTGTTTGTATCGGACACATAATGCACCCATGATTTCCCACATTCCACAGGGTGCACATTCCACTTGACCAAGTTGCCCTGCTATAACTTTTACAAATTATGTATTGTAAGTAGAATAAGCCGAATAACTTACCAGCTCCTCACCAATCAGCTTGCTCCTCTGTACCAAAGTAAGAACCAAACATTTAAAAAATTACCTCCTTCCCCTCTCCACCGAATTCCCTCACTGACCAATCTCCCAATTATTCACTCTGTAAAGTTCCGTGCACTCAACATGGTTTTACATGTTGGCACGGTACGGTAGCACAGTGGTTGGTGCGGCATGGTAGCACAGTGGTTAGCACTGCTGCTTCACAACTCCAGGGACCTGGGTTCGATTCCCGGCTTGGGTCACTGTCTGTGAGGAGTTTGCACATTCTCCTCGTGTCTGCGTGGGTTTCCTCCGGGTGCTCCGGTTTCTTCCCACAGTCCAAAGATGTGCGGGTTAGGTTGATTGGCCATGCTAAAATTGCCCCTTAGTGTCCTGGGATGCGTAGATTATAGGGATATGGGGGTAGGGCCTGGGTGGGATCGTGGTCGGTGCAGACTCAATGGGCCGAATGGCCTCTTTCTGTACTGTAGGGTTTCTATGATTCTTGATTCTACATTACCTATGGGATTTGACCTAAATGGTTGCACCAACATCTTCATGCCTCTGATTCCACATGTGTCTTCAGAACCCGTGTCTTAAACATCTTCATGTAATAGAGTTCCTTTCAGAGATGGACTTGTGTTTCCAACAAGTCCAAAGATGTGCAGGTTAAGTGGATTGGCCATGCTACATTGCCCCTTAGTGTCAGGGGGACTCGCTAGAGTAAAATGTATAGGGTTATGGGGATAGGGCCTTGGTGGGATTGTGTTCGGTGCAGACTTGATGGGCCAACTGGCCTACATCTGCACTGTAGGGATTATATGATTATATGAAGATTCTACAAATGCTGCTGCAGAGTTGGCCTCTAAAGGATGTGTTTTCCAGTTTCATCCCCCTCCCTCTGGAGAACCGTTTAACCTGAACTTGCATGACTGATGACTCAGTTTTTCCTTTGACTCAGAAAGATGTGGATTCAAGCCCCACACCTGTCCTTGTGTTCATAATTGTAGCTGCTGTTCCGATGTAATGCTGAGAAGAATTGCATTGATCTTTGGATGAAATGTTAAATCCTGGTACAACATGCCTATTCTAATGGTTAAAATGGATGTTAAAGATCCTGTAGCACAGTTTGAAGAATGGCTGCAGGTTCCTAGCTTGGAAACACTCAGCCCTAAACCAATACCGCTCAAAACAAAATAGAAAAATTGCTTGAAAAACAAAACGAAATGCTGGAGAAACTCAGCAGATCTGACAGTATCTGTGGAGAGAGAATAGAGCCAATGTATCGAGTCAGGATGACCCTTCATCAAAGAAGCATTCTTCTTCTGACCTCTGTTTTTGTTTCAGATTCCAGCATTCACAGTATTTTATTATAGAAGAATTGTTTATTCATCTTACAGGTCTATAGGTCATGCAGAATGTATGTAAAAGGTTGTTAGTGCAAAATGCCTATTGTTCATATACACAAAGCAACTGCACTCAAAAAGTACTTCATTTTTTAAAGGATTTTGAGATGTTTTGTATTGGTACAGTGCAATGTGAATACAATTATTGTTATAGCTTTCCTTTTGGATTTTGATATCAGGAGATCATCACGACACTACATGGTAGTGCAATTCCTTTGACCTATATAATTTATCAAATTTGATTTCAATCTATGGGAGAAGAAAAACTTTTTAAAAAAGAAGTCCATAATAGTATGCAGTGAAAATTTCCCTTCGGAATCCGTATGGAAACTCTCAGTGAAATTTTCTACACAAACCTCTCCTAAGTGAAATCTTTTCAACAGTAGTATAACCTCTTCAATCTACTCTCAGCTGAAACACTGTAAGATGTCTTTTGTTCAGTCTGCTGGTTTTTCTCACTAACCCTGAGGGGTATGCATTTAAAATAATTATCTGCAGATCCTTTTACGGAATGGGTTTGTTCTATAACTGGGAACTGAGGAGGCATGGTGAATGGTATTAATTTTCAGTCAGTCTTTTTGCAAATGCAACTCCTTGATGAGTTAAGAGGATTGGCTATGCTTTTGTGAGAGGGAGAGGGAGAAGTACATAGATAATTTTCAAGAAAATACTTGGGTCAGCAGCACTGTTTCTTTGTTGAGCAACGAGTTTTGAAAAGAAAGGCATTTCCAAGGTTTTTATGCTGCTGAAGTATTATTCAAATATGAACCTGTGATACAAAGAATAGTCGCTCAGAGTTTTCATAAGCTTCCAAATTTTCAACGTAAGAACTTACCATATTTAAACAGATTAAATCTACAACACTGCAGATCCTCACCCAAAGGTGCAAGTATAATGAAAATATAGACTATTCACTATATCCACAAAAACTATAGACATGCATATTTTTACTTTTTTACATGCATTGTTTGTAGACTTCAGTTTTAGTCTGAGAACAAATGATAATTTGAATCACTGCATTAGATGGTCGTGAGGTTAAGAGGTATTTAATCATGATGCTTTAGTCATCATGGTGTGGACAAGCTTGATGGATCAGCTGTTCGTTTCCTGTCCGTCAATTTAATATGTTCATCATCTTGAGTTTTCTGCCTTAAAGTAGGACCATGGTGATTATTCACTGAATCACACAGCTATATATATCTGTTGTAATTTATACTATGGGTTGGCTGAGGAGGCAGGCCCTGGGTCTACCTCAGCCAGAATGGGGAGTTAACGCTGTGGGGTTGTCATTAACCTAATCCACATGCTAACAATCCAGCCAACAGTGCTAATCAGCTCCTGGTATGTTTACATGTGCTCATACAAATAATCGAAAACAAAAATATGCAGTTTTAATTGATTTTGTTCATGTATTTGCTAAGGATATTTTAAGATTTGACAGATAAATTGGTAGGGACAAAATGGACTAAGCCTGTAATACTAAGCCAGTATTAAATGGATAGTGGTAATAGAGTGAGGTTTGACTAACAAGGACAGATGGTGAGATGAGGTTCATGCTTCCAATGGAAAAACAGAATGACTGTAAATAGTCTTCCGGTCCCTCCGAAAGCAATAGTATTTTCCACCAGCCATGGGATGGGGAGGGCTGGGTGGTGTGGGGGTGGGGGGGGCGGGGGCAGTGGGGAGGGGAGGAGGTGTAAGAAAATCCCGGCACATGTTAACACCTTAACGGAAAAATCGGGAATAATATTTAACATGTTAACATTTTAATGGAAAAACAGAAAGGACAAAGAACAATGTCCTTGAAAAGGGAAAGTACAAATGAGAACACCGTCAGTGGAATGTGCAAAGCAAACAAAATGAAAGGAAGCTTTAAAAAAAAGCAGCCAGTAAATGAAATGAACTAAAGAACAGAAAGGTGTGGGGGAGGGGGAGAGCAAGGAGGGGGTGTGTGGGGGAACTCACAAAGACCGAATTGGAATGATAAAAATGGCTTGGAAAGAAGGAGCAGATAAACTGAAAATATAAAACAAAATTAAGTGAGAAAGTAAAGAACCTTATATGCAAATAGATGACTGAATGAACCAGGCCCGAGAGGTGAAGTAATGAATTCAGAGAAAATAATGATCCTGTAAGGACACAGAGACTTGTTCAGAATAATAATATTATCCAGTTTTAATGGAGGAATGAACCAAGGGCACTCATTGTTCAGACACCAATCACGCCTTAGTGCCAAGTAGCAGTAATTTTGATCTGAGGTCCTATGCAGATGACCTTGAGTTCAATAGTGTGTTCCGCTTTTCAAGAATAATGTCTTTCTTTGGTTAGGATCTGTGTTTATTTTAACTTTCTAAAGGTCTCTGTGGAGATTCCTGTAAGCCTTCAAGAATGAAGTTGGGAAGTACTTCTCAACACAAAGGGTAATTTGAAGTTTGGAACCCTCTTCTACAAACAGCAGTTGATGCTTACACAATAGTTATTTTGATATCTGAGACTGATAGATTTCTGTTAAGCAAAGATTTTAAGGGAAACGGGTCACATCCAGGTGGATGTCTTTGTGTCTTTGGGAGGGTGAATGGGGTGGGTCAGAGGCAATTCTGAACAGCAGCACAGTCCAGGCTGCCTTCTGATGTTGGGTCACAGGCTTCTTTGAAGGGCGGCACAGAGAGATGGGTTCAGTGAGGTGGGGATAGTGAGTCAGCACGGACTGAAGATTCCACGTCATCATGGAGGTGAAATTGGACAAGGGAAAGCTAAATGAAAAACATACCAATGATCAGTAGTTCCCCGTCACTGACAGTCCTGCCAAACATCAATGGACTTTTGGCTGGAGCACTGAATCTCCCGTGGTGAGTGGATCCCATCCTGATTGGCCTGGAAAATCCCAGATTTAAATTCCACAGACCCAGCCTTGCCCCATTTCCACGAGTACCTTTGCTTAACAGAAACCTACCAATCACAGATTTTCCATGCTTGAGCTAATTTCTGGGGATAAGGGCCAAGAGAGGAGAGAATAGGGTAGAATTAGCTGGAAGAATAAAAGAATCATAGAAGCATAGAATCCCTACAGTGCAGAAGGAGGCCATTCGGTCCATCGGGTCTGCACCGACAACAATCCCACCCAGGCCCTCTCTCTGTAACTCCACGCATTAACCCGCTCGTCTCCCTGACACTAAGGGGCAATTTGCACGTGGCCAATTAACCCAACCGCACATCTTTGGAGTGTGGGAGGAAACTGGAGCACCTGGAGGAAACCCACGCAGACACGGGGAGAACGTGCAAACTCCACACAGACAGTTACCTGAGACTGGAATTGAGCCCAGGTCCCTGGCACTGTGGAGCAACAGTGCCAGGGATTGTGCCATCAAGCCAGCGTGCTGCCCATTTTGATCTTTTGCAGTTTATTGTGGAAGGTACCCTATGTGCTGCCTAGTTAAATGAATATAAACAATGGTCCTACAAATGTCTCTTGGCTGTTAAAATTGAAAAGTCACCTCTGGTTCCCATAGCAGTGTGGATTGTGAGAGATGATCAAGTATTTCTCATGTTAATGTTAATAATCAGTCGGGCAGCATGGTCGGTGCAGGGTTGGAGGGCCAATGGGCCTGTTCCTGTGCTATAATTTTCTTTGTTCTTTGTCCTTTGTTAATGTTGGAACTGCGCTGCAATAGATAGCATGTTTTAAGATGATAATTAGAAGGAGTGGTCCCCAACTGGGCAAGTATTAGGGCTTCATTACAAGCCTATAAAAAGACATTCACACTCAATGTTGGAGGGAATTGGAAGAGTCTGGGGGTGGGATTTTCTGGCCCATTCCGCCAACAGGATCTTCCGGTTCCACCAACTGCAACCTCCCGCAGGGGGTTCCCCAGTGATGAGGTGGGCAAGCCATACAAAAAGCCATAGACTTCAGCAGGACCGGAAGATCTCATGAGCGGCCAATGGCAAGCTGCCTCTGCCATCGTCATGGGGGGGTGGGAAAATCCCAGCCTGTGTCTTTGCTCTGCAGGCTTAGAAATAAATCTCGCTTCAGATGCCTTATTTCCTCAACACAGAGTTATTGGATATAACATCTTGCATCTATTGTTGCTATGGCACAAGTGATAGCAAATAAGTTGGATGACCTATTGGCATTATTTGCTATAATGTGGAGATGCCGACATTGGATTGGGGTGGGCACAGTAAGAAGTCTCACAACACCAGGTTAAAGTCCAACAGGTTTATTTAGAATCACGAGCTTTTGGAGCGCTGCTCCTTCATCACCTGAAGTGGAGACTTCTTACTGGGCATTATTTGCAATCTGCTTGCCCACCTATGGATAGATGGATTGTTGGTTCCCCCATTACTTTCAATGGAAGATCCCAGAGGCAGAGGGAGGAGAACATTCAAACTATGGAACGACTAGCGCATAAGCTTGATTTTCACCAGGAGGTGACATAACCCAAGCAGAAAGTTTAGCCTAGTACGTTAACAATGGAGCTTTTAGGAAGCACAATCGTGTCTTTTATACAGAAAACTGAGGCACAAATAGGCTCCCAGGCTTAGTGACGGTATTAAATGCATCTGTTTGCCACTGTTTTAGATTGTTTCACAGCACCGTGTTGTATGTTATGTTATAATAGAATCTGTGGAAGCACATTCTGCCTTTTGGTCAAAAGCATTATTTGCCTTCCAGGTAATCATATTTTTATCGCAATATTTGACTCATTCATTGATGTGTGGATTCTGTGTTCATCTCCCTGCAGTTGTACCAAGGCTGAAATTGCTTTGTGGAGCGGATGTTTTGAAAACGTTTGACATTCCCAACCTGTGGAAGGACGAACACATCGAGGAAATAGTTCAGAAATTCGGTCTGGTTTGTATTAGCCGTGGGGATGTTGATCCGCAGAGATTTATTTATGAATCTGATATCCTCTTTAAACATAGGCGCAACATCCATGTGGTGAGGGAATGGGTAGTGAATGACATAAGTGCCACTCACATACGCCGTGCTTTGCGCAGAGGACACAGTGTGAAGTACCTGCTCCCAGAAAGTGTCATTGACTACATTCAGCAACACAATATATATACTGCAGAAAGTGAACAACAGAATATTTATGAGAACCTGCAACCATTAAAGTCTCAGAGCAGCATGATAAATCTGCTGAATGATTAAAGTATAATTGATCATTTAGTTTGTTTGGCGTCAACAAATGTTTTGTAATTCAAATTTAAAATAAACAGTTCTTTGAAAATGTCATAATTGTGTCGAAGAAATGGATTTACATTTTAATTGTATTTCTCTATTATTACCTGAAAAATGTATTAAAATTCATTGGGTGTAATTAATGGGTCATCTTTCAATACTGGATTCAGGGCACTGGAGAGAAAGAATAGCAACAGAGAAAATGCTGGTAAAACCCAGGCTATGCTGATCTAAGTGGTAAGCTCATCCAGCCTATGGGCGGCACAGTGGCACTTTTGGACGACACGGTGGCACAATGGTTAGCACTGCTGCCTCACAGTGCAAGGGACACAGATTCAATTCCAGCCTCGGGTAACTGTCTGTGTGAAGTTTGCATGTTCTTCCCGTATCCGCGTGGGTTTCCTCCGGTGCTCCGGTTTCCTCTCACACTCCAAAGACTTGCGGGTAAGGTTGATTGGCCATGCTCAATTGCCCCTTGCGTGTCAGGAAAATTAGCAGGGTAAATGTGTAGGGGAATAGGGCCTTGATGGGATTGCTGTTGGTTCAGACTCAATGGAGCGAATGGCTTCCTTCTGCACTGTAGGGATTCTATGATTATTGGGTCACTGAGATGATGCAAGAAAAAGAATAGTAGGTAGGAAACAAGAAATACCTTGTGATCAAGATTTATTATGACACATAGGTTCAGAATTCTATTGTTTTCCTGTAGTTACCCCAAAATTTTCATTAAACTTCCCACTGAAAATAATTCTTTCATGTTGGCATCATTGGCAAGGCCAGCGTTTGTTACCTGTTCCTACTTTCCCTTGAGAAGGTGCTGGTGATCTGCCTTCTTGAATTGCTGCACGCCACATGATGCAGGTACACCCAAAGTTCTAAAGGAACAAAGTTCCGGGATTTTATCCCAGCAACAATAAAGGACTGGCGATATAGTTCCAAGTCAGGATGGGGAGAGGAGTGGCATTCCCATGCATCTGATGCCCTTACCCTTCTAGATGGTTGGGTTTACGGGTTTGGAAAGTGGGTGATGGAGGCTGGATGAGTTAGTGCAGTGCACCTTGTATATGGCACATGCTACTGCCATGGTGCTGCGGTGGTAGAGAGAGTGAATTTTTAAGGTGATGGATGGGGTGCTGATGAGTCTGCTTTGTCCTGAGAGGTGTTGAGCTTTTTGAGTGTTGGAACTGCACTAATCCAGGAAACTGGAGAGTATTCCATCACACACCTGACTTGTGCCTTGTAGATGGTGGACAGGCTTTGGGAGCTATAGGGCACTTATATTCATGAGAATTTTGCCAATTCATACCTAGAAACAGCAACATATTTTTAAACTTTAAACTACTTGTATAAATAATATAGAACTTATCTGAATGCTTTCAGATTTTACATGGACTGAATTTTCAGGATAGCGAGGGTTGGGCGCCCGACATCCTGAGTTGGCACGTAACCCACCTGTGCCAACCCTAATAACCTTGCTGCCATTTCACACTCAATTACACATTCATTGGCAGCAGGCAGGACTTTCAACCAGCCTATCAGATTAAGGAGCAGCCAGCTCCCAGAGGCAAGAGTGTCCCAAATCTGAAGGGGCCTTCAGATTGAGGTGTACCCCCCACCCACAACTTGCTGCCTGAGATGGGGATTTATAATTTCAGTTTCCCACCCTGCTCTGACCAGCACCCACCAGCTTAAAAATCAAGGCTGTGTGGGAAAATGCCCTTAAGTGGCCATTGAATGGCAACTTAAGGACTTTAATAGGGGCATGTGTGTGTTTCCCACCCCACCATGAAATTATGCCTGGGTGGGGGTGGGTGCAATCCCAGAGGGAATCCTGTCCATGCAATTTTACACTCCCTGCTCCCTGCCTCAGAACTCGCTTGGGGCTAGCATACAATTCTGGCCCGGGGTAGAATTGTTGACTGATGATGGCCTGAAGTACAAATACTTGCAAAATGGCTCTTCATCCATAGTTCATTGAAACCCAAATCTAGATGTACAATTTCATATTGGCAAACTTTATCAGGATCAAACATACTTTTATTCCAAATATATTTTTATTTCAAGTATTCAAAACCCTTTGTCTGATTTATATTGATTTACAAAGTTGACAAAGTAAATCTGATCATCCTCTTTGTACGCCATGGCACAATACTACTGGGAACTTTTAACAAGAAGCATATTTCTACTCCAAAGTGATTTTCATTCCAGTTTTAGTGTGAGCTACATTTTTGTCTGTAAATTGTATGTGATAAAAAAATGATTTTTTTTCTTTGTTCTAGCTGGTTTTGTTAAGGAAAATCCAAGTGTAATTTCATAGCAAAAGTAGAATTCCATTTTTTTTGCTGTCAGAAAAAAGTCAGCTGAGATATATTGGCTCATTTAGTCACAGTATTAATAATGAAAATTTGAAGGGCAGAATAAGGCCTTTGAAAGAAGGTGGCCTAATTCCTAAAGCTGAGTTGCCTTGCGACACTTTAATATGAAGCTCACTTTGTGTCTAGAGAAGGGATGCATAATTGGTGCAGGTCAGTCCAAATTTAGATCCCCTGAATATTTTTATTCGTTGTTCTGGTCTCCAAAGCTTTCAATATAATTGAACACAAGCAAATGCTTCAGCATACTTAATTCCTCAATCGGGAGAGACATATGAGCCGATATCAAAATGCAAATTATTTCCCTTGTGTTAATGGCTTCAAATTTCTTTGTGGATCAGGATGAATTTGAGGTGTTACTGGATCGGGAAGGGGTGAACAGGGAGAGAAATTTGGGGTGGGATCTGTAACATCAGGTCTCCACTGCATTTGGTCTGTGCTAGAGGGTTCCTCAGAATGACTGTGTAAGTGCAACTGGCTTCTACTTGCTGTCTAGGTGGGGACATTAAAAGAGACAAGACTGGTAAGTGAGGTCACTCTCATGTGCCATCAATATTCAGGTACATTTGTATGAAGTAAGGATGAAGTGTCAGTGGAAGGGGATCCCATTATGATGGGAATGGTCAGTTTCCCATGGTGAAGAAAGCAATGTTCCTGGAGATTTCCCACTTTTGCTGAAATCATTAGTCATTGACTGATACGTAACTCAAAGGTAAACCCAACATTTGATGAATCCTACCCACCATTAGTTACTGAACTGTTGCTCCCTTACTTGGAGAACTATGATGAGACAGATATAGAATTTTGTAATGTATTGTTTAAGTTCTGTTTGCATCCTAGTGCAAAGAGGCTGCATCAGACATTATGAATAGTACCCTTTTAATTGATATATGTTAGATGTATTACTGGCATTAATTTCTTACAATAGAGCTGGGACTCATATGCTGGTACCTTTAAATGCTAATTCCCCTTGGACTGTTAGTTCACTGTAAAAGTCAAAGTAGGAGCGGAGACATTCTTGTGCCTCTGACTTGTTCCCACTCCAGCATTGCCAAATAATAACATGCAATTGCTTCAGAACCAAATCATCCATTGCAGCATGATCAATTTGCTTGTAGCTTGAGTTTTAAGCAAATATAATGCGCAATGATCAATTTCTTTCACCTCACCTCACAGGTGTTAACTTTTGGCAGGTATGTTCTGCTCAGTTTACCTGGGAAGTCCATCTTCTTCTCTTTCTTAAAAGATACTTTCAGACAATATTTTTGGAGTCTGAACAGCACTCTTTGAAATCTCTTACTTAGTGGCCTGAAATTTCTGTTCATTCCCAATCAGTTTTTTCATTTTGCAGCAGAAGTGGTATGATTGTGCTTATAATGAACTCACAGGGCAGCTCCCACTTATTAGTCACCCTGGTGTATCAGGATTCATACAATCCCTCAGCTCCCTAATGAGTTGCACAACCGTGCATTCACCCGGAAAACAAATCTCATCCATCTTCAACAAGGTTAGCTTAATCTCTTGAAGGAGTCTCTCTTGCACCCTCAAATCCTTAATTTCAAACACAAGTTGCTCTCAGAGAATCTTTTATGGTGTTTTAGAACCATATAATCCCTACAGTGCAAAAAGAGGCTGTTCAGCCCATCGACTCTTCACCGACTCTCCAAAAGAGCATCTCACCCAGGCCCTCCCCCCTGCCCTCCCTTCTGCCCTATCCCCATAAACCTGCGCACTTACCATGGATAATCCACCTAACCTACACATCTTTGGACACTAAGGGGCAATTTAGCATGGCCAATCCACCAAATGCGCACATCTTTGGACTGTTGGAGGAAACTGGAGCACCCGTAGGAAACCCACGCAGACACGGGAAGAACATACAAACTCCATACACAGTCACCAAAGGCTGGAATTGAACCCGGGTTCCTGGTGCTGTGAGGCAGCAGTGCTGACCACTGTCCCATTGTGCTGCCCCTGGCTTTGGTATTGAACTCTCACCCTTAGACCACTTTTCGCAGATATATCTTACAGGGGGTAGGATTCATCATTTCTTGCATTCTCCATGGCCCAGTCTATTGAAGAGGTGTAGACTTTGTGTGTTTATTTCCCAGTAACTGTCAGAAATGTCTCTACCTGCTAGCATTCCACCTTCTGAGCAAGCTTCGTCACCAGAGAGCAGTTACTTTTGCTCGCTCAAATCTCTTCAACTTTTCTATTATATTGGTGTCATGGATTTCCAGAGACCAAGTTTGCGGTAGAGAACCTCCCGACAACATTGTATATAGGCCTCAGTCTTCTCATAGCTTTAAAAACCATGCCAGCTATCAGGATGGCCACCAAGATAGTGGAAGTCATTTTGAACAATCACACCACCTCTGCCGCAATGCATTGCTACGGTAGCACAGTGGTTAGCACTGCTGCTTTACAGCTCCAGGGACCTGGGTTCGATTCCCGGCTTGGGTCACTGCCTGTGTGGAGTTTGCACATTCTCCTCGTGTCTGCGTGGGTTTCCTCCGGGTGCTCCAGTTTCCTCCCACAGTCCAAAGATGTGCGGGTTAGGTTGATTGGCCACGCTAAAATTGCCCTTAGTGTCCTGAGATGTGTAGATTAGAGGGATTAGTGGGCAAAATATGTAGGGATATGGGAGTAGGACCTGGGTGGGATTGTGGTCGGTGCAGACTTGATGGGCCGAATGGCCTCTTTCTGTGCTGTAGGGTTTCTATGATTTCTATGATTTCTTTAAAATAGTAGTCATGAGTGAAAGTAAAAGGAAGCACTTGCTGAATCACGTGATAATTATTCATATGTCAACGCATATATAATAAAAAGTGACCTGCATCACTACTACCACACCAAGGGCCATCCTTGACCTCATGTGCAAAGATTTTTTGTGCTAAGCTCTTTGCAGTATCAGCACCAAAGGAAGAAGTTCTAGTTTTGATCGCTCGTTGCAGAGAAGATTTGTTGGCCACAAGAAAGTATAGTGTCTTTAGTTTATGTTCCAATCGGATATTTTGTTCTGCTGAAAGCAATGTCAGCAGTTCACAGAGCCATATCAGACATAAATAATGGCAGCAGACAACACTCTCATATCATATTATATGGATCTCATAAAAAGCCTTTTCTTTCCTTTATTAAAGTTAGCGCAAGCAATGCACATGAAAGGAAAAAAAACCCATGCAGACAAGCTGCAGTGGATTAGAGACATTAGAATCGAAAGATATTTCTAACCAATATAGATGGAATTTATTGATTGCCTCATGTCAAAGTAATGTTATTCAAGCAACATTGGAATGTATTTTCAAGACATCTACCGAATTGCAAATATTGTTTGAGGAATGGTACAGAGTTAGCTGTGAACAATGAATGCAGCTTAGATTGCATACCTGTTTAAATAGTAGGCATTTACATTATGATACAAGTGGAAATATAAAGAAGTGTTAGGAAAAAAAAAGTAGTTTTAAGGGATTTATATTTCTAGGGGTAAACATAGAAATAAGGTATAGATTTATATGAGTTTAATTTAATGTTTCTGTGCCCGGAAGGAACATACATGCCGGAATTCTGCCGCCCTGCCTTCCACTGGAACCGGAGAGGGTGAGGGGCAGACAATGGGAAGGTCCATTGACCTCGGGTGGGATTTTCCAGTCTCGGGTCGAGCGAGGCTGTAAAATCCCACCCTATAGTTAGATTCATGCTGGACAAGTATGTTTGTATGTGTTGGGGTTGGTTAAGTTCCAACTATGTTTCTATTGTACTTAGAGAGGGTTGCAGTTTGAACAATAAATATAGTAGCAGGAGTGTTGCTTAGCACTTCCCAGAAGGGAGGCTTTCTTTTGTTCTTAGTTTTAACTGGAGCCAGTGCAGTTGGAGACAGGATACTGAGGAGTGAGTAACGCTCAACTCTCTCAGGAGAAGCTGGATGGGAGAAGGAAGTTGCAAAGTTGCAGGCTTCCTAAGAAACAAGATACAGCTCACAACCAGGGAACAGGGACAGGAGGAAGGTTTCAGATGACTGAAGTTGGGGCAGCATGGTGGCACAGTGGTTAGCACTGCTGTCTCACAGTGCCAGGGACCCGAGTTCAATTCCCAGCTTGGCTCACTGTCTGTGCGGAGTCTGCACGTTCTCCCTGTGTCCGCGTGGGTTTCCTCTAGGCGATTCGGTTTCCTCCCACAGTCCAAACGACGTGCTGGTTAGGCACATTGGCCATGCTAAATTCTCCCTCAGTGTGCCGAAAAAGGCGTCGGAGTGTGGTGACTAGGGGATTTTCACATTAACTTCATTGCAGTGTTAATGTAAGCCTACTTGTGACACTAATAAACTTTATAACTTTAAGCAACCAGAGACTAAGGAACAGGGAACAAAGTACTCTGAGTTACAGAGACAATTGCATTAATGAGATTTAAAATGAGGAGCAGAGATGGCTAAAATGTTTGATGTAATTTTAATAAGAATCTGGGAATTGAGCGTTAAAGCAATTGTGACTGTTTGGACAGCAGTCAAGACAAAGAAATCCAAAAGGGGTTGGTGTAAAATACTGGACTGGATTCATTGGTAGCAGTGGAAGGAAGCTCTGTTCAAAAGAATCAGTTGGAAAACCTGGACTGAAATGCCACCTGCTAATGGAAAGTAACCTGCTAATGGAAAATATTATTATCATGAGAGAAGTTTTTACAGCATGTTTTTTGGGTGTGGAGTTTGGAAACTTTCATATGACAATCAGCTGGGGGGGGGGGGGATTCTGTGGAGAAATCCACAGAGACTAACTTGGGTTCAGAGAGGAGTGTGTATTTGATCGCAGCCAACCTGCAGGCTTTAAAAAAGGACTTTGTGTGTTCATGAGACCATTGTAGCTTTAAATGTACTTTGTCATCTTAAAACCTGTGCGTATTCATTAAGCAAAGGGGTGAGTAAAGGAGTATTGCATTATAGTCCTTTTTTCATGTTTAATAAATGTTTTTTCCTTTTGTTAAAACTAATTAGCAATGCTGTGACTCTGTTCCTCCACATTTGGTTAAAAAAAGTAAACGTTACGGTTTGTGAGCCAAGGTTCCATTCTGGGATCTTCTCATTCTGTTCGAACATCAACTGGGATTGTAACAAAGGTCATAGTTTATGTAAGGGTTCTATTTTCACAGCAGTATAATCAGGATGGAAAGTGACACCACAGCTGCAATAAGACCTGAAAGCACACATGCAGTGTTACTGAGTAAATAATCAGAATATACGCCAATTTTCAAAAGCAGTTTACACTAAATACCAAATTACAATATGGTAAAGGGTGAGATTTTCCATTCCCACCTACGGTGGGTGAATTGGCAGGTGAGATGGGAAAATAACATGGGAGTCAAAAGGTCAGTTTCCTGTTGACAGGAAAACAGGTTTTCACTCCAGCCTTCAATAGTGGGTCACGTTTCCTGCACAGCCATGTTGGGAAGGAATTTTGAATACATTATGACAACCATGAAGGCCATATCCTCAGTCATCAAGGGGGATCATCAATAGATCTACCTGCGGGCTTCGTGGAGTATGAGCTGTCTTATTGAGCGAGTGGAGACTTGTCCATTTGGAAGCCACCAGCGGGGGCTTTTAAGCCTGTAACTTTACACAGACTATTGTTGTAGGTCCAAAGTCTACCTGACTGTAAGCCGCAAGAACAGCCTTTTCCTCTGGTGCACAATAAATGGTGTCATTGACGGGAAACTGGCATTTGGCTGAATTACGATAGAATATATTAAAATATCATGAATGCTCGTTATCAAGGCAGCTTGCTGGAATCAAGTCCCGACGCTGGATCAAAAGACCACTTCAGCAAGACAGCTGACTAAAGAAGCACATAAGTACTGATTTAAGCTTGAAAGGACTGTCTTCGTCCCAGTCCAGGGAGGGGGAGGGCATATCAGTCCACTGTCAATAGGGCCAGTATATTGTGAGAAGGGTGTGGTCATCATTTCAAGCATAGTAGTCCAGGAGGTTTCTGATAAAGTACTCACTATGACATAGTATGCAGATGGAACAGTCACAGTTAGGGGTGGAATCTGCAGCTTATAGATTGAGAACAGGTAGTATGGGGGAGGGCACTTGAGAGTCTCATTCAGTGGGGGAGGGGGTCCCTATATGTCAGGACGCAGTAGGCCTCAAGGTGGGGAGGGGTAAAGTCTACATGAGGCACAGGAACAACCACCTCAAATGACTTGGTGAGTAACACACTATAGTAATGGGATCCAGAATTACAGGGAGAGAGCTGAGAGTAATAGATGGGAGGGAAACCTGAATGTTATGTTCCTCCAGGTTAATGGGAGGGTTTCCACGATCACACAGGGTGAGTCAAAGATGGTCTGGTAATAAAAACCTGAGGAGCGCCATCTTGGAACCTGAAGCAATGGAGCAGTGGAAAATGGAACTTAAAAGACTGTTGCTGAGGACGGTTGTTAGGGCTTCTGGGAGGAGTGTCTCACAACACTGCAAGTTGATTGAAGGGGCACCCATCTGAAATCTCTATTCCCAATAAAAGGAGGAATGCACAGATAAAACATGTTAGGAGCCTCACTTCCATCAGAGGCAATTATGAACCATCAATGTAAGTGCGCATTAATGTGAGATTAATTCCAATTATTGTACTTCCAATTATCGATCTCTGTGCATTAATCTTTTACAATCATGGTTACTACCCTCTGTGATTGTGACTCCGAAAACAAATAGACACCTGGCCAAGCAGGAGAAGCCTTTTGGAAATACCACCTCAGCAACTCATAGCTTCCAGGTTCAGAGATGGGAATCCCAGGCCCCCCCGAAAAGAATTTCATGCCCTCATAGAACAAGTGCCCTTGTGTATTGCAAAGGATGTGGTCATTCAGTGCGCTGAATAAGCAATGTGTAAACTGAGTGTGACTGCAAACACAGTGTGGAAGTTTGGTATGATGGATTAATTGAACAGATATTTTGCATCTGTCTTCACCGTGGACTCCATAGTATAGAGGACACAAGTAACATCCCAGAAATAGCTGTAAATCTGCAAATAGAAGGAAGGGAGGGAGGAAACCAGGAAAATTATAATCACAGGGGAAGTGACATTGAGCAAACTGCTAAGTCTGCAGACTGACATCCTTGGGTCCAGATAGCTTTTACACTAAGGTTTTGAAAGAAGTGGCTGATGAGAAAGTTGGTGCATTGCTTTTAATTTTTGACATTCCCTAGATTTAAGGCACGTTCCATTAGATTGGAAAGTAGCAAATGTAATGCCTTTATTCAAAAGGAGAGGGAGACAGAAAACAGTAAACTACGGGTTAGTTAGCCCAACATTTGTCAAAGTGAAAATGTTAGATGCCATTATTAAAGATGTTATGTGGGGGCACTTGGAAACATTCAAGGCAGTCAGTTAGAGTCAAGATGGTTTTGTGAAAGGGAAATCTTTGAAGGAGTCACATGTGCTGTGGATAAAGGGGAACCGGTGGATGTACTGTACTTAGATTTTTCGAAGGCATTTGAAAAGGTGTCACTTCAAAGGTTATTGTGTAAAATAAAATCTCATGGTGTAGAGGGTAACATTTTGACATGGATAGAAGATTGGCTAGTTGACAGGAAAAAGAGAGTTGGCATAAATGGGTCTTCTGATTGACAGGATGTGATGAGTGGTGTGCCACAGGGAGCAGTGCTGGAGGCTCAACTTTTTATAATTTATATAAATGACTTGGATGAAGAGACTGAAGTTATGGTTGCTAAATTTGCTGCTAATACAAGGATGGGTTGGGAAGTAAATTGTGAAGAGTATGTAAGGCTACAAAAGGACATAGATTAAGTGGGTGGGCAAAACTCTGGGAAATGAAGTGCAATGTGGGAAAATGTGTAATTGTCAATTTTGGCAGATAGAATAAAAAAGAAGTTTATTTAAATGGTGAGAGAGTGCAGAGGTGAGGTGCTGAGGGATCTGGGTGTCCTAGCACATTAATCGCAAAAGGCTAGTATAAGGGTACAGCAAGTAATTAAGAAAGCTAATAAAATGTTATAATTTATTGAGAGGGATTTAAAGTAGGGAAGTTATGCTTCAGTTGTACAAGGCAATGGTGAGACCACACCTGGAGTATTATTGTCATAGAGTCATAGAGGTTTACAGCATGGAGACAGGCCCTTTGGCCCAACTTGTCCGTGCCACCCTTTTTTCTTAAACCCCTAAGCTAGACCCAATTGCCCGCATTTGGCCCATATCCCTCTATACCCATCTTACCCATGTAGCTGTCTAAATGTTTTTTAAAAGACAAAATTATACCTGCCTCTACTACTACCTCTGGCAGCTTGTTCCAGACAGTCACTACCCTCTGTGTGAAAAAATTGCCCCTCTGGACCCTTTTGTATCTCTCTCCTCTCACCTTAAACTTATGCCCTCTAGTTTTAGACTTCCCTACCTTTGGGAAAATATATTGACTATCTAGCTGATCTATGCTCCACCTTATTTTATAGATCTCTATAAGATCACCCCTCAGCCTTCTATGCTCCAGAGAAAAAAGTCCCAGTCTATCCAGACTCTCCTTATAACTCAAACCACCAAGTGGTAGCATCCTAGTAAATCGTTTCTGCACTCTTTCTAATTTAATAATATCCTTTCTATAATAGGGTGACCAGAACTGTACACAGTATTCCAAGTGTGGCCTTACCAATGTCTTGTACAACTTCAACAAGACCTCCCAACTCCTGTATTCAATGTTCTGACCAATGAAACCAAGCATGCTGAATCCCTTCTTCACCACTCTGTCCACCTGTGACTCCACTTTCAAGGAGTTATGAACATGTACCCCTTTGTTCTGTAACTCTTCCCAATGCCCTACCGTTAACTGAGTAAGTCCTGCCCTGGTTCAATCTACCAAAATCCATCACCTCGTATTTACCTAAATTAAACTCCATCTGCCATTCGTCAGCCCTCTGGCTCAATTGATCAAGATCGCTTTGCTATCCGAGATAACCTTCTTCACTGTCCACTATGCCATCAATCTTGGTGTCATTTGCAAACTTACTAACCATGCCTCCTATATTCTCATCGAAATCATTAATATAAATGATAAATAACAGTGGATGCAGCACCGATCCCTGAGGCACACCGCTGGTCACAGGTCTCCAGTTTGAAAAACAACTCTCTACAACCACCCTCTGGCTTCTGTCATCAAGCCAATTTTGTATCCATTTAGCTACCTGACTCTGGATCCCATGAGAGTTAACCTTATGCAACAGCCCACCATGCGGTACCTTGTCAAAGGCCTTGCTAAAATCCATGTAGACAACATCAACTGTACTGTCCTCATCTGCCTTCTTGGTTACCCCTTCAAAAAACTCAATCAAATTTGTGATACATGATTTTCCACTCACAAAGCCATGCTGACTGTCCCTAATCAGTCCTTGCACCTCTAAATGCCTGTAAATCCTATCTCTCAAAATACCTTCCAATAACTTACCCACCACAGATGTTAAGCTCACCGGCCTGTAATTCCCAGGCTTTTCCCTGCAGCCCTTCTTAAACAAAGGCACAACATTTGCCACCCTCCAATCTTCAGGCACCTCACCTGTGACTATCGATGATTCAAATACCTCTGCTAGGGGACCCGCAATTTCCTCCCTAGGCTCCCACAATGTCCTGGGGTACACTTCATCAGGTCCTGGGGATTTATCAGTATTGGCCTCTTCATTTAAAGAAATACGTAAATGCATTAGAATCAGTTCAGAGAAGGTTTAAACAAAGACTATAATACTACAATAATACTAGACTACTAGACTAATACCAGGAATGGACAGGTTGTTTTATGAGGAAAGGTTGGAGAGATTAGGACTGGAATCTTACCACCGTTCACGCCGGTGGGATTTTCCCATCCCACCACAGTGAATGGAGATTTGGCTGGCCGCCAAATTCTCTGACTTCACTGCAACAGGAATGTGACATGAACGACAGGTAAGATGGTGCCCATCGTTTGTCTCCACTTGAGTTTAGAAGAGTAAGAAGCAATTTGATCAAATCCATTAAGATCCTGAGGGGTACTGACAAGGTGGATGTGGAGAGGAGGTTTCCTCTTATTTGTGAATCGAGAACTGGCGGTCACTGTTTAAAAATAAGTGGTTGGTCATTTAAGACTGATGTGAGGAGAAAATCAGTCCCTCAGAGAGTTTTGAGTCTTTGTAATCCTCTACCTCAAAAGGCAGTGAAAACAGAGTCTTTGAATACTTTTAAGGCAGAGCTGGACAGATTCTTAATTATCAAATGGTTGAAAAGTTATCATGGGTAGACAGGAATGTGGGGTTGAAATGACATTCAGATCAACCACAATATTATTGAACCTCACATAGCCACTGATAGATTCCACCGATGCCTATGGTGATGGAGTGCAGCTACTGGCGAAGTGAAGGAGCTAAGACCTGGACAAAGGACTCTAAGGTGGCCACCATCCTACCACTGTTGACCTCTCTGCTTTGCCGTGACGATACTGTGACCTCAGACTGAACACAGAGAGCCTCCTCCATCATACGTTGCAATCTGTGGAGCACATCTGACAATCCTGCCTGATATTCCATTGTCTTTCACTGCAGTTCAAACATCTGTGCTAAATCCAAGTCTTGAGGTTCTTCATCTGCCTCAGACTCAGCAGAATGCTGGCCTCCAGCAGTAATCCAAGTATTGGTGTCCTTGGATATTCCTGTCTCCGCCTACTGTGGACCACAATCTGTGCTGTGCCCACCAGACTTTGACTCCCGAGCCTGCTATAGGTCTCACAGCGATGTACATCTCTGCATTGATGGAGAGTGTGGATGAGCGCTGTGACAGATCTTCATTTGTTACATCCTCAAATTCCTCATCCAAGGTGTCACAGGGGCTGCAGATGAGGAGCTGAGTCTTGCTATCCCTAGGGCGCTAGGCAGAGCTGACTACGAAAGAAAGCACAGATAAATAATGTGTGGCATTGAATTATGAAACATTACACTGCACTCACAGTTTGAAGGATGAGATAATGCAGGATCCTGACTTGGATGTGCACCACTGACTTCATTGTCACCACAGAACGATCCCAATTCTCTCTGGCCAGGGGAGCAGCACACTCCTCATCCTAGCTGTGGGTCCCCACTGGTCCATGACTGCTCTCTTTCCTTATAGAGTTTGGCCTGCATAAGAATCATAGAATCATAGAATCTTACAGTGCAGAAGGAGGCCATTCGACCCATTGAGTCTGCACCGACCACAATCCCACCCAGGCCATATCCCCATAACCCCCTTGCATTTACCCTAGCTAGTCCCCCTGACACTAAGGGACAATTTAGCATTGCCAATCCATCTCACCTGCACATTTTTGGCAGTAGTATAACAATGGAGCAGATAGCCCCAGATTACACATACGGACATATTGAACTTTTAAATAAGACATGTGTTTTTACAAATGGACATACAAGCCAAAGATGGCTGAGAATATAAATTCTGAGAATGCAAAATAAACATTTTCTGGAATTCCTGTGTAGATTACACTGAATTCTGAGAGAGATCTGTGGAGATAATTGAGACTGATTACCACCTCAACCAAAATGACTGCCATTTTGTAAGTTAGAGCCCAGACATATTTGTTATTTCCCCTTTTCAGGAAAATACAAGAAAAGGGAGGCTAGTGCAACACTTGCCATTAGCTCGATGGTGGACTGCAACCTTTCTCTTAATAAATGTGCCTGAAGCACGTGTAGGACATGTTTCAGTTAGAGTAAGTTACAAGCAGCCCCTCGCCTAAAACTGGAAAGGTACTGAGCAGTTTGGAATGTAGTCCTGGAAGTTCACTTGGAGCAACAATATTCAAAATACCCTTCTATTAAGGCAATTTTTTTTTTTAAGAAGGAGATACAATTTTGAATGCCTTTTTTCTAACTGGATTTTAAAAAAAACTATAAGCTGTAATCTTATTCAGACAATGAGGGACAACTAGCCAGCCATAGTATACAACTCGTTCTACCCAAGTGGAATGTAAAGGGAACAGACAATCACCACCTCAGGGTAGTGTGAAAGACCCCCATCTCCTGATGACTTTCACACTATCTTGAAGCTCTTCAACATTTTGGAGACGAAATATCAAAATGTAATGTAACCTGGTCTACAAAACAATTACTGCAGCAGATATGGTAATAGAATTCCTCTGGAATATATAGCCAGCAAGACTTTAGGAACTTTTTACAAAACCAGAGAAAACAACAGAGATGGGAATGCTATACTAAAAGACTGAAAAGAGCATCTCTTTTTCTCCGATGTATTGCATCCAATTTGCAAAGAATCATCCTGAGAAGAGAGATCTACTGCAAACTGAGATATTTTGGGAATAATAAGTGGAATTCTGCTTCATATAGCTACAGCCAGGGAGACAACTGAACAAAATGGCTGCAACATGGAAGTCCCACACCGAGATCTGCCAAAGGATAGTTAACTTTAAATGTATTTGATTGTTCATCTTCATAAACTGCAAAATATATTTAAGTCTATCCTCTTATTCTAGCATCTGTAGTAGTGTGTGTGTGTGGGGAGGGGGGTGGTGGTGGAGGAGGATGCAGAATGTGTGTGACAAATGAATAGTGCTCATGATGTACCTTTTTTTACATTTGTGAAGTAACCTCAACAATCTTGTTCTTTGATTTAAACTCAGAAAATCTATCTGATTAGTCCTTTATAAGCTGAAAACTTACATAGTGGGACTCCTGCAGTATTGGCAAAGCACAACCTCTCTATTACAGCCATCCCTGGAGTGCTAAATTAACAGTCAATTTTAACGCCACCTCTCATGGTCGTAGCATCTACTAGACCGTTCAGGGTGATTTAAGACAACAATCTCCACACAAATGTGAGGTAATGCATTTTGGAAGGTCTGACACAGATAGGAAATATACAGTAAATGGCAGAGCCCTTGTGTTGCTAGGAAGAGGGATCTGGGTGTACAGGTACACAGGTCACTGAAAGTGGCAACGCAGGTGGAGGAGGTAGTAAAGAAGGCATACGGCATGTTTGCCTTCATCGGCCGGGGCATTGAGTTTAAAAATTGACATGTCATGTTGCAGCTTTATAGAAGCTTAGTTAGGCCGTACTTGGAATATAGTGTTCAATTCTGGTCACCACACCAGAAAGATTTTGAGGCTTTGGAGAGGGTGCAGAAAAGATTTACCGGATGTTGCCTGGTATGGAGGATATTCGCTATGAGGAAAGGTTGGAGAAACTTAATTTGTTCTCACTGGAACAATGGAGGTTGAGGGGTGACCTGATAGAAGTCTACAAGATTATGAGGGACGTGGACAGAATGGATAGTCAGAAGCTTTTTCCCAAGGTGGAAGAGTCAATTACTGGGAGGCATAGGTTTAAGGTGCGAGGGGCAAGGTTTAAAGGAGATGTACGAGGCAAGTTTTTTACACAGAGGATGATGGGTGCCTGGAACTCGCTGCCGGGGGAGGTAGTGGAAGCAGATACGTTAGTAAGTTTTAAGGGGCATCTGGACAAATTCATGAATAGGATGGGTACAGAGGGATATGGTCCCCAGAAGGGTAGGGGGTTTTAGTTCAGTCAGGTTGCATGGTTGGTGCAGGTTTGGAGGGCCGAAGGACCTGTTCATGTGTTGTAATTTTCTTTGTTCTTTGTTCAAAGTGGGTTTCTGGTCATTTTTTCCAAATGCTGTTGAAACTAGTCAATTTTTGTTGTGGAAGGGTCTTAAGGGTTACACAACCAAGATGGATAAATGGGGTTAAGATAGATGGACCCCCTATTCTTCATTATTTATATAAATGACATTGATGACTATGTGGGGGTAGGATTAGTAAATTTGCGGATGACACAAAGATTGGCTGGGTGGTTAACAGTAAGGTGGAGTGTCTTTGGCTATAATAAGATATATACAGAATGGTCAAATAGGCAGATAAGTGGCAGATGGAATGTAACCCTGAAAAGTGTGAGGTGATGCACTTTGGAAGGAGTAGTTTGACAAGGAAGTATTCACTGAGTGGGAGGACACTAGAAAGTTCTGTGGAACAAAAGGACCTTGATGTGTTTGTCCATAGATCTCTGAAAGTGGAAGGGCATATTAGTAGGGTGGTGAAAAAGACATATCGACACTTGCCTTTATCAGTTGAGGCAAAGATTACAAAAGCAGGGAAGTCATCTTGGAGTTTGTATAGAAACTGTGTGAGCCCACAGCTAGAGTACTGGTCGCCACATTATCGGAAATATGTGATTGTACTGGAGAGGGTGCAGAGGAGATTCACTAGGATGCTGCCTGGGATGGAACATTTAAGTTATGAAGAGAGGTTTCCTCCCACAGTCCAAAGATATGCGGGCTAGGTTGATTGGCCATTCTAAATTGCCCCTTAGTGTCCCGCGATGCATAGGTTAGAGGGGTTAGTGGATAAATATGTAGGGATATGTGGATAGGGCCTGGGTGGGACTGTGGTTGGTGCAGATTCGGTGGGCTGAATGGCCTCTTTCTGCACTGTAGGATTCTATGATTCTCTGATTCATGACTGACCCCTTATCCAATCTGGCTTGTTTTCGTTGGAGCAGAGAAGATTGAGGGGTGACCTGATTGAGGTGCACAAGATTATGACAGACATGGACAGATTGGATAAGGGGTCAGTCATGAATCATAGAATCATAGAATCATACAGTGCAGAAAGAGGCCATTCAGCCCACCGAATCTGCACCAATCACAGTCCCACCCAGGCCCTATCCACATATCCCTACATATTTACCCACTAACCCCTCTAACCTATGCATCCCGGGACACTAAGGGGCAATTTAGAATGGCCAATCAACCTAGCCCGCACATCTTTGGACTGTGGGAGGAAACCGGAGCACCCGGAGGAAACCCACGCAGACACAGGGAGAATGTGCAAACTCCACACAGACAGCGACCCGAGCCGGGATTCGAACCCAGGTCCCTGGAGCTGTGAAGCAGCAGTGCTAACCACTGTGCTACCGTGCTGCCCAATAGGGGACATAGGTTCAAGGTGAGGGGCAGAGGATTTAGGGGGAATGTGAGGACAATCTTTTTTACCCAGAGCGTGGTGACAGTCTGGAATGCACTGCCTGTGAAAGTGGTAGAGGCGCGTTCCCTCACATCCTTAAAAAGCCCTGGATGAGCACTTGGCACATCATAATATTCAGGGAAATGGGTCAAGTGCTGGCAGATGGGATTATGTGGGAGTTCAGGTGTTTCTAATGTGTCAGTGGGGACTGGATGGGCTGAAGGGCCTCTTCGGCAGTGTATGGTTCTATGATTCTATAAGGTTCAAATCAGCCAGGATCTACTGGAATGGTGCAGCAGGTTACGAGTGGACGTAAATGATCTGCTATGGTCACGGCAGTTCAGGAATGAGGTTGAAGTGGCACGATGGTGACTCACCAAATGGTAACACGAACGAATCTTGAGTTATGAGAGAAGCAGATTGTTCAACACTTGGGTCATTTGCAACTTTACTATTTGGGCACAATTGCAGGATTTTTTTAGGATTGGGAAGCAATACTGAAGGAGAATAGAACAAAATGCTCCAAACCAACCAGGTTTGCAGCGAGCATTGCCAAGAAAAATTCACTGACTTTTTACATGCAAATGAACGATTTATTTTTAATGAACTTGTTTGGCTAACGTTTAGAAGCGTGTACAATCCATGTGAACTTGGCTCTCATCTTGTTATGGCCATATATACACGCCTCACTCTTTCATAAGCTACTCAGTTACATAACGTTGTATTTTCAACAAAAAAATCCAAACATGCATTCTATCGTTTGCGAGACACTGAAGACTCTAATGAAGGATTGCTTAATGAGCGTCATTGATTTCAGCTAAAGAGATTTCTGAGTCTGACCTGCAAATTCATTCTCCAATTAATCGGATCAAAGGGCTCACATTTTTTTTGGATGATAAAGAGTGTTGGGACTATTGTCCCTCCGTGTTTTTGAACTCAGTGAGGACAGCTTTGCGAAGTGTGGCCCAAAGCTCCAGTTCTGCTGCTTCTGAAGACCGAAAAACATGTCAACTGATTTCAGCGGATACTGGAAAATGATATCCAACGAGAACTTCGAAGAGTACCTGAAAGCCCTAGGTAAAACCTGACCACTGGTGTCTGTGTATATCAGAACTGGACAGTCCTGCACTCAGCCTTTACTTTTTAAACGGCTGCTTTGAGAGTGAACAGGAAGCTGGCAAATGTGAAATAATTACCATCTCTCATGTCGAGTAAATCCTGTGTGTAAGGTGTTTTGGGGTAGAATCGATTTAAATGGGGTTTTATCTTTTTAAAAGAAAATTGCTGCTGATATTTTATTCCTAAAGTGTTACAGAAACGTGTTGTATTGGTTATGGAACCACCAGCGAGGAGCGATGGTAGAAACACAAGTATTTCATTAATACCAATTCAAATAACTACAGAAGATTGAATCTAAAACTTAATTCATGAATCCGATCTTTGCACATATCTGAGCCTTCGTTTCGAGTGGTGTTAGTATTAATACGGGAGGTCACTCGGAATATTGTATTTACAGTGCATGGAGTAGAAATGATAATTGAGTTGAAATTCTCTTTTTGCGTAGTATGTCATTAAGACTTGTTTTTCGGTCGAATACCTGCTATTTTCTTTTCGTCCCCTTTTTTAAACAGATGTAAACATTGCTCTGCGGAAAATTGCGGTTTTGCTGAAACCAGACAAGGATATTGTTCAGACGGGCGATCACATGGTCATTAAAACCGTCAGCAGCCTCCGTAATTATCTCATGGAATTTGACATTGGCAAGGAGTTTGTCGAGGATTTAAGCGGAATAGATGACCGCCAATGTATGGTGAGCATTGTGCAGTAAGACCTGAGAATTCTAGGTCAGGAGGGATTTGGATATTAGTACTCTTAATAAAGATTGGAAATCTCGCCAAAAACTGCACAAAGCAATCTGTGAGGACGATATAGTGGATTGGCCATGTTAAAATTGTCCCTTCGTGTCCGCGATGAATAGGTGGGGTTGTGGGGATATGGCCTGGATAAACTGCTCTGTCAGAGAGTTCATAGAATCAGAGAAGCCCGACAGTGCAGAAAGAGGCCATCTGGCCCATCGAGTCTGCACCGACCACAATCCCACCCAGGCCCTACCCCCATATCCCTACACATTTACCCGCTAATCCCTCTAACCTACGCATCTCAGGACACGAAGGGGCAATTTTAGCATGGCCAATCAACCTAACCCACACATCTTTGGACTGTGGTAGGAAACTGGAACACCTGGAGGAAACCCACGCAGACACGAGGAGAATGTGCAAACTCCACACAGACAGTGACCCAAGCCGGGAATCAAACCCAGGTCCCTGGAGCTGTGACGCAGCAGTGCTAACCACTGTGCTACCGTGCCGCACAGTGGTGCAAACTTGATGGGCCGAATGGCCTCCTTTTGCGTTGTAGGTATTCTAATACGGCATTTTGTTTTGTTGTATCTGGCGCTTTCAATGGTTATCACTGAGTCAAATTGACAATGGATACAATGGATAATTCAGTTCCCAGATTGATTTGGGTCATATTTTACTGGCAAGAAAATGGTGAGCCAAACGGTGCTGGTGTTCTTTTTGTGTAAATGGTTCAGTAGCTTCAGATGAAGCATGTATAATACACACACATGTTTGCCAACTCTTCAGGACTGGCTTGGAGTCTCCAAGAATTGAAGGCTCAGATGGTGGGCAATCCTGGAGAAGAATCATAGGGACATTAAAAAAACGTTGCTTTTCTCTTCACTAGATACAATATTGAAAATTAGGAGGGGGGGGGGGGGGGGAGGCTTTTGATGCTTGGTTGCCAGCCATCCAATTGGGTTTAGCTTTCCAATTGGTAGGAAGGCAGTGGTCACGAGGGTGGATGTGTTGGCTGATGAATGATTGGAGCATGAGGGCAAATCATGTGATGAAACCTTCAAGAACACATTTAATCACAGTTGGCAAGCCTGTATATCAGTATATGTTGACATAAACAGTTAAAAATGCCAGTATTCAAAGCTGATATC
Organism: Mustelus asterias; assembly: GCF_964213995.1. Lineage (NCBI taxonomy): Eukaryota > Metazoa > Chordata > Chondrichthyes > Carcharhiniformes > Triakidae > Mustelus > Mustelus asterias. The sequence continues at coordinate 49,486,852 of NC_135803.1, forward strand.
CCAGTTGTGCTGCTCCATTATTAGCTTTGCGAAACATTGACTTAAATTGAATGGTATGAAATTGGTGTGGCGTTTATCAAAGAAGAGCAGTGTTCTCCTGATGCTCTGGCCACAAGTTACTGCTTAACCAGCGGCAACTATGCAGTTTAATTGGTCGTTTATTTCACTGCTGTTTGTGCAAACTTGCCAGGTACAAATTGGTTGCGACTTTTCTCTGCAGAAGTAACTAATTTGCTATAAAATGCTTTAAGACATTGTGAGGTTGTGCTAGATGCTATATAAATACAATTTCTTCTTCTTTAAGTATCAACCACAGATGCATGGGTTAAGGGTGAAAGGAGAAAAGTTTAAAGGGAATATTAGGGGGGGCTTCTTCACGCAGAGAGTGGTGGGAGTGTGGAATGAGCTGCCAGATAAAGTGGTAAATGCGGGGTCACTTTTAACATTTAAGAAAAACTTGGACGGGTTCATGGATGAGAGGGGTGTGGAGGGATATGGTCCAAGTGCAGGTCAGTGGGACTAGGCATAAAATGGTTCGGCACAGACAAGAAGGGCCAAAAGGCCTGTTTCTGAGCTGTAATTTTCTATGGTTTCTATGGTTTCTATGCACAGGCTAGTGTGTGTTTGAACCAGTGGTGCCTACGCAGAGCTACCAATTTACCATCTCAAAAATCTATTGGCTGTAATTTGAGCTACAGGTATTGAAGTAGCTAATGATAAAAAGCTGTGTAATACTTTGAAAATAGCTTTTGTTTTAAAGTTGATTTATATGTTGGAGGATGAAATAAACTTCCTTTCTGCAGTCCATTTGTCAGGTCAAACACTCCAGCTATCTGAGTTGTTGGCAGTGTGTAGCTTATATTCTACTGGGTTTGTGACTTTGTGCATAGTGCACAGAGGGAATTAGTTTATTAAGGCTAGCATTCTGAAGACTGAGATCATGCGGCCAGTCGGGGCGACTCTTCTATTAAAGCTTTAGTTAATTGTGTGAAAGTCTGTTTTATTTTAAATTATCAATACAGACTCTTAAGACCAGAATTTTACATTTTGGGGTTTGGGCATGCGATCAAGCTGTCCAAATGTAAAATGTTGTCATTGATATCAGGTTGCGCTTCCAGACAATATCGTGCACATGTGCGGTATCGAGGCCAACGTACGAACACAAATCGGGTGTGTGCCGCTGACAATTAAAATGTCATTAACATCCGATAGACTGTGATTTCACTCTGCCTGTATGATTTTTAGCTCATCTAATGGTAGGATAAAAGTTTATTAGTGTAGATTGTCGGTGACCATAGGACACAGATTCTCCAAGTTTGTGACCGTTACCCAGGGAGCTCATAAAATCTTGTACATATTGTGGCACTCACTGATAGAAAGGCTGTTCATGGTTCCTGCATGATTCGATGGATGGCTCCTGGGTGACCAGGTTTATTCCTTCAAGAGGTGGCTGATGACCCCACTCCATCAGCGAAGAACTGAGGCTGAGGAGAGATACAACATTAGTCATCTATCCACAAGAGTGGTAGTAGAGAGGCCCACAGACTGATCGGAGGGAGCATTGCGGTATCCTCCAGAGGGTGTCTCCCCCTGCACAATCTTACTTTGGCAAGGGGCAAGTCAGTATAGGCTGAGGAAAGCAAGGCAGCTCCACAAACCAGGGAAGATGACTCCAGTGAAGGGTCAGAAATTGAGCCTGGTAACACACAAGGTGAGGATGTCGAGACAGATGACAGGAACCTTCAGGGAGGCAGGGACATGAGAGATGTTTTGATTCTGCGAACCTTAAGCTAGGCATCCGAGGCATTGATGCCTCATCAAACCAATGGCACTGTTTCATTTACAAAAAAAAAATGAAATCTCAACCCAGAACTCCAGCACAATGCAATGCCCTACAATACAAGTCTGTGCTGCACCCAGCCACTGTTCAAAGCATGCATCCAACTCGGGTCATTAATGTAAAGGAAATGTTTATGTTCCTTCACAGCATTCAAATTTTCCAAACCTTATCAAAACTTCAAAGCAATAAATGTAAATAATGTCACCCATGACGTGTCCCTGTAGTGCGCAAGGCGCCTTAAACTTACATCTGTGGGTGCTGTGTCTTGGTGTGTCCCCCTCTCCCTCCTCCTCACAGGCAGCAGTATTGGAGGCAACCTATTGACTTTGTTGTCCTGGTGGCCATGATGGCTTTAGTGGTCATCCTCTGGCCACCGAAGCCTGAGCTGGCTCCGATTTGGGAGGGAGCATTCAGCCTCATGGCTGGACACTCAGTCATCGCAGCATTGTCAGATACAACAACCGCTGGCAGATGGGCTGAGGAATCTTGCCCTGACAGGTAGCTCATCCGTCAGCATGAGGTGCATTTGCACCTCCCTGATCACTATTAATGGATGGGCACCTAGCAGAGAGACTAGACGCCTCACCGATCTCTGTGGCAGTGACCTCAAGAGGTCCCAGGCAGTGTGCTGGCTTTCAGGTCTGAGCACAATTCTTGGTGCAATTGAGGGTGCCCTTAAATTTGCCTTGCCACAAGTGTTGTCACTCAATTGTGTGCAGGGTCAACGTAGTGCTCATGGTCCTCCATGGCACACAGACCCTCATCAATCTCTGCCAACACACTAGACGTAAAGCATCTGCTGCCTGATAACCACTTCCAGAGGCTTGGCATCTGCCTCGAACTCCACAAGGTCTTGGTCTCCAGCAGTCCTCTCAACCTGGGATCTCCCTGCCTCTGTCATCACCTCATATGACTGTGATGTGCCCTTACTACTGTGCACTACCCGCAGAGATGACAACTTGATGCCTACCGATGTAAGTGTCTGCACTGGTGCTTGGCTCCAAATTGCAATGTGACTCGGGTGCAGGAGAAATGTGTTCCTGGGTGTCCTCAGGGTCACCTGCAGCTCCCCTCGGATGGTGCATCTGCAGAAGGAAGGCACAACATCAATGAATTCAATTCCCATCGTCACAATACATACCAGCTGGCCTGATGAGACAATAGAGAAATGCTGCACAGTGCCACCTGCATTGGAACTTCAATGGGTACTCTGACTGGGACAGCTCACTTTCTGACTAGAGGAGCCCTTGAGCTCTCCTGTTCCAGTGCCAAATGCATCTGGGACCTCCACTCTTACCTTCACCCCATACCCCCGTCTCAGCAGACCAGATGAGTGAGCTGGTCAGTGGCACTCCAATTTCAGAGCATCACTTTCACTCTTGGTGAGGTTCTGCAGATTTGAGATTCCCCCACTGGTTTGGCAGCGTTCTGTAGAATTGTGACTTGTCTTCTCCCGAGAGGGGACAATAGAAGGCCTCTTTGGTGTTCCATTCCAGATTTCCCCTGCCCCACACCTCCCCCTGCAATTCACTGAAGCCTATTGTGCTGACAATCCAGGGTAGGCTTCAGTGCCAGTTGGCATACACACTTCGACCCCCTGAGCGCCCAGGGGAATGGACACCTGACTACACTTCTCCACAGGTCCATGCCATCTCTGCACTTAACCCTTGCCATCTCCATTTTGTGGCAGTGAAGCCAGCTGAGGCTCACAACATTGTGCCCACTGACCTGGGTGATGGTGACCTCTGACCAGGCCTTCTTTGTCAGGTGGAACGGCATTTTCTTGACATCCCTCATCATGAGAATGTGCCTGGCACTAGCCCACTTGACTTACCCACCCACCTTCCATGACCACCTGGTGCTGATGCCATAACTGGTCAATAGGAGCGTTTTTATAATGGTTGCAGACAGCATTCTCAGCCTTCCTTGCAACTCTGGGCAGCCTTCAGGGCACTGCATTATCCTGAGTTTAACTGCCTCCTTGCTGGGTCCTCATTTCCACCCCTGCCTAGTGCGAGCCCAACCAGCAGGCATGTAACATGCTGGGCAGGCCTTGATTGGCCACTCAATGTAATATGCGAACAACGCAATATTAGGCAGCAGTGGATTTCACATCCGCTTCTACCCACACCAATTTCAGGTACACCCTGAAGGTAAAATTCAGGCCTAAGGTTTCGCATATCACACACTAATGATTACATGAAATAACTAAATAGTTGTTTGGTTATGTAGATTGGCGGCACAGCGGTTAGCGCTGCTGCGTTACAGCTCCAGGGACCCGGATTCAATTCCGCCCTCTGGTCACTGTCTGTGTGGAGTTTGCACGTTTCTCCCCGTGTCTGTGTGGGTTTCCTCAGGGTGCTCCGGTTTCCTCCCACACTCCAAAAGTGTGCAGGTTATGTGAATTGGCCAGTTAAATTGCCCCTTAGTGTCCAAAGATGTGGAGGTTAGGGCGATTAGCAGACTAAATGTGTGGGTTACAGGGATAGGATGGAGTTGGGCCTGGGTAAGATGCTCTGTCAGAGAGTCGCTGCAGACTCAATGGGCTGAATGGTGTCCTTCTGCACTGTAGGGATTCTATTCATTGGAAAATTCAGGTAAAATTAGAGAAATGTTGAAAGTTTCTGAGAGCAATTTCTGAAGATTCTTCCACAAAAGAATGTTTGGAATACAGACAGGAAGACTTCTCTGAAGTTTTAAAGATACTCAATTACTTTTATGGGATATGGAACAATCCATGGAATTAGTCATACTTCATTCATTTAACCGACCTGAACTACAGCAGTCTTAACACTGTGTCAAAATATGTAGGCTGATTATTAGCTGAATTAAGTGTGGCCAGTATCAAACATTACTGCTGCATAGAGAGAGTGGCTTTTCACAATTTTATCACTGGGGCTACAACTGTTCAAACTGAACCATGAAGCCTCGTACAAGTGCTCCTGAAATAAGTCCTTGGATTAATAAACAAACATGAATTCTCATGGCCAATCAATAAACCAAATGCGAATCTAATATCTATCTTCAATAGTTTTTATGCACCTTTGACATTGTTTCAATTATTTTTCCATTTTAGACCACAGTCAATTGGGATGGGGATACACTTGTCTGTGTACAAAAAGGAGAGAAACAGGGTCGAGGTTGGACTCATTGGATAGAAGGTGATGAATTGCATCTGGTAAGTCATTTGTTGCTGGATAACATGGTGGCACCTATTTCTTCAGAGGATTTGTATTCTTAAAAGGAATTATAACTTGTTTTTTGCTGTTTGAAACTTTATTACACGTAGGCCAGGAGACTTCTGATGCAGTGGACACATAAGCTTCATGCTGCCTCTTGGTTTTTAAATTATTGGAGTACTCATCTGACACCGAGTGTGCTATTGAGTGGCTGTAAGCCTGACACCATAAGATGCAAGCAAAAGTTCAATCTAGCCTGCACTACTGAGTGCATTGTTGCATCTCTTAGAGGCCGTGCATTTTGAGTGAAGTGAGTGCTGGAACTCATTCTAAATGTGGGAAAGACACATTAATAGTACAAATTGACAGAGGTCTTCAAGAATTTCGACACTGCACTGAAGGCCCTAGTCCAGGAGCTGGAGTGGAAGAACAATGTCACCTAACCACAGGAGGCTAGGAATCCCTCCAGACAAACTTTGCGAAGGCAGTGGGACTGAGTAACTATGGGCAATGCCAGGTGTCCAGCTCCAAGGACCTGACTGAAGTGCTGCACATAACCTCTTGGGTCAGTGAATATAGCTTCAAATATTACACCACTACTCTGAAGAGTCTTCTCCATGCACCACCTCCCCATCATTTGCTTACCAACAATCTCTATTCATCATGACTTCGACCTAAAATTCATAGCTTAACGTCACCCTCGCACACTTAACAATGCTGTGAATGTCCTACCCAATCTCACAGTTTGCAAACGTTTGTCAACTTTTCAATCATGACAACCAAATCACTCAACCACCACATTTACTGACATGCTTCCTCTAACTGAACAGGGCGATGCTTGACCAGAGGCAGCAGCACTTAACTGAGAAGGATGAGAACAATTGCATATCCTCAGCTCAATGGAGGAGACCATTAATAAGTCTGTAAATCCTAACTAATGGAGCAGCTATGACCTACAGTGAGATTGAAACTATTGAAGATGACAGAAGCTTATTCCTAATCTTCTTCCTTGGATCCCACCTCTTTCTCATCCCACAGTTTCTTCTGATTTCCAAGCTATGGATGGTGTAAGCAAGCAAATCTTGTTTCTCCTTTTCTCCTCCCCACCACATCATCCTTGTACCTTTTTTCCTTTCTGCAATATGGCCAGGCAGTTGTAGAAGATAGAGGTGAAGGAGCAGCATAGAAATGAAGAAAAATTGCCATTACCCTCTCCCATACTCACAACCACCAGTTCAGATACTGACATTCAACTTTAACATATTGCTTAGAAGCAGGTTCAGTATGTGGTGGAATGGCCTCCGGTATGGGCAGAGCAATTATGTCCTACTTGTAATGTGGTGGCCTCAGGTGTTTTATCCAATTCCTCCGAGGATGGGAACCTATGTAAGGAGTCCGAGAAGGAGGGAGCAAGGACAAAATGTGGGGAGAATATTCCAATTACATCAAAAATCAGGAAAAAAGTTAAAAGGAAGGAGAACTCAGGAGATGTTATTAATGGAAGTGTTAGAATTCAAAAAGAAGGTACAAAAACTAGCATAAAGACACCTTATCTGAATGCTCGTAGCATTCAAAACAAGGTAAATGAGTTGACAGCACAAATCATTGCGAACGAGTATGATCTGGTGGCCATTACAGAGACATGGTTGCAGGATGGTTACCGACTGGGAGTTAAATATCCAGGGGTATCAGACTGTTCGGAGGGACCGACAGGAAGGTAAGGGAGGTGGTGTAGCTCTGATATTTAAGGATGACATCAGGGCGGTAGTAAGAGATGATATAGGTTCTAAGGAAAAAAAGGTTGAATCCATTTGGGTGGAAATCAGAAATAGTAAGGAGAAAAAAATCACTGATAGGCGTAGTCTATAGGCCACCAAAAAATGACATCATGTTGGGGCGAGAAATAAACAAAGAAATAACTGATGCATAAAGAAATGGTACAGAAATTATCATGGGGGACTTTAATCTACATATCAATTGGTCAAACCAGGTCGGTCAAGGCAGCCTTGAGGAGGAGTTCATATAATGTATCCACGATAGCTTCCTTGAACAGTATGTAATGGATCTACAAGAGAGCAAGCTGTCCTAGATCTGGTCCTGTGTAATGAGTCGGGAATAATTAATGATCTTGCAGTTAGGGATCCTCTTGGAAGAAGCGATCACAGTATGGTTGAATTTAAAATACAGGTGGAGCGTGAGAAGGTAAAATCCAATACCAGTGTCTTGTGCTTAAACAAAGGAGACTACAAAGGGATGAGGGAGGAGTTGGCTAAGGTAGACTGGGAGCAAAAACTTTATGATGGGAAAATTGAGGAACAGTGGAGGACTTTCAAAGCAATCTTTCACCGTGCTCAGCAAAAGTATATACCAGTGATAAGGAAGGACTGTAAAAAAAGAGATAATCAGCCATGCATATCTAAGGAAATAAAGGAAGGTATCAAATTGAAAGAAAATGCATACAAAGTGGCAAAGATTAGTGGGAACCTAGAGGATTGGGAAATCTTTAAAGGTCAGCAGAAAGCCACAAAAAAGCTATAAAGAAAAGTAAGATGGATTATGAGAGTAAACTAGCTCAGAATATAAAAACAGATAGCAAAAGTTTCTACAAATATATAAAATGAAAAAGAGTGACTAAAGCAAACATTGGTCCTTTAGAGGATGAAAAGGGAAATGTAATAACTGGAAATGAGAAAATGACTGAGGCATTGAACAGGTATTTTGTGTTGGTCTTCACAGTGGAAGACACAAATAACATGCCAAAAATTGATGACAGGAAGGCTATGGCAGGTGAGAACCGAGAAACTATCATTATCACAAAAGAGGTAGTGTTGGGCAAGTTAATGGGGCTAAAGGTAGACAAGTCTCCTGGTCCTGATGGAATGCATCCCAGGGTGCTAACAGAGATGGCGGGAGAAATAACAAATGCACTAGTGATAATTTACCAAAATTTGCTGGACTCTGAGGTGGTTCCCGCAGATTGGAAAACAGCAAATGTGACACCACTGTTTAAAAAAGGAGGTAGACAAAAGGCAGGTAACTATAGGCCGGTTAGCTTAACTTCTGGAGTAGGGAAAATGCTTGAATCTATCACCAAGGAAGAAATAGCAAGATATCTGGATATAAATTTTCCCATTGGTAAGACGCAGCATGGGTTCATGAAGGGAAGGTCATGTTTGACTAATTTGGTGGAATTCTTTGAGAACATTACATGTGCAGTGGACAATGGGGAACCTGTGGATGTGGTGTATCTGGATTTCCAGAAGGCATTTGACAAGGTGCCGCACCAAAGACTGCTACATAAGATAAAGGTGCACGGTGTTACGGGTGATGTATTAGCATGGATAGAGGATTAGTTAACTAACAGAAAGCAAAGAGTGGGGTAAATGGGTGTTTTTCTGGTTGGCAATCTGTGATTAGTGGTGTGCTTCAAGGATCAGTGTTGGGATCGCAATTGTTTACGATTTACATCGATGATTTGGAGTTGGGGACCAAGTGTAGTGTGTCAAAATTCGCAGATGACACTAAGATGGGTGGCAGAGCAAAGTGTGCAGAGGACGCTGAAAGTCTGCAAAGCGATATAGATAGTCTAAGTGAGTGGGCGAGGGTCTGGCAGATGGAGTACAGTGTTGGTAAATGTGAGATAGGAATAACAGCAAAATGGACTGTTATTTAAATGATAAAAAACTGCAGCATGCTGCTGTGCAGAGGGACCTGGGTGTCCTTGTGCAGGAATCTCAAGGGGTTGGTTTGCAAGTGCAGCAGATAAGTAAGAAGGTAAATGGAATTTTGTCCTTCATTGCTAGAAGGATGGAGTTTAAAAACAGCGGGGTTATATTGCAGCTGTATAAGTTGCTGGTGAGGCCACACCTGGAGTTTTGTGTACAGTTTTGGTCTCCTTACTTGAGAAAGGATATGCTGGCACTGGAGGGGCTGCAGAGGAGATTCACTAGGTTGATTCCGGAGTTGAGAGCGTTGGCTCATGAAGCGAGACTGAGTAGACTAGGGCTATACTCATTGGAATTCAGAAGAATGAGGGGAGATCTTATAGAAACATATAAGATTATGAAGGGAATAGATAAGATAGAAGCAGGGAAGTTGTTTCCACTGGCAGGTGAACCTAGAACTAGGGGGCATGGCCTCAAAATAAGGGGAAGCAGATTTAGGACTGAGTTGAGGAGGAACTTCTTCACACAAAGGGATGTGAATCTGTGGAATTCCCTGCCCAGTGAAGCAGTTGAGGCTACCTCATTGAATGTTTTTAAGGCAAGGATAGATACATTTTTGAACAGTAAAGGAATTAAGGGTTATGGTGAGCGGGCGGATAAGTGGAGCTGAGTCCACAAAAAGATCAGCCATGATCTTATTGAATGGCGCAGCAGGCCCGAGGGGCCAGATGGCCTATTCCTGCTCCTAGTTCTTATGTTCTTGTATCCTTACTTTTATATTCTATACTTCTGTCAATGAAGGAGAGCATTCCCTGTGCCTTCTTTACCACCTTGTCTACTTAAACTGCTCCCTTTAGTGCGCTTGTACAAGAACTCTCACTTCATCTACCCCTCGTAGTATATTCCCATTTATTGTGTATTCCCTATAATGTTAAGATCGATCAGCCACTTTACAGCCCACTCCACCAACCCATCCATATTGTTTTGTGGATTACAGCTATTCTCTACACTAGTCACTACTCAGCCAATCTTTGTTTCCCAATCATGTTCCCCATGTTCGCACCTAAATCGTTAATTTATAACACAACGGTACGGGTCCCAACACCGAGCCCTGTGGAACACTACTTGAAACAACTTTCTATTCGCAAGTGTATCCATCGACCATTATCCTTTGTTTCCTGTTACTGAGCCAACTTTTTTATCCATCATGGTTTGTGCTCTGGAGAGCACTGCGGGGCCCTTCCAGGGTGGCTAGGGGTGACATGGTGGCACAGTGGTTAGCACTGCTGCCTCACAGCACCAGGGACCCAGGTTCGATTCCCAGCTTGGGTCACTGGCTGTGTGGAGTTTGCACATTCTTCCAGTGTCTGCGTGGGTTTCCTCCGGGTGCTCTGGTTTCCTCCCACAGTCCGAAAGATGTGCTGGTTAGGTGCCATGCTAAATTCTCCCTCAGTGTACCCAAACAGGCGCCAGAGTGTGGCGACTAGGGGATTTTCACATTAACTTCAGTGCAGTGTTAATGTAAGCCTACTTGTGACACTAATAAATAAACTTTATAACTTTAAGCAACCAGAGACTAAGGTATTATTCAGAAGAATTCAAGGAACAGAGAACAAAGTACTCGGAGTTACAGAGACAATTGCATTAATGAGATTTAAAATGGGGAGCAGAGATGGCTAAAATGTTTGATGTAATTTTAATAAGAAAATTAAAAGTTAAAGCAATTGTCCGAAAGACGTGCTGGTTGGGTGCTTTGGTCATGCCAAATTCTCCTCCGGCGTACCCGAACAGGTGCCGGAGTGTGGCAACTAGGGGATTTTCACAGTAACTTCATTACAGTCTGAATGTAAGCCTAATTGTGACAAACGAATAAACTATAAATAAATTTTTAGGCAGTGGAAATGTTGTTTAAGCACTGCAAATGTCTGCTTGACGACACTTTGTGTGGCCTCATGTTTTCCATGATGCACATGCTGCCCAGATTTGCATCAGACTTATTAACCATCAAAGATATCTATTGTTGCTCAGTACCAACCTTCTGATTTGTTGTGGTGGCTCAAATGCAGATCTCACAATTGACTGCTGCAAAAAGAAAGCATCACAGTGGATGTTGTGCATTGACCTGCATGTGCTGCATATGGTTGCACACCAGCTGGGCATTGAAGAAGTTAAATCTCCTTCATTTGCAGGACATTCCAGAGTCAGCATGCTGGTGCCACAAAGTGTTGCCCGTGTAGTTAGTGGTACCCTGCACCATGGAAGATGCCTTCAATCCTAATGAGAATATAAGCTTGCCCCAAATACAGAACCTCCGCGATCTCCCTTATGCAACAGTAGATGACAAATGTCACTTGCTTCAACTTGGAAGGAAATTTCATTGGCAGTCTTCGCTGTGCTCTGAGGTAGACGTCATGGCTGCAACAGGTGGTACATTTCAATGAGGCCATCCATTGTGCTTCAAGGACATCTGACAGGTGGTTTCTAGTTGTAGGAAAATTGTCTCCTGAATTTCTGAGGCATGATGGTCTCTGCTGAGAACCATAACCACCTTCTCCTCCTCCCTCTTCTGGCAGCTTGTGTTGCGTCTGCTCATTATCCGTGATGAGAGGCCCGGAGACATGCAAATTACTGCATCCATATCTGGAAGGAAGTGTTGTGTAGGATCAATGAAGGACAACGTCCAAAAACACCTGCCACACATTCCCAATAGACTTTAGCAACTCTAAACAACTCTTAAAGCCACAAAGCACTTCAACTATCAGCAACTAACCTGGAAGTTGTTGATTATCCCTTTAAATAGCACTGGTTGGGTGGGTAGTGGTTTGGAGGGTTCTTTCCTGCCACCAAATGCATGTTCACCTATGCATTTGAGACGTTGAGAGGCTGGAGCATTGATCCCCAGAATGGCAGCACTGCCATGAAATCAATGTTGCATGATGGTTGGCATCACAATCTGCCTACTCAACATCCCTCCAGTAGACACTCACTGTGTCTTCACCAAAATGATGTCCAGCATGGTTAGCACCATGAGTGTGCAGGTGCCATTTTTGGAGGCAAACAGCATTCCTGTTGCCAAAAAACTGGGAGTCAGGGACCCAAAGTTTGCAACTCAAATAGTTCATACACAATGATCTTGTAAATATTGTAGCTGTTGTATATAATGTCTAGGAGGAAATGGCAGTGCTAATGGCACCAATAAATGCAAAGTTCTTTGAAAACCTCTTGCAAGTAGTTAGAAAAGTTGGAACTTGTAGGTAGGAATTTGAACTTCTTTCTTACTCATTATATTCCAAAGTGCGGTCGGTTGTGACCTTATCACTTAAGAGTTAAGCTATTAAGAGACAGAGGCACAAGGCAATTGGCACGGAAAGCATCTTGTAATCAATTTCATCAGTGCCAATTCAGCCAAAATATAATACTAGTTTGTGATTTACCTCAATTTGAACATATGTTATCAGTTATCAATAAATCCGTATTCTCCTCTCATTTGGAGGGACTGGTGATTAATGAATCTGGTCAAGGTTCATTATCTAAGTCAAATCTCATAGCAGTAATGTCTCTTCATTCCATCACCTGGTTTCTGCTTTCCCAGATTAAACAAACAGTTTTGCAGAAGATTTCACTTTCTGCAAATTAAGTATCTTAAACAAATTGGTTGATATTTGGTGAAAGGCAAACCTGCTAAGGTTCTTGTCATTTATGTTGTTGGATCTCTTCACTCAGATAGGCAGGTGTTTCATTCGCTTTTGTCCTAATAGTTTTTGGTCTATCAGAAATTAACCTGTATCACTGTGCATAATTCCCAGTTGGTGATTTATGTAGCATGTTTAAAGATCACATTGCCTGTCCATGCTATATTTTACAGATAAAGCCAATTTTTTGAAACCTAAAATTTGGCCAAACATGGGCAGGAATCTGAACCAATAAATAAACCCAAAATTCTAATTCCAGTGGTAGATCTTATTCAGTTAGTAAACCTTAATGGAAACTACTTGAATTCATTTGGTGGTACGCATGCACTTGTCAGCTTTGTTTTTAATACATTTCAGCAATTTTAACTCTATACGCAATTGGTACTTACCCAACAAAAATTGCATAAAACGCATCCTTGTGCTCTACTGAATAAGTAACAAAGATACCACCCCACCAAAGCTGACAACTGAATTCTTTATTCCGTAAGTATGTTGGGTTCCAATGGTGCCATTGAGACCCGATTTAATTGATGGTCTAAGCAAGAAGGCTGCTACAACTTTCTCAGCAGATAACGATATTGGGAAAAGAACCCAGGGTGACTCTGGGTCCTTTTCCCAAATCCATATCTGCTGAGAAAACAAATATATTTCTTTTATTTTCCATATGGGGACAGGAGGGTCAGAACATAAGACAAATGAGAAGCCAATCCCATCATCAATCTAGTGTCAATGCATGTTTTTGGGCTTGCTTGGGCAAGAAACGTTTCCATCATTTCTTGACTTCCAGTGGGATTTTGATGAAATCTAGGATATCAATATAGTCTGTCATCATTTCAGGAACAGTGGATATGTTTCCAATTCACCTCACTGTCAACCCTTCCAAATCATGACTGGAGTTGAAATTAGGGCCAGAGGTGCCTATGTTATAATCTCTATCGACATTTTGTGACAACATTCAAAAAACATTAGCATTGTTTTTACATTCGACATGTCAAAATACATTTCCCTCCCCCGCTCCTAAAGCCATTGGTTAGCTCTTGTATCACTGTTCATTACATATCAGGCGGGGACAGTGATTTTTGGTAGGCAGTTTAGCTAATGAGCTGAGATTGAAGCTATACTCACTCAGCAACCAGGGATGCAGAGTTCCAGGGGTCACTGACTGTTTCTCTACATGGACTAAACTTATTGAAATTAAAATTAAACTAACTAAGCTTAGAGCCAGGATAAAACCTGAGACCCACTTGAACTACACAGGTTGATAGCAAATTTGTATTGTTCATGTGCCTTATTAGACCAAGGAGGATCTGGCATCATCTGTGCAAACCCCAATTCTGCAGTTCTTTTGCCATGTCAGAAGCTTTGCTTCTGGATTCCAGACCAGCACAAATGGCCAATTAAAGAGTGCCCCGAAACATTACTGTTAAAAATAATATGTAAAATCCTCAACGGAACGATCTTATATAAATAAATAACAAATATTTAAAGAAATGCAATTAATTCTAACTGTTTTGTTTTCTTCCTCACCCATTTCCAGGAGATGCGGGTTGGAGATGTAACATGTAAACAGGTCTTTAAAAAAGTGCAGTGAAGAACCTAACACATGACTGAAGACAAAACAGAAAGGAGACACGTTGGCTAAAACTGGAGGAGCTCTACAGCCTGTAAACCCTTTTAATATGAAGAGTAAAGCTGTTCATAATATCAGTGGAGACAGTTACATGTTCACCTTTTTAAATGTTACCAGAAATAAGACTTTCCATGCAAATAATTTAAATGTCACATTTTATTAGCAGTGTCTTGGCCAATTATATCGCTCTTTGGTTGGAAATTTAAATGTGTGATCTGTTGGTGTCTCATTTTTCAGTAAATTGCAGTCAGTTTAATGTTGCATTTGAATTTGCTTTTCTTTATGGTGTGTGATTTATCTCTCATTTTATCTCCTCTCTCATTTTATCTCCTTTCTCATTTTATCTCTGTATTGCTCCTTCTATATCCTTGTTTTACTATCTCCCTTTCAAGCCTATCTGTTTTTCTATCGCAATCTCATTTTCAAGTCTCTTTTGTAGTCACTAGCTCAGTTGTGTGAATGGAAAGGAAATCTCTCTCCTTGTTTTTCCTTATTCACCCATATTGATTTGTGCAGAATGAAAATTGCTGCTACCTTGTGAGAAACATGGCATTTGCTCCTTTTTCAAGTGTGATGTGCTTTATCCTTAGACCTGCAGCTTTGTGAATTGAACCTTGCAACCTAAATGATTTTTAATTAAATTATAATTCATTCATCAGCATATTTCAACTGAATTTAACTTGAATGTTGACCTGATCTTTGTTGGTGTTCCTTCTGTTCAATCTTTACATTAGATCTGAATTTCTATAGACCTGTTTGTTAAAAATTTATAACATTGAATATTGGTCCATTTGATTTCAACTAATTTCAAAAATCTCTTCAGTGTCCAAATAACCCTTCCAATTATTTTGTGATGTGACTTTTCTTTGTGGTTTTTATTAAATATCTTAACAGATGGTTCATGCCATCAATGCTCACAATCCAAAAAAATACTTTGTCTGCCAAAGAGAAAGCAAGGTTATTGTATTACACTACATACTGCTGTGAAAGGGATTCCTGACACAGAAAATACTATCAGTACCGTATAGTAAATGTTAGGAACAAACATTCAGTTTTGCACATGCCTTGTTTGCAACTATGCTGCTGAAAGTAAACTTGGAAGTGCTACGTTGGAAAAGTATTATGCTGTGATAAAAATAAATCCACAGCAGAAATTCTGCATTGCCTTTGTGCTGTCAGCTCAACCTGTGTGTAAAGAACCGTTTGAAGTCTGGCCACTTTCCAAAACCCCTGTGACAATGTGAAGAGTGCTGGGAGAACATTGAAGTGGAATGAAAGCTGATATCCAGTTGCACTAGATCTACTTTGTACCTTCTGAATAGATATGCTTTTAGCACTAAAGGGGCACTACTGTCGACACAAGTGGCGAAAAGCAAATCACCCCCCCGCTCTCCCACCCCCTGTGGTGAGTGTATTAGATGACTGACGTGCAGAATGATGGCTCTGGTGCTAAGCAATTAGAAGCTGAAAATGTGAATAACTGGGGAGCACTATATTTTTTGATTGAAATTATGCATTAAAAGTGTTCCGTCTCAATTGGGAATTCTGTACAATGTCAGTAACTGGTTTGGCACATTGGCATTCCATGCTTAAACCAGATATGTATGTTTGTCTGCAGTCAATTATATCCCACCTGACAATAGCTTTTGAAAGGCAATAACCCATATTAAATGACTTGATTAAATGTTTTGACAGATTTGATCAAATGTGACAGGACCACGGAGCCCCCATATGACTAGCATTTGTCTTACTGCTTTTTTAATTTATTGAGGTCAATGACCCTAATATCCAGTCTGAGAACCATGGCAAATAATCTATTTGTAATGAGGTAAAGTCAAGGGCAGAGCTGAATAAATCCTCTTGGGTTAAAGTCCTCGAAAAAGTAATAGTTGTCATTTGAACTGTAAACGACAGTGATGTTTGCACAACTGAACAGTGTATTTGGCATTCAGTGGTCAAGCGATTACAGAGGTGGTGTAGAGTAAGCCTTGTGTTTCTAAAATGCAACATTGTTAAAATATTCTGCATATGGCATGGATTTATTCGGTGAGCAAATACCACAGCAAGACTGAATGTTTCCAATCATCTTTCAAAAAGTTCAAAATAATTGCCCGAATTGATTAAAATTTGCAGGGCTTTCCTCATTGGATTTTCACCTTCACACCCTGCACCTTCTCAACTCTGCATCAATATTGAGGCCCTGGTAAGAACACATTAAGTTTGAAGGATGTGTGAAACTTTTGACCATTTTCTTCATTTGCCTAAGCAGACATTTATTGTCTAAGTTTCAGAAGCTCCATCCTTTTTTCTATATTTAATCCTTGCAAGCTGATGCCTAACGATGATCCCACTTACAGAAATCGGCATCCTAGATTTTAAGTTATTTTTGCACTGCACTGTCAACCTCTCTTTGGTAGACATTTAAACCAGTGGAATTGGAAAAGTAATTAGTGACTTGCAAACAAATAGCCAGGGATTATGGTAGCATAGTAATTATGTTACATGACTGCACTAGTTCTTCAGAGAATGCGAGTTTGTATTTGAGATTTTGAATAGTTTTTAAAAAAACATCTGGATGTAACATTTTTTCAGAATAATTAGAAGTTGTGAAAATTCAGTTGGTTCGCTAGTCTCCTTTTGGTAAGACAATCTGACATCCTTACCTAGTCCATGACTTTATACTGACACGAGCTCTTAAATGCTCTCTGAACTGACCAAAGACCCAATCTAACCTGGATATGATGTTGCCAGCAATGTGCATATCCTGGGTATAAATATAGATATGTACATAAAGAAATGGCAGATATTCGAAGACCAATGTTAGGTTGATTAATTGACTGAATTGATTTGTGGAATGACAGTGTTGTCCTAGGAGGACTGATTGAATAGAATGGGCCTATATTCTTCAGAGTTTAGCAAGAATGAGAAGTGATTTTGTTCTAATGTTTAAAATTCTTATTTAGGATTGGATTTTCATGGAGTTGAGAGAACTCTGTGGACCTTTAAAAATGGAGGGCTGGACCTGGATGCAGTGGTCCTATCTCCATATCCAACAAGTTTCATCGTTACCAGTAGGGGAAAGGGGGTGGCATGTGACTAATGGAAGACACAAACTCAGGCCACATGAACTTTCTAAGTTCAAGCAAACCCCACTTTGGCAGCTGCAAAGGACTTAAACTGAAGTAGGGAGTCACAGATTTTAGGGAGTACATGTACACCCTCTTGAATGGCAGGTAAGGTCTATTTAACTGTCATTATCTGAAGTTTTTCATTCCCTTACTAGAGTCATAGAGGTTTACAGCATGGAAACAGGCCCTTCGGCCCAACTTGTCCATGCTGCCCTTTTTTTTTAAAACCTCTAAGCTAATCCCAATTGCCTGCATTTGGCCCATATCTCTCCATACCCATCGTACCCATGTAACTATCTAAATGCTTTTTAAAAGATAAAATTGTACCCGCCTCTACTACTACCTCTGGCAGCTTGTTCCAGACACTCACCACCCTCTGTGTGAAAAAATTGCCCCTCTGGACACTTTTGTATCTCTCCCCTCTCAAATTAAACCTATGCCCTCTAGTTTTAGACTCCCCTACCCTTGGGAAAAGATATTGACTATCAACCTTATCTATGCCCCTCATTATTTTATAGACCTCTATAAGGTCACCCCTCAGCCTTCTACGCTCTCGAGAAAAAAAGTCCCAGTCTATCCAGCCTCTCCTCATAACTCAATCCATCAAGTCCCGGTAGCATCCTAGTAAATCTTTTCTGCACTCTTTCTAGTTTAATAATATCCTTTCTATAATAGGGTGACCAGAATTGCACACAGTATTCCAAGTGTGGCCTTACCAATGTCTTGTAGAACTTCAACAAGACATCCCAACTCCTGTATTCAATGTTCTGACCGATGAAACCAAGCATGCCGAATGCTTTCTTCACCACTCTGTCGACCTGTGACTCCACTTTCAAGGAGCTATGAACATGTACCCCTAGATCTCTTTGTTCTGTAATTCTCCCCAACGCCCTACCATTAACTGAGTAAGTCCTGCCCTGGTTCAATCTACCAAAATGCATCACCTCGTATTTATCTAAATTAAACTCCATCTGCCCTTCGTCAGCCCACTGGCCCAATTGATCAAGATCCCGTTGCAATCGGAGATAACTTTCTTCACTGTCCACTATGCCACCAATCTTGGTGTCATCTGCAAACTTACTAACCATGCCCTCTATATTCTCCTCCAAATCATTAATATAAATGACATATAACAGTGAGCCCAGCACTGATCCCTGAGGCACCCAAAACAAAAATGGGTGCAACTGTTAGTGAAGATTTAGAAAAAACCTGTTAGACTATTCTGATTTACAGACTAGCTGGTGTAATAACAGATTGCCAATTTTCAATAGTTATTCGTGATATTTCCCTCAGGGCTCTTTATGAATGCTTGGCTGACTTTAAAAAGCTACACCTACTCAACAGGGGTTTTGGGTTCACAGTTTGATTGACTGGTTAAAGACCCTATTAAAGGATTGGTTGTCTTTGAGGCAAGATAAGGACAGAAATATGTTTCTTTTTTAAAAGAGATTAAACACTTGAGGCTTAAAAGCATTGAACGAGCTTTCATGAATTGGATATGTTTAATAACAAATCTGGATGTGCTCTTTTAAACATTGTTTTATTTCATCTCCATGAGACTCCTGAGATCTGCCCATGGTGCTTACCATATGATTTGGCATGAGTTGGAATGGAGGACAAAAGGGATCATGGGACAGATTAGTGCACGGATTGACATGAGGACTCTAAGGGGCCATAGGAGGGCTGGGGGAGGGGGGGTTGAGGGTGTGTGGGGGAAATGGGTTAAAGGGCCAAAGATCCTATAACACAACTGGGACAAAGTCCCAGAGAACCAAGGTAGGCCTTCACTGACCTATGGCTACCTACACTCAGCTTCTGGGCTTGGTGGGCCTGACTCCATCCTGAACACCACTCCACCTTGAGTGATGATCACAATATATAAGGGCCTTTTTATCAAGGGAGTCAGGAAATTTCCTGACTTGAGCTATCCACCAACGTAGAGAAAATCTGGCCCATTGTCTGAGGATAAAGGGTCGGTCATTTAGGATCTCAATAGACTGAGCTAAATGATCTCACAACCAAAGGATCAAATGAAAGCTCTGCAGGCTTGCAAAATCCAGTCATGAAAGGTGGTAGACTATTAGATGCCTGATGGGAGGAAGAGGTGCAATGATGACCTAGATCCTCAATGATGCCAAAACCGAGCATGTGAGTGGAAAAACAAAGCTGAAGAGTTTATAACAATCTTTTGCCAAAAGGGAGAATGGATGATCCAAGTCTCCCACTCATGTCCCGACCATTACAGATGGCAGTTTTCAGCCAATTATATCAGTCCACACTGTATACAGCAAAAGCTATGGACCATGACAACATCCTGAGGATGAGACTGAAGATATGCTCTGAAATTAGCCATGCTCCTAACCAAGCTGTTCCAATCTGCAATAACACTGTTATCTACGCAACAAAGAAAAAATTGCTCAGTTATGTCCTATCGACAAAATGCAGGACAAGTCTTAACGAGCCAATTATTGTCCCATCAGTCTACTCTCATTTGGCAGCACAGTAATGTTAATGCTTTCAAGCAACACTACTCATCAGTAGCTTGTTCACAGATGTTCAGTTTGGGTTTCACCAGGGCCACTTGGCACCAGGCCACATTATAACCTTGGTTCAAACGTGGACAGAGATCTGAATTCCAGAGGTGAGGTGAGAGTGACTGTCCTTGATATCAAGGCAGCATTTGATCAAGGAGCCCTAGCAAAATTGAAGTCAATGGGAATCGGGGGGAGAAAGAAAACTGTCCACCAGCTGAAGCCATACCTAGCACAAAGGAAGGTGGTGGTGCCTTTCTAAGGCCAAACATCTCCTGCTCCAAGAGTTAGCTTTGGGAGTTCCTCAGGACAATGCCCTTGGCCATCTACCTTCAGCAGCTTTATTGGTGGCTTTCTCCCCACAAGTTGAGATGTTTTCTGATGGTTGCCAAGTGTTCCATTCACAACCCCTCAGGTAATGATGGAGACTGTGCTCTTATGAAGCAAAACCTGGATAACTTTCAGGCCCAGGCTGATGAGTGCCATGCCTGAATATCACGGATATAATCAGCGTTTTGAACCCACTAAGATCATATTCTAACACATTTGAGGCTCCCTCAAACACCTTAATACGCTACACAACCTCCCCACACAGAGAGGACTGTATTTGGAGAAGATTCAGCAGCAGTACCTTCATTGAATGAGGTCAACATGACAAATGGAGCCAAAGACAGTGGGTTACATTTACCACTCCTTTAATCTTACCTTAAGCAACATTGAAACCATTCAGACGTCTTCTATATCAATGCCAGATTAACAATGCAGAATCAGAAGCTGATATAAAACTGCATTGTAAACCAAAGTGCATGTGTGTTCAAGATGATAATTTGAAGCTAAACGCAATAACTGCCTTGAAATGATTTCTCAGCCAAGAGATGATCCAGATACCTTTCATAAAAGAAGAGTAACTTTGTTAGTTCTATGAGTCCCCTAGTGGCATCAGTAAAACTGGTTGAAGTGTGATGTTGTTCATGTTCTGATTGTTTGCTGAGTGAGGTGATGGAAGAAAGTGAATTCTTAAGTTTTTCGGGGAGAGGTAGAAGGAGAGGGCTAGTTTTGTCAACAGGAATGCAGAAAAAACCCCGGCCTTTGTGGTGATTACCTGACACTGCCTCTCTTATCATCATGCTGGATTTTAGACTTGGATATCTTCTTTTAAACGTTAGGATCAAAGTTTAAAGTTTATTCATTAGTGTTGCAAGTAGGCTTAAATCAACACTGCAATGAAATTACTGTGAAAATACTCGAGTCGCCACACTCTGGCACCTATTCAGGTACACTGGGGGAGAATTTAGGATGGCCAATACACCTAACCAGCACGTCTTTCAGACTGTGGGAGGAAACGTATGAAGATATGGATAGAATGTGCAGACTTCGCACAGACAGAGAGGGGAGTTATCGGGGGTTACATGATCCATTGGAACATTTGTGGTGCACGAATCGAGAGCGGGAGTGCGGCTTTCTGCCAGTTGGAGTCTGGGAGTTATGGACTTTGGAAACATTCTTATCTCCGTCTTACATTGAGTTATTTTCCCCCAAATAAACTCTGTTTGTTTATTTGCCTTGTTGGCCATCCGTTCCTCGCAGCTGTTACACTCATAATAGTGGCACCAGTGTAAGAGTGAATGTTCTCATCAGTTTATTGATTTCCTATTGATTGCAGTCTTAGCAATCCCCTAAGCCGGGAATCAAACCCGGGTCCCTGGCGCTGTAAGTTCTAATCACTGTGCCACCATGCCACCATCCAAGGAGGATGTTTTCCTCTTTGCAGTGACGCGGACACCTCGAGGGAATTTTTATATTTGTTCATGGGATGGAGCTCTATTGCTCATCCTTAATTGCCCTTGAGAAGGTGGTACTGAGCTGCCTTCTTAAACTGCCACAATCCATGTGTTGTAGCAATATCCACAGTGCTATTAGGAAGGGAGTTGCAGGATTTTGAGCCAATGACAGTGAACAAATGGCGATATAGTTACAATTCAGAATGGTGTGTGTAACTTGGAGGAGAACTTGCAGGTGGTGGTATTCCCATGCGTCCGCTGCCCGTTTCTTTTTAGTGGCAGAAGCCGTGGGTTTGGAAGATGTTGTTGACGGGGCCTTCTCCAGAAAACCTGGGGAAACCGCTCCACAGCAAAAAATATGTGTCCATGTGGCCAGAAATCTGATAGCAGTAAAATACAACCTCACTTAAAACCAAAAGAGGAAATGCTGGAAAATCTCAGTAGGTCTGACAGCATCTGTAAGGAGAGAAAAGAGCTGACGTTTCGAGTCCGGACGACCCTTTGTCAAAGCTTTGTCAGTTTTGACAAAGGGTCGTCCAGATCGAAACGTCAGCTCTTTTCTCTCCTTACAGATGCTGCCGGACCTGCTGAGATTTTCCAGCATTTTCTCTTTTGGTTTCAGATTCCAGCATCCGCTGTAATTTGCTTTTAACCTCACTTAAAAGTTGCATTTCCATTTTAAGTAGGCCTTGGGTGGCCTCCTAAAATGTTTGCTGCAAAAATGGGCAGGCTGCTCTGCTCCCAGAGCTATCAGATGAGCAGCTTGGTCTCATGCTGGCACTCAGCCCATGTGCCCAATTCTTGCTACTGATTAAAATTGAATCTTATATGTCCTAAGCTGCATATCTAATTAAATTAATTAGACCATTTGCTACAGACACAGTTTGAACATTCCAATCAAATAAAATCAGCCTGTCAGCGATATTAATAACAATAATAATTATGTTTCCCTTCTGATGACTTAACTGTTTAATTTTAGAAGACTTACCCACAGCGTACTTCTATTTCACGATTACATTCTAAAATTGTATGTAAAAAAAATTAACAGAAACACACCGTCTTTGTAAGTTAAATTGGTTTGTGAATTTGCCACCTAAGCAAAGTCAAGAAGAACTTGTGCAATGGGTAAAAGTTCTCTTATCTGATAATGTTCTCTGACATGTTGAACTATGGTCCTTCCTAAGATAAATAGGAACAGTATAAAAGCAAGAGCATTCGGCTCATTGTCCTGGTGGATCTGACAAAAAAGGTTTTCTTTATCTTGACTCTTTGCTTCAGAAAACTGACAAGATGCCAGCAGATTACAATGGAACATGGGAGATGATAGAAAATGAGAATTTTGAAGGCTACATGAAAGCTTTGGGTAAGTTTTTGACATATATTGAAGGACTGACAATCACAAAGGCGATTATTTTTTTATTTCAGTTTGAGATCTATACATGGAAAAGCATTGCAGGTTATAATCTTGTGACGAATGAAATGTGGGAGGAGCATAATACAAGACCTGAAAGTTCATATAAGTAACCAATTTTGCCAATTGCACAGATTTTGTAGTTACAAATGGTGCTTCTAGTGATCTTGAAGAAAGCTGTCCATATTGATCGAACAATCGGGTAATTATGATGCGATTAGGCAAGAATTAGGGAGCATAAGATGGGAACAGAAACTGTCAGGGAAAGGCACAAATGAAAAGTGGAGCTTGTTCAATGAACAAATACTGCGTGTCCTTGATAGGTATGTCCCTGTCAGGCAGGGAGGAAATGGCCGAGTGAGGGAACCATGGTTCACAAAAGAGGTTGAATTTCTTGTCAAGAGGAAAAAGGAAGCGTATGTAAGGATGAGAAAACAAGGTTCAGTTGGGTCACTTGAGGGTTACAAGGTA
Source organism: Mustelus asterias (assembly GCF_964213995.1). NCBI lineage: Eukaryota > Metazoa > Chordata > Chondrichthyes > Carcharhiniformes > Triakidae > Mustelus > Mustelus asterias. The sequence goes on from NC_135803.1 coordinate 49,510,180, forward strand.
GCAAGGAATGAGCTAAAAAAAGGGCTTAGGAGAGCTAGGAGGGGGCATGAGAAGTCCTTGGCGGGTCGGATCAAGGAAAACCCCAAGGCTTTTTACTCGTATGAGAAATAAAAGAATGACCAGGGTAAGGTTAGGGCCAGTCAAGGACAGTAGTGGGAACTCTTCTGGAGTCAGAAGAGATAGGAGAGGCGATGAATGAATACTTTTCTTCAGTGTTCACCAAGGAGAGGGGCCATGTTTTTGAGGATGAGAGTGTGATACAGGCTGATAGGCTAGAGGAGGTAGATGTTCAGAGGGAAGATGTAATAGCAATTTTGAAAAACCTGAGGGTCGATAAGTCCCCTGGGCCAGATGGGATATATCCTAGGATTCTTTGGGAGGCAAGGGATGAGATTGCAGAGCCTTCGGCTTTGATCTTTGGGTCCTCACTGTCCACGGGGATAGTGCCAGAGGACTGGAGAGTGGCGAATGTTGTTCCTCTGTTCAAGAAAGGAAATAGGAATGACCCTGGTAATTATAGGCCGGTTAGTCTTACTTCGGTGGTCGGTAAGTTAATGGAAAAGGTCCTGAGGGATAGGATTTATGACCATTTAGAAAGATGCAGCTTAATCCGGGATAGTCAACACGGATTCGTGAAGAGAAAGTCTTGCCTCACAAATTTGATTGAATTCTTTAAGGAGGTAACTAATTGTGTAGATGGAAGTAGGGCAGTTGATGTTGTATACATGGACTTTAGTAAGGCGATTGATAAGGTCCCCCATGGTTGGCTCATGAAGAAAGTAAGGAGTTGTGGGATAGAGGGAAATTTGGCTGATTGGATAAGCAAATGGCTATCTCATAGAAGACAGAGGGTGGTGGTGGATGGAAAATTTTCAGACTGGAGACCAGTTACCAGCGGTGTACCACAGGGATCAGTGCTGGGTCCTCTGCTATTTGTGATTTTTATCAATGACTTGGAGGAGGAGGCTGAAGGGTGGGTCAGTAAATTTGCTGATGACACCAAGATTGGTGGAGTAGTGGATGAGGTGGAGGGCTGTTGTAGGATGCAAAGAAACATTGATAGGATGCAGAGCTGGGCCGAAAAATGGCAGATGGAGTTTAACCCTGATAAGTGTGAGGTGATTCATTTTGGTAAGACAAATTTGAATGCGGATTACAGGGTCAACGGCAGGGTTCTGAGGAATGTGGAGAAACAGAGAGATCTTGGGGTTCATATCCACAGATCTCTGAAGGTTGCCACTCAAGTGGATAGAGCCGTGAAGAAGGTCTATAGTGTGTTAGCGTTTATTAACAGGGGGTTTGAGTTTAAGAGCGTGGGGTTATGCTGCAACTGTACAGAACCTTGGTGAGACCACATTTGGAATATTGCGTGCCGTTCTGGTCACCTCACTATAAGAAGGATGTGGAAACATTGGAGAGAGTGCAGAGGAGATTTACCAGGATGCTGCCTGGTTTGGAGGATAGGTCTTATGAGGAAAGGTTGAGGGAGCTAGGGCTTTTCTCTTTAGAGTGGAGGAGGATGAGAGGCGACTTAATAGAGGTTTATAAGATGATGAGGGGGATAGATAGAGTGGACATTCAGAAACTATTTCCTCGGGTGGATGTAGCTGTTACTAGGGGGCATAACTATAAGGTTCATGGTGGGAGATATAGGAGGGATGTTCGAGGTAGGTTCTTTACTCAGAGAGTGGTTGGGATGTGGAATGGACTGCCTGCTGTGATAGTGGAGTCGGACACTTTCGGAACTTTCAAGCGGTTATTGGATAGGCACATGGAGCACACCAGAATGATAGGGAGTGGGATAGCTTGATCTTGGTTTCAGACAAAGCTCGGCACAACATCGAGGGCAGAAGGGCCTGTACTGTGCCGTACTGTTCTAGAACAAAGAACAAAGAACAATACAGCACAGGAACAGGCCCTTCGGCCCTCCAAGCCTGTTCTATGTTCTATGTTCTAATCCCTGTGGCATGACTTTTCTCTTTCCCAATATCAGTTTACATATGGGACAAGTCAAGGGGATCTCAATCATACAGCAGCAGGGATGCCTGCAAGCAATGCAAGCACGCCAATCACTTTGAAGCATTCTCACAGACAGCAGGCCAGGTAGTTAAGAGCACTGAATGCCCTAATTTTTCATTTAAACTTCAGAGAGTAAAATAGGTTATTGTGATTGAATTATGATAAAAGTAAATTTTACAAGGGTTTTCACTGTGGTAGCATGCCCCCTTTAAGGGGGGAGTTATCGGGGGTTACATGACCCATCGGACCATTTGTGGTGCGCGAATCGAGAGCGGGAGTGTGGGCATACTGCCAGTTGGAGTCTGGGAGTTATGGTCTTTGGAAACATTCTTATCTCTGTCTTACATTGAGTTATTTTCCTCCAAATAAACTCCTGTTTGTTTATTTGCCTTGTTGGCCATCTGTTCCTCGCAGCTGTTACACTCATAATAGTGGCACCAGTGTAAGAGTGAATGTTCTCATCAGTTTATTGATTTCCTACTGATTGCAGTCTGAGTGGCTTCAGTGGCGCCCCCTCTGACAAAGTGTGGAATCGCTGTCGGCAGCTTCTGGAGTTCCACATTAACCTGCACATATGTAGACTCCCAAAGTTACTGGCAGTTTCAGGGCAACGATGGTGGCATTGGTGACAATTTCACTACCACTTCCACCTCAAAATCCAAGCCAACATTGTCTATAATACAAATTCCTTTAATCATTGCTTCCCTTCCTGAAATTATCTTGTGATTATCATAAGTTTCTGTCCAGCCTTTGGGTAATGAAGAACAATGTCAGTTAATCTTGATTTGTCAACTTTTTGGGGATAATGTCTGTATTTAGCTTTTGTTATTTTCTAGTTTAGGGTTTATGTATTTTGCTGTAGTTTGACTTAGACGACTTTCAAGTAAACTTTCCGGCAAGTCTTTGTTCACTGTACTGGTTGCATCCTTGATACAGTCAGAGTTCTAAAGTGAAAAATACCAGAAGTTTCTTTATGCTGAATGAACAATACTGATTTTGATTTTGTTACAATTTTGGGATAATCTTTTTCTCATAGATCAGGACTGTGATTTTCCGGCCGCTTTGCACCTAGCGCAGATCGCATAAATCCAGGAAAATTCCGTGAGGGCAGGCCTGAAAACGGGTTTTGTGCCTGACGCCAAACGGTTTGCAATCTTCCTGGTCCCTTTATTTTGACGCAAACTGGATATCATCCTAAAAGGGCGCAAGGCTGATTAGCAGGAGATTGACTTGATTTCAATTTCATTAGCGAGTGGCACATGGTTATCCCCCCTCCCAGAATGTACCCCCCACCCCCACCCCCATGGGAAGTCGCGAAGTCATACAGGCGCCAATCACTACTGGTCCCTTGAAATGTAGTCCAGGCACCATGGATTGTGAGGACAAATGAGGTGGTGAGAATCATTTAACATTAACCTCCAGGGTGCAAAAGGGAAAATCAGCCTGTGCCATGGTGAAGGCTGGGGTGGGGGGGCCTTCAAGGGTGCAGGGGCTTGAAGGGGACTTGTGTTGGGCTGGAGGTTCACAGGTCGGGGGTTGCCACTGGTTTGGGGATCGTGTGGTGAGTATTCTCACTGGCTGCGGTGAGGCGCTTGAGAGAATGCCTATGATGCCAATTGCAAAGCCCACTAATATCGCACTGGTTCCCCTGCTCAAAAGGCTCTATGATTCATTTTTGGCATTCCACCCCAGGCCCCACTAACAGTCACAAACACCGGTGTGATGGCCACGCTGGGGAGCCTCAGAGACCATTAACCTCCTCGTGGTTGGGGACATGGCTGGGCATTGCCAGCCTCGCAGTGCCAACCAGCACCCTGACAGTGCCAGGTGGGCACTGCTAGGGTACCGGAGCAGTGCCAAGGAAGCTGGGGCATAAGGCAGGTGGAGCTTAACAGGGCAGGGGCATGAGAGAGCTGGTGCATCTTGGGGGGTTCATGAAGGGGGGGGTCATGAAGGTGGGGGTCATGAAGGTGGTACCCATTCGGAGGAGTCCAATGCTCCAATACCAGTGATCTTTGTCGGTGAGGGTAGTTGAGGAGAGTGCAGGGAGGCATCCCTGATATCTATCGGGGTGGGGGTCCCCAATGCCCAGGGCAGATGTCAAGGGGGGAGGGAGGGTGGTTCTCAAATTCAATTTGTGATCAGGGCGTGCTTTAAAAATGGCGCCCGATCTCTGTGAAGTCGGGCTGACCAGTGTGCCCCTCTCAGAAATGGTGCGAAACTCACCACTGTCCCAAAAAAAAGACTAAATGTGGGATGGTTGCGATCCAATTCGTGCCTGACATACCAGTGCGGATTGCACCCTTTTTCTTGCCCGGAATAACACTTAGGGAGGAATTTTCCAGCTGTTCGCGCTGACAGGATTTTCTGGTCCCACTGCAGTGAATGGAGATTTAGCTGAGCGCCAAATTATCCGTCCTTGCATAGGGTAGCAGCGGTGGGTGAACATCCGGAAAATTCCGGCCTTAATCAATTTTTGTGGGAATTCCTCTCCAGGTCTGTTAGGCCACGAACACAGAAATGTCATAAAGCAATGGTGTGGTCAGGCCATTTATTCTGTTATTGGAGCTCGGCATACATTACAATAGCTACCTGTTTGATAAGATTATCCTTCTAAAATTCATACAGAATTCTTCTATTGTCCAAAATAGATGGGACGGCACAGTGGTTAGCACTGCTGCCTCACAGGCTTGGGTCACTGTCTGTGTGGAGTTTGCTCGTTCTCCCTGTGCCTGCAATGGTTTCCTCCAGGTGCTCCAGTTTCCTACCACAGACCGAAAGACGTGCTGGTTAAATGCATTGGCCATGCAAAATTTCCTTTCACTGTACCTAAACAGGCGCCAGAGTGTGGCGACTGGGGCAATTTCACAGTAACTTTATTGCAGTGATAACGTAAGCCTATTTGTGACTAATAAATAAACTTTAAAATGTCCCATTTTGCAATGATCAAGTCTCCCACCTAAATTATTGCAAGCAAGACGCTGAATTTTTGTACTGGTCCATTTGCGAGAACTGTCATAATGCCAAAGATATTGACAAAATATTGTGTCATCTGCTCAATGTTCTCTGATAAATTGCTTAAATAGATGCGTATCAATGAGAAGATCAATGGCATTGTTGCACTTTCATCTCCTGCGGACATTTGGTCAAAAAGGAAACAACATATCCTTTATAAAAGACAAGAGCGAGTTATTGAAGATGCTGGAAATCTGAAATAAAAACAGAGAAAGCTGGGAATCTGAATATGCTTGTCTATCTGTCAGCCCTGCTGAGTATTTCCAGCATTTCTGCTTCTATATTCTTTACAAGCTTCTGCTTACAGAAAGGCACATGTGGGCAACCTTCTCTTCATTCCCATTTCTTTAGTCTCTCCTAATACACATAAGATATTGAATGCAGTGCCCAAGCTAAGCATCTTAAGGGAAGAAGATGGAGGAGAGGGATTGTAAAAGTCCTGTGAGTGATAATCTGTGATACACAGCTACTTTGTAAAAATAACTCTGAGCTTGAACTTGACTTTCAGGGATTGAGACCACGTGAATGAGCCTTTTCCTAACCATTCTGTCAACCTAACTTTAAATGTGTTTCTTCAGAGAGCCTTCACACTGAACGCATGATAACAATTCTATTTTTATCTGATCAATAAGGTTTCTATGCTGCATCACGTGGCCCACAACTGTCAACGCACACTTCATTCATCAATGGACTCCAGTCACATGGTCCATAACCCTTGGCATTTTGTCATTTGATGTAAAGTCAATTTTCACAATTTAAAAACTTGTTATGTTTACAACAAACACTAGAATCAACAGAAAATCTTGCAATAGTATTTTGTACCCTGAAATGGAGCAACAATTTTATCCTGCAACAAGTATGAGATCTAAGGACCGTTTTTCTCTGAGTTTTGGACTAAGGAATGCCGAGGACGAGATTGCCTCATGATTTCCAAATATATCTTTGAGTTGAGCTCGGAATGCATCATGGCCAGTATCTGCAGTCGGCCCAGGCATATCAAAGACACAAGTGAGGCGGGGGAGTTATTTCTTTCCTTCCATCTAATTTTTTCAAAAAGGACTTGCAGAATCCATTTTTAGTTGCACAGTTAAGAACAGTTCACGAGTTAATCCTGATTTTTCAACAGAGTATAGGCAGTCAAAACAATTGAACTCAACCACTTCCTGCTTTAGTAATTCCAGCTATTAACTTACTTTTCCTTTCCATAAGATTAACTGAAGTCCGATTTGAATGACAGAATTTCGGAGACAGCACGTATTGTCTTCATTATTCTATTTGCATGCAGGCACTACTTTGGGGTGAACATAAGTTCTTCCAGCAGTCAATTCTATCACAATGCAATGTGTATTTTTTAATGGGTGTTACTCTGGTTAATATTAGAAATGGATGGATTGTTTTATGAGGAATGGTTGGACAGGTTAGGTTTGTATCCACTGGAGTTTAGGAGAGTAAAAGACAACTTGATCAGAACATTTAAGATCCTGAGGGATATTGACAGGATGGATGTGGAAAGAGTGTTTCCTCTTGTCAGAGAGTCTAGAATTAGGGGTAAAACAGGGGGGTCACTCATTTAAGACAGAAATGAGGAGGGCCGTGGGTCTCTGGAACTTTTCCTGAAAAGGCAGTGGAAGCAGAGCCTTTGAATATTTTTAAGGCAGAGCCAGATAGATTCTTGATTAACAAGAGGGTGGAAGGTTATCGGGTAAGTGGGAATGTGGAGTTGAGGTTACAATCATTTCAGCCATCTTATTGAATGGCTGAGCAGGCTTGAGAAAGCCGAGTGGCCTTCTCCTGCTCCTAACTCAGATGTTTGTATTAATGCCTTAAATTTCAGGCCTCAATAGTCAGAAATGGACTATTCTGGAAAACTAGAGCTGGGCAAAAAAATTACCACATCTCAGAAATGATTACAAGCTATCAGAATTTTGAGTTCTATGTTCTTGTCATCTTATTTGTACGGATAGATTTTCTAAATCCTCTCCTGCAGTGAGGTACTTCACATTCCAAAAACATGCATTGGAAAACCACAGGTCTTCAATTTGTTATTTTCTAATTCATGCTCACGGCTTCCAAAACGCCTCACCACAGGGAGCTCAGAAAATCTACCCTAATGCCAACATTCAGATTATTCAACAAACAGGTTAAAGCTGCTGTGGCATCGCTTTACCCTTGACAGTTGGTAAGGTACTTAATATTCCAGATTGAAGATATCAGGCTGCGTACAAAATGTACATTTCCACCCTCACATTACTTGAGTTGTCGTGTGATTGTATACATAGCAACTTGCACCCAAGTCCAACATTGCCGAGTAATTAAATGCATGATAAATCATTCTTGTATTATTATTCTTCCCATGAGTGAATATTAAGAATGCATTTCTTTAATTCTCCTCCTATTGTCATTTCTTTTTGTTCCTCGTCATATAATTATTCTGCTTTGTTATTAACATGTAAATTTTCAAAATTATGTAATCTGAATTCAGTAACGTGAAACGAAGTGAATGTCAAGGGAGTTTGATCCAAATTAAAAGTGGACAATTTTGCTTCATCAGTAAAAAATCCTCCTAGGAGGACAGTTACAGGCAAAGGTAAGTTATGTCAAAAAATTGACCAAGTGCCAGATTTGAACAATGAGTTGGGTAAGATTCTTTTATGCAATTACTGTCCATTTGATAGTGGGATAGATATTCTTTCCTAACTCTTTCAATATTAATCATAGAAGTGGGGAGGAAGCTTAAGTCACAAAAATCTTGAATATACACAAACAAGCATTGCAAGCAGTATATGATAATAATAGGAACAATGTAGGAATGAAAATTAAGATGTTTGTCGATTATTCAGATCCTCCCACTGCAACAATCTGGAGTAGGTGCAGGTGGAAGTTTACTTGAGTTTGCCTTCCATCATATCACCACATCTGTGTACCCTCCCCCCTTTCTCCAAATTCAGACTTGGCAATGCAAAACGACCCCACCCACATATAAGAACATAAGAACATAAGAAATAGGAGCAGGAGTAGGCCATCTAGCCCCTCGAGCCTGCCCCGCCATTCAATAAGATCATGGCTGATCTGAAGTGGATCAGTTCCACTTACCCGCCTGATCCCTATAACCCCTAATTCCCTTACCGATCAGGAATCCATCTATCCGTGATTTAAACATATTCAACGAGGTAGCCTCCACCACTTCAGTGGGCAGAGAATTCCAGAGACTCACCACCCTCTGAGAGACGAAGTTCCTCCTCAACTCTGTCCGAAACTGACCCCCCTTTATTTTGAGGCTGTGCCCTCTAGTTCTAGTTTCCTTTCTAAGTGGAAAGAATCTCTCCACCTCTACCCTATCCAGCCCCTTCATTATCTTATAGGTCTCTATAAGATCCCCCCTCAGCCTTCTAAGTTCCAACGAATACAAACCCAATCTGCTCAGTCTCTCCTCATAATCAACACCCCTCATCTCTGGTATCAACCTGGTGAACCTTCTCTGCACTCCCTCCAAGGCCAATATATCCTTCCGCAAATAAGGGGACCAATACTGCACACAGTATTCCAGCTGCGGCCTCACCAATGCCCTGTACAGATGCAGCAAGACATCTCTGCTTTTATATTCTATCTCCCTTGCGATATAGGCCAACATCCCATTTGCCTTCTTGATCACCTGTTGCACCTGCAGACTGGGTTTTTGCGTCTCATGCACAAGGACCCCCAGGTCCCTCTGCACAGCAGTATGTTGTAATTTCTTTCCATTTAGATAATAATCCAATTTGCTATTATTTCTTCCAAAGTGAATAACCTCGCATTTGTTAATGTTATACTCCATCTGCCAGATCCTCGCCCACTCACTCAGGTATTCGACAGGTGTATGTTTTAACAAATGTGAATGATAATAGATTTCCTGGCATCTGGGTCACTTGAGTGGTCACCTGTTATGGGTCAAATGTCCAGCATTCTGAAGTTCACAGGGAAGCTAAAACTATTTTGGTGAGGGTGCCAAAGCGTGTACAATTGTTCATAGAATATTATTCTGCACAGGCCAAAGAACGGCCAGAAAACAATAAATTTGCAAATTGTTCATTAGCATGGAGGCTATTGCATCCTACCACTGTGGCCTGGCACCTCAATTTTCCACAATTGTTTTTAGCAAATGCTCCAGCCATGGCAGAACATCTGCAGCCAAAACAGAACTGACCCTGATTCATCTAGGGTCATGGGCATAGGTCCATGACAGGCAGAGTTTATCTCCAGTGGGGCTGCAAGTACTGGAATAGCTGAGCCAGTGTGTGTTTTTACGTTGGGAAGGATTAAACAGAACACAATGTTAAATCTTCATTCCCATCTTAGACTCCAAGAAAAAATACTAACTTCCATTTAACTTGGAAAAAATGTCGCATAATGTCTCACAGAAGCATAATCAGATAAAAATAGACTTTGAGATGAAGAAAGAGATTTGAGAAAGGATGACCAAACTCTCGGTCAAAGAGATGGGTTGTAAGGAGAGCCTGAAAGGAAAAACGTGTAGTGGAGAGGGGTAAGAGTTTAGGAAGGTACTTCCACAGTATAGAACAAGAGTCAGTTGATGCTATGGATCTAATGGTGGGATGAAGTAGGGTAGGGCTGCAGATAAGGAGAGAATTAGTCAGTGTACTTGGAATACTTTAGTGTAACCTCCACTACAGCCCGTTCAGTACACTGTTAGGGACTAGGACACGAGAGTGGGAAACCTGGCAGATTTGTGCACATGTTTTGTTTCCTTATCATTTGAATACAGACCTGAGGCTAACTGAAGACATAACTCTGCCATTCTTCTTACTCTGGCAATTCTTGAAACCAAAACATTGTGAATAACACTGATGGCACATGTTGCCTATTTGGGAAATATTGGTAATTTAACCCACCCCCAAACGGGTGGGAAGTTAAAATGACAAAAGCAAGAAGCCATCGGCCTTGAAGCTGTCCAGTTTAACAGGGGCAGGACAAAAACAGGCAATTGATACCCCTCTACTAGGAGGTGGGATGGTTGCTGTAACCCATTTATGGAGGCTATGAGCTTAATTTTTACAGGGCTTCTAATTCTAACCCATGTTAGCCTGGTTTTCCTGGGGGTGAAAAGGAGTAGATCCGTTTGGTAAATGCATTTATAGCACTGCTTGAGGGCTAAGCAGAACCAGAGTGATTCCTCCCATCCAAACAAGCTTATCTATAAACAACCCTCACATTCACACTCTCACCAACACATCCTCTGCCACCAAAAGCACCACCCTAATCACTGCAATCATAAGAACATAAGAATTAGGAGCAGGAGTAGGCCATCTGGCCCCTCGAGTCTGCTCCGCCATCCAATAAGATCATGGCTGATCTTTTTATGGACTCAGTTCCACTTACCCGTCCGCTCACCATAACCCTTAATTCCTTTACTGTTCAAAAATTTATCTACCCTTGCCTTAAAAACATTCAATGAGGTAGCCTCAACTGGTTCATTGGGCACGGAATTCCACAGATTCACAACCTTTTGTGTGAAGAAGTTCCTCCTCAACTCAGTCCTAAATCTGCCTCCCCTTATTTTGAGGCCATGCCCCCTAGTTCTAGTTTCACCTGCCAGTGGAAACAATTTCCCTGCTTCTACCTTATCTATTCCTTTCATAATCTTATATGTTTCTATAAGATCTCCCATCATTCTTCTGAATTCCAATGAGTATAGCCCCAGGCTACTCAGTCTCTCCTCATAAGCCAACCCTCTCAACTCCGGAATCAACCTAGCGAATCTCCTCTGCACCCCCTCCAATGTCAGAATATCCTTTCTCAAGTAAGGAGGCCAAAACTGTACACAGTACTCCAGGTGTGGCCTCACCAGCACCTTATACAGATGCAACATAGCCTCGCTGTTTTTAAACTCCATCCCTCTAGCAATGAAGGACAAAGTTCCACTTGCCTTCTTAATTACCTTCTGCACCTGCAAACCAACTCCTTGTGATTCTTGCACAAGGACACCCAGCTCCCTCTGCACAGCAGCATGCTGCAATTTTTTACCATTTAAATAATAATCCATTTTGCTGTTATTCCTACCAAAATGGATGACCTCACATTTACCAACATTGTACTCCATCTGCCAGACCCTCACCCACTCACTTAGACTATCTATGTTCCTTTGCAGACTTTCAGCATCCTCTGTGCACTTTGCTCTGCCACTCATCTTAGTGTCATCTGCGAATTTTGACACACTACTTGGACCCCAACTCCAAATCATCTATGTAAATCGTAAACAATTGCGATCCCAACACTGATCCCTGAGACACACCATTAATTACTGATCACCAGCCAGAAAAGCATCCATTTATCCATTTCATCATGCCACTTCAGTCGCAGACCCCTCCAAATGAAGCCCCCACCACACTCTCTGATCCCAATGCTATCAGAAACCTTCCCATGTGTCAATACCAAATCCAGTTGGGCAGCACAGTGGCACAGTGGGTTAGCACTGCTGCTTCACAGCGCCAGGGATCCAGGTTCAATTCCTGGCTTGGGTCACTGTCTATGCGGAGTATGCACTTTCTCCCCGTGTCTGCATGGGTTTCCTCCGGGTGCTCCAGTTTCCACCCACAGTACAAAAGACATGTTGGTTAGGTGCATTGGCCATGCTAAATTCTCCCTCAGTGTACCCGGAATGTGACGACTCGGGGATTTTCACAGTAATTTCATTGCAGGATAATGTAAGCCTACTTGTGACACTAATAAATAAACATTAAAACTTTAAACAGCTCAACTCTCAATCTCTGACACCTCTCCAATCCCTCTCTCCACCCTTGTGATGTTAGACCACAGGCAGTCAGTCCAAACCTGCAGCGATGTTTTACCCACCGAGTGATGTCCACCTTCAACAGCCACTAAACCTACCTGCTCCTGATCTGCAGGATTGCCCTGCCTGACATGCTGCCAATCCCGTCAATCAGGCTTTAGTCAGGGAGTTAAACTTCCATGTCGTTCAAGGAATCCTGGATTCTTCTGATCATAAATCCTTGTCCCATTCTGAAACTCCACCTCTGCAATGACTGGCCCATTAATACCATCTGATAGCCTTAGGGATATACTCTAAGAATTAATGACATTTAGACTGACAAGCTTTTGAAGTGCTTCCACAATCAACAAAATGTTCACCTGAGTCACCACTGACCTCAGCAGACAAGTCTAGAAAAGATGCAGGATCCTGGTAATTGGTGAGGTGTTCAGGTTATCAGAATTTATAATCATTGGTCTATTCTTTTGCTCATGTAAAAGAGAGGGCAATAAAGGTAAAGTCACTATAGTCCCAGATGACCACAGGCTGTTTTTCCCTTTGAGGGGGAGAGCTGACTGGTGGTGACTTAACCTGAGGATCACCACATCTCGGGCAAGGTTGAGAAGGCAATACTTCATGAATAACCTTAGCTGGTTCAGGAATTGAGCCCATGCTGTCGGTGTCATTCAGCGAAATGAACCAGCCGTCCAGCCAACTGAGCTAATATGGTATACATGGGCATTTGATAAAGTGCCATACAGACTTGTGAGCAATGAGCAATGTTAGAGCTCGTGGAATAAAAGGGACAGTAATGACAAGGATACAAAATTGGCTGAGTGACAGGGAACAAAACGTTGTAGTGAATGGTTCTTTTACAGACTGGAGTGAGATTTATGGTGGAGTTTCCCGGGGATCAGTGTTAGGACCCTTGCTCTGCCTGATATATAGTAGTGGCCTCGACCTAGGTGTCCAGAACACAATTACAAAACTTCCAAATGATACAAAACTTGGAAGCATTGTGGGGAGGGCAATGTAGAACTTCAAAAGAGCATAGGTAGTTTGATGGAATAGCAAGTGTCATATTAATATTCAATGCAGAGAAGTGTGAAGTGATTCATTTTGGTAGGAAGAATGCAGGGAGACAATATAAAACAAAGGGTACAAGTCTAAAAGGGGTTCAGGAGCAGAGGGACCTGAGCATTTAAGGGATGTGAGCATTGCAGTGTGTCCAGGATGGCCCAACTAAACTGGGGAGTCCTTTCCCTTGTGACATCCTCCTTGCCTCTCAGTGCTCCAGTGTGATTACCGAAAAGCCTATAGTGCATTGCTGCAACTCTCCCAGGGAATACACTTTCAAAAAGGGAAGATTGCCTGAAGTACATGGTTTGTTCAGAATATTGCTTGGCCCTCTGCAGTGTGCAGAGGCTACCAGCTCAGTGCGGGAGCCAGTAGGGGCCACTCTGCAATTCGGGAAATGGGTACACAAATTTAGGTACTGCCCCACTTTATTTCCAGACTGTGTCATGAATCATTCACTTGCCAGTCAAAATCAGGGCAAATTAATTTTGAGCTCTGCAATTCTCTGTTAAGCTGATGTCAAGTGACTTTGGACAGTGCTATGCCTAGCTTTCTAGGATGTTTCTTGAAACAATGGGTTTGGGCAGATGTGCAAACAATTGAGGAAATTTGCACATTATGCGATGTCAATCTCATTTACGAGTGAATTTCCATGTTGATAAAAAGCATGGTGCACCACCAAGGTTGCACCAATATCTGTCAGAGAATTCCGGGGCATTGTAACACTTGCATTATTGGTAACGTGTAAATTGAAGTATCTCCAACAATTGTGGAATTATCTTTTGTGAGATAGTGGAAATCATAATAATTCCAACACTTTTTCAGTTGCTAGATTTCAGCTCTTAATCAGCTTGAAGTTAGCTTTCCCGGAGATTTACTATTAGTAGAATTGAGACGTACGAAAGCTGCGCAATATAACAATAGAAACATAGGAACAGGAGTAGGCCATTCAGCCCATCGAACCTGCTCTGCCATTCAATACAATCATGGCTAATTGGACATTTCAATGCCTTTTCCACACACTATCCACACAACCATAGAACCATAGAACCATAGAACCCCTCCAGTACAGAAAGAGGCTATTCGGCCCATCGGGTCTGCACCGACAACAATCCCACCCAGGCCCTATCCCCATATCCCTACATATTTACCCACTAATCCCTCTAATCCTCATATTTCCCCACTAATCCCTCTAATCTACACATCCTGGGACACTAAGGGGCAATTTAGCTTGGCCAATCAACCTAACCCGCACATCTTTGGACTGTGGGAGGAAACCGGAGCACCCGGAGGAAACCCATGCAGACACGGGGAGAATGTGCAAACTCCGCACAGACAATGACCCGAGCCGGGAATCGAACCTTTTACATTATTGTTAATCAGAAATTTATCAATCTCCAAAGATTCACAACCCTCTGTATAAAGCTATTTCCCCTCATCTCAGTCCAAAGTGGCATTCTTCTTATTTTGAAATTGTGCCCCTGATGCTAATTATGAAAATACGTGTATAAAAAAACTTGACATTCACAAAATCCAGTTGCCAGCAAAATAATTTTTTGTCTGCTGTGGTGCACTTCATATGCAAATTTAATTCACAATTGATGAATGATTAGCTTGTTTAGCCTTCAAGAAAGTATGCTATTTACATGGATGTAGCTATTGATAATGTACATCATTGAGCCAGTGTTGATCCTGAATTAAAGTATTCCCTTCAATCTTCACCAAAAATGAGTCAGGTACAATTTATATTTTTAAAATACTACAAAACTATTTGTATTTATACTGTGCTTTTTAAAGAGTGAACTATCCCAAAGCACTTCATAGATGTGTTGTGAAACAAAGTTCGACACACAACCACACAGGAAGATATTAGAACCAAAGAATTTGTTAAAAGGTAACCTTACAGAAGGAGAGAGAGGTAGAGAAGCTTTGCGATGTTACTGCAGAGCTTTGGGCCTCGACAAACAGCTCCTATGTATAAATGCAGTGACAATTAAAGGTACAGTCCCCTTTGGTTGGGGTGATTAAAATTGACGGCATGCAAGAGTCCAGATTGGAGGGTTGCAGGTATCTTGGAGGTTTGTGGGGCGAGAGGAAGTTAGAGAGATAAGGTAAGATGAGGGAATTATATTTTAGAAATGAGATTTTTAAAATCGAAGCTTTGTCAAACCAATGTAGGTCAGCGATCACAGAGATGATGAGTGAATGGAACTTGGTGCATGTTGGGATATGGATAGCAGAGCTTTAGACAGGTTCAAGGTCATGCAAAGAACAAAGTGGAAGGGGGAATGATGGAAGAGTCAAGACTAAAGGTAGCATAAGCAAGGGTGAAGGTTTCAGCCACAGATTTGTTGAGCCATTTGGCCTACATCTATCTGTGCATGATTATGAATAGTTCTCATTTTTAAAAATTAAAGTAATGGGAATTCAGCAAGAAAACGATGTATGGTTTTGAAAATGAATTTGGCATCGTGGCCTCTGTCGACGGGACACATATTCATCTGAATTAGCACTGGCCCAACCTAAGGCAGGTGGGTTAAAATTGGCAGCAATTTAGCCAACTGTGGTTTAATGCATGTTGGGTGACTAAGTGCATCTAAGTTTTGGAGTCCGTTTAATTGTGATGTGCCAGTACAATTAGTGCAATAGGATGACTGCTATCAGTGAGTCTCTCAGTTTCTCACTTATGGCAATGTTAAAATATGCCAAAGATAGAAAAGCTTACTAATTAAACATCATCATTTAAAATAAATTGTCTTTCCTTTGGAGGCAATTTCTTCAAAAAGTATTGAAACTATCTAGTTGCCAGTTTTGTCCATTATGCCTCCTCCTCCTAATCTAGAGGCACTGACTCTTACTTGAATCCATTTCTGTGGGTAGCTGTCGCCTCTGCATTATTCACAGTGTGAACCTAAACAGGCAGTAGTCATGTTTGATCCTGTCAATTTTTGTCAATATGGACCACTGGAAGTGAAAATCCTGATTCATAATCCCCCCTTGAGTTCAGTAACATTGAGGCCAATTGTAGCACTTTAACCGCCATATTGTCTGAGACCAGGTAACTCAGAAGAAATTGGAAATCACAACTTAGATTTTCTTTTTTAAAATCTGATTTATTATTGTCACATGTATTGTTTTTTGCGCGCCATAGAGAAGGAAAGGAGAGAGTGCAGAACATAGTATTAAAGTCATAGCTGGAGTGTAGAGAAAGATCAACTTAATACGAGGTAGGTCCATTCAAAAGTATAATAGCAGCAGGAAAAAAGCTGTTCTTGAATCAGTTGGTACGTGTCCTCAGACTTTTGTACCTTTTTGCCGATGGAAGAAGATGGAAGAGAGTATGTCTGGAGTGCTTATGGTCCTTGATTATGTTGGCTGCTTTTCTGAGCAAGTGGAAAGTGTAGACAGAGTCAATGGATGGGAGGCTGGTTTGTGTGATAGTCTGGGCTTCATTCATGACACTTTGTAGTTTTTTGCAGTCTTGGACAGAGCAAGAACCATATCAAGTTATGATACATAGAACATAGAACATAGAAAGCCACAGCACAAACAGGCCCTTCGGCCCACAAGTTGCGCTGATCATATCCCCACCTCTAGGCCTATCTATAGCCCTCAATCCCATTAAATCCCATGTACTCATCCAGAAGTCTCTTAAAAGACCCCAACGAGTTTGCCTCCACCACCACCGACGTCAGCCGATTCCACTCACCCACCACCCTCTGAGTGAAAAACTTACCCCTGACATCTCCTCTGTACCTACCCCCCAGCACCTTAAACCTGTGTCCTCTCGTAGCAACCATTTCAGCCCTTGGAAATAGCCTCTGAGAGTCTACCCTATCCAGACCTCTCAACATCTTGTAAACCTCTATCAGGTCACCTCTCATCCTTCGTCTCTCCAGGGAGAAGAGATCAAGCTCCCTCAACCTATCCTCATAAGGCATGCCCCCCAATCCAGGCAACATCCTTGTAAATCTCCTCTGCACCCTTTCAATGGCTTCAACATCTTTCCTGTAATGAGGTGACCAGAACTGCGCGCAGTACTCCAAGTGGGGTCTAACCAGGGTCCTATAAAGCTGCAGCATTATCTCCCGACTCCTAAACTCAATCCCTCGATTAATGAAGGCTAGTACGCCGTACGCCTTCTTGACCGCATCCTCCACCTGCGAGGCCGATTTAAGAGTCCTATGGACCCGGACCCCAAGGTCCTTCTGATCCTCTACACTGCTAAGAATGGTACCCTTCATATTATACTGCTGCTTCATCCCAGTGGATCTGCCAAAATGGATCACTACACACTTATCCGGGTTGAAGTCCATCTGCCACTTCT